>NC_068282.1:17443067-17777212 GCF_025860055.1 Xyrauchen texanus | reverse complement strand
TTTAGTGCAGATGTCACAAATATTTAATGTTCTGAACAAGTTCAGGTTGCAAAGAGGTGACTGTTACAATGTTTAACATCATATTATTCTACACCAATTCTACACCTTGATAAACGGCAATGTTTTTTTTCCCCCTTTTGGTCTAGTGCGCTGAAGGGCTGCCATGCCTTGTATGTTTATGTTACTGTTAAGAATGTTACCTACTTTTTTACTATTTTGCATAAAATACAGCCTTTTGCAACATGATGAACAATACACTGCAGCATTAGAATATAAGCTCCAGGTGAAAGTAAAGTAAATAAGACAGAAATATATTACTATTGTATCCAACAAATCCTCAAAGTAATAATAATGATAATACTGTATCATACTGTATTATAATGAAAAACCGGACAACAATGAATAATTGTAGGGTTATAACAATAATAAATAACAACTGAATTCCAAAATGTCAGTGATTGAAGTAGTAGATTTTGTACAACCTGTTCATTAAAAAAAAAGTGTTTTGTAAAGATATATGTAAGTAAATATAGTTTTTTATCACGGTATTGTCGAACAAAACTGGAAAACATGCATTAATTTTCTTGAACTAGAATTTTATTTCATTAAACATTTTGAATGTACTGTACATGGCTACAACAGCTGATAGGATGAAATTATGATTTAAAATAAATTTTATATCATTATTAAAATGTATGTAATTTAAGCAAAATTTTCAAAATGGGAAAGAAATCGTAAACCCGCCCCTGGGAGAGGCAAGCTTGTAGCATAGTAAAGCCTTAAGGACTCCACAGCTGAAAGTGCAGGGAAAGCATGAGGGGGTTTCAGTACATCTGTAAAACATATTTCTATCTGGGCTAAGAAAGACATCTGGGACATTGATTGGCCAAGATTTCTCAAACCCTGCATGTTCTTCATGGGCTAGTGTCTTGTTAAAAGCATAGCTGCCATTTGTAATTAAAGACACCATGACATTTTAAATTTTTTTAGTCCTTTGTCAATGTATTTCCTGTTGAAACAGGAAGTTTAGGACACATTGATGGGCTTTTTTGGAGAAAATTATTGGCAATAATCATGTGTTCCATTTGTCTTGGAAGTCGGAGCTCTGAGTTATTTTCCGAGTTCCGAGACCGGAACTGACATATGGAACGCCCCATTGATGTCGGAATTCGTACTCGGAATTCAGAGGACTCCGAGTTCAGAAAGCAAGATTGCTGCGAAGAGCATCGACTATAAGTATGCTGTGGATTTAAAGTTTATTTTTAGCACTTTTGTCTTTTTTGTGTCCAAGTCGTATACACAATACTGTCTTACCATTGCCTATAGGCATGTTGCTACGATCCTGTTATGCGAGAATTATTGCGTAATGTGTTTTTTATAAAGAGGTACAGCTAACTTTGGCTTGGTCACTGCTGATAACAACAACAATGGTCGCTGCTGCTACAAGAACAATGGTCGATGTTGCTACAACAACACTCCCTGACGTTACTAAATGAACAGAAATGTGAGCAGGAAATTGTACCGGAAAACACATTAAAAAGGTTTTTAAAAAGTTTAGAACAGCTGTTAGGACCTGCGAATGTGGTTGCATTGAAATACACGGAAACATTAACATACCATCTCCACTTTCTGTCATATTCCTTGAGGTCTCTTAGGTGAAGGGCATACTTATTTTGTAGCTCTCTGTACTCCAAAAGAGGTAGTGCAACAATTTCTTTCCTGGAGGCATCCATCTTTTTTTTGACTTGGAATGCATCCAACTTGCATTTCTTGTTTTTTTTAGCGGAAATGACGTCGATCCGAGCTCCGACTTCCGAGCCAAATGGAACGCAGCATAAGCTTTCATTATCTCACAGCCACAAAACATTATTTGCTACTTGATTATCTGGCGCCACACTAGCAGACTGAAAAGAGCTTATTTTTGGCCAAAGGTGTCACATGCAGACTGTTTTGCTGAGATCTCGCTCTCTTCTGTCAGAAGTATGAAACACTTGCCGATTAAGAATGGTAAAGGAGTAACAAATATTGCAACACACCACATCTGTCGTTATCTGATTCTGACACATGGAGCTCACCAAAATAACAACAGGACTACCGCGTGAGCGTAAACAGTTGTAAAAGTGTGATTTAGGAAGCGATTCATACCTTGTGAAAGTGTGTGATTGTGTATTTATTCCCTCGGTGCTTGCCTTAGAATGCATATGTACATACAGGTGAAACTCAAAAAATTAGAATATCGTGCAAAAGTTCATTAATTTCAGTAATTCAACTTAAAAGGTGAAACTAATAATATAGACTCATTACAAGCAAAGTAAGATATTTCAAGCCTTTATTTGATATAATTTTGATGATTATGGCTTACAGCTTATGAAAACCCCAAATTCAGAATCTCAGAAAATTAGAATATTGTGAAAAGGTTCAGTATTGTAGGCTCAAAGTGTCACACTCTAATCAGCTAAACACCTGCAAAGGGTTCCTGAGCCTTTAAATGGTCTCTCAGTCTGGTTCAGTTGAATTCACAATCATGGGGAAGACTGCTGACCTGACAGTTGTGCAGAAAACCATCATTGACACCCTCCACAAGAAGGGAAAGCCTCAAAAGGTAATTGCAAAAGAAGTTGGATGTTCTTAAAGTGCTGTATCAAAGCACATTAATAGAAAGTTAAGTGGAAGGGAAAAGTGTGGAAGAAAAAGGTGCACAAGCAGTAGGGATGACCATAGCCTGGAGAGGATTGTCAGGAAAAGGCCATTCAAATGTGTGGGGGAGCTCAACAAGGAGTGGACTGAGGCTGGAGTTACTGCATCAAGAGCCACCACACACAGACGGGTCCTGGACATGGGCTTCAAATGTCAAACGTCTTACCTGGGCTAAAGAAAAAAAGAACTGGTCTGTTGCTCAGTGGTCCAAAGTCCTCTTTTCTGATGAGAGCAAATTTTGCATCTCATTTGGAAACCAAGGTCCCAGAGTCTGGAGGAAGAATGGAGAGGCACACAATCCAAGATGCTTGAAGTCCAGTGTGAAGTTTCCACAGTCTGTGTTGGTTTGGGGAGCCATGTCATCGAGAGTGCAATGCCCCATAGAGAATGGGGCAATGCCCCATAGAGAATCTATGGGGCATTGCCAAGAGAAAGATGAGAGACATGAGACCAAACAATGCAGAAGAGCTGAAGGCCGCTATTGAAGCATCTTGGTCTTCCATAACACCTCAGCAGTGCCACAGGCTGATAGCATCCATGCCATGCCGCATTGAGGCAGTAATTAATGCAAAAGGGGCCCAAACCAAGTACTGAGTACATATGCATGATTATACTTTTCAGAGGGCCGACATTTCTGTATTTAAAATCTTTTTTTTTATTGATTTCATGTAATATTCAAATTTTCTGAGATTCTGAATTTGGGGTTTTCATAAGCTGTAAGCCATAATCATCAAAATTATATCAAATAAAGGCTTGAAATATCTTACTTTGCTTGTAATGAGTCTATATAAAATATCAGTTTCACCTTTTAAGTTGAATTACTGAAATTAATGAACTTTTGCACGATATTCTAATTTTTCGAGTTTCACCTGTATGCAGCTTTCAGTTAGTAAAGCAATTACATTAAATAAAAACAGACAGTTCTGCCTCTGCTGTCTGATTTCCATAAGTTATTTTAATGTGGAAAACACTTGGTGACTAGAGACAGACACAGTGGGTGTGGCATCAAGTCTCGGAGAGGCATTTATTGGAAATAATAATAAACGTAAAATGTCCATAAAGGAGGATAATAAAGTGTCCAGGGGGCGAATAGTTTTCATAACAAAGGGGGAATCTGGCATCCTCGCGGTGAGACGGGGCTCCGTGAAGGGTGGGGTAATGTCTTTGGAAAAGCCCAGGCATGAGCTGGGTCCATCCGCAACTCCCCTCCAGAGTCCACGGCGCGAGGGGTGGCGGCGTCCTTGGCGACCTGACTTCCTAGGCCTGCGGCTGGTGAGAGGGGAAGGCGGCCGGCCTCTAGTCTGTCAGTCGCAACGTGTAAAGTTCTCCCCTGGCGACTCATCTAATTGGACCGGGGGTTCGAGGAGCAGGTCCGACAGTGCATCATCTCATCCGAACCCTCTCAGCTCTGGTCCTGGGTGTGCGAGAATGCCAGAGTGTGCACACATGGAGATTTGAAGCAGGTGCACTCTGAGTTTTAAAGACAGTGGTGATGAGGCATTATTCACATAAGGTGTGCTTCATTCACCGCTGTCAGATCGAGGCTTATTAATTATGCACCTCTTCTCGCTCTCCTGCCCAACTCCCATCGTAAGCCTGGCTGAAGGGTCGACCCTAAGAGGCGGGACGACGATGACAAGCCGAAGGGGCAGATCATTCCACCACACTATGTATTACAATCAGCGTGAGTGCGATCGCAGATGAAAGTACAAGAGCCAGCCCCAGCAACAGAACAATTTTTTTCTGTCATGTTAGATCCTTTTTTCTGTTGCTGCAACCATTAACTCAGCAGGGAGACCCGACAGTCAAGTGATTAACGACCTCCCCTTGTCAGACGCTAATGAGCACTTTGTCACCCTCCATGAAGCTCACACCTGAAAATCACTGGAAAAATTGTCTAGTGTGGTGCTGGCTTAAGGTGCTTGAAGATGGTAAAAAAATCTAAGTTTAGAGAGCATTTGATTGGGCAAAAATCTTTTTAGTGCAGCATGAGTCATCAATAATTTTGGTCTGTTTTTCCAGCAAAAGAAAGACTTTAATTTTTGAATTAGTATATACTGTATCTGCTAAAAGTTAATTTTGTCAACTTTTAGGAGTGCACTAGTGACTAGCATATATGTGGATGGCTTCAAAGCTAACAGACACAGACTAAAAGCATAAAAACTCACATTTTTCAATCTGGTCTCATAGATACATGCTACTATACCTACATTTTTGCAAAATTATTTTAATGTGGCTTGTTGTATGTATGGCGGCAGTTTCCGGGTGAAATGAACACTAGAGGCACTACATCAACAATGACTTTTATTTCCTTTGTGATCCAAAGAAGCACAACAAAATGATATTGCTTTTTTGTCTCACATTTCGATTTTTATGACCAGGTTAGGTTTAGGTTTTATCAAAAAGGTCTGTTTCCCTTAATCATAGCAAGCATGCTGACAAAAACAGATGCTATCCAGACCAAAAGATGACCTAGTCATTTCAGTGTATGAATAGGGCTCCACTTGTTTTGAGAAATCCATTGAAATCCATGAGCATCAGAAGCGAACGATAATCTCAGATTATTTCCACATGGATTGCTTGAAGAGCAGCAGTCAAATCTGCAGATTGAACTGGAGCACAATCAACTTGAATACATTTTCTCATGAAGGAATACCCCTGGGAATGTGGCCTGAACTCTATCCCATTTCATAGAGCTGAAGGTAAAATAAGATCACAAATACCTCACACCACTTAATTTATCCACTGCTTTTAGCAGAATAAGCAAGAACTATGCTATCCATTTTCAGCATGAACAATATGGCATCAACGCTCTTCTTATTGCAAGACTGCTGATGAAATCGAGGAATCAAAGTGAAATAAGCTAAATTATTGATTTACTCACTTGACTAAGGGGATGAGATGACTTTAATGAAAAGCTCCTGTCAGACCAGATGAGTTCTCATCACTTTTGAGTGACACCACAGGAAGCACAAGACTCTTGTAGCTGACACAATCATTTGAGAGTCTGAGCGAGACATCCTCATCAAAGAATGGAGCTCTCGAAATTGGCGTGATAGCCTCTTCCATTTGTTTTATTATATTTGTATTTCTTGTTATCACAGAACTGAGCACCAACACCCTGCTTGTCTTAAAGAAATTTGAGTTTTTTGATCCAAGACAGTATCTTTAAAAGGCACCAGGGATGTCTGTGGTAGCCAGAATGGCTTTGTTGTTGCTGGGAGTTCTTTACCATGGTGACAATATGTCAAATACTCCTCTCTGCTAGTCTGCTTTAAGGCACTTGGGGCAGAGAGCATTCATGAGGTATTTTTTTCTCTTATGAAGTGAGCATGTCAACAAAAGAGAAATGGCTTGCCATTAGAACAGGGTGAGAAGTAGGTCGGTGGCCTTTTATAGAGGCTGGAGCGCAATGTGGGATGTGTAAACTCCTATTGCACTGAGAGATAGCAACATATTTAAATATTGACTGCAAAAGCTAGCGTTATTCAGCAATCTGTCAGATTGTAAAGTCAATGAACAATAAACAACTATGTACAATAAAACCCCACATTCATTGTTGCATTTAGCAGGGAGCCGGTAATTCAAATTAGAATCTCACATTGTCCTCAAATCTTTGTTTAAAATGAGCAGTCACAGTTACATTGTTTTACAGGAAATGTTTCTTTAGGATGACTGACATCACAGTCCTGAATATAAATATAAATAGTGCATAAAGCCTCTCGATGTCATCATAATCATCAAACCTGCTTTGGATGGTGTGTTTGTGTGTTTATCAAATTAACGCTCACACATTATCAAATAAGATATTAAAACTATGTTGGAAATTAAATGGGGTGGTTCTTCCCTGTAGAGATGGTCATCAATACTGGGTGCATCAATAGTGCCCTCTAGTGCAGCCATTTATTTGGGTTGGTTCCTGCATCAATTAATTTTAAAATTAATTGATGGGGATATTTTACCTGAAAATTTATAATTTACTCACCCTCATATTGTTCAAACCCCGTATTACTTTTTTCTTCTTTGGAACACAAAACGAGATGTTAGGCAGAATGTTAGGATCTGATCCTTAGTCACCAATCACTTTTATTGCATCCTTTTTTTTCCCCATGCATTGAAAGTCAATGTAACAGAGACTGAACATTTTTTGTGTTCCACGGAAGATAGAAGGTCTCATGAGTTTGGAATTTTTTTTTTTTTTTTGTGAATTATCCCTTTCATGCTATCTCATCAAACAGCCTATGCACTATACTATGCAATGAAAACATACAACTTTAGATGAACAGTGACAACAAATCTGCACCTGTGAGTTTCATTAAGTCATGCAGTTATTGGTTTCTGTGGGTTTTGATATTTTTCATTATCACCTCAAGCAGTCATTTTAATGGTACGTGGGTTGAAGGCTTCGTCATCAAAAACGACCTTGCGTCCTCATTACATGTTGCACCACAGACTATGTGACTGAAGGTCTGAAGACACTCTGGTTTAGAAAAAATAATTAATCTTTCCAACGGGGGAGTTTCATGTCATAGAGAAGAAAACCTCAAAGCAAGAGGCAGAAATGCAACTTTCAGCATGGTTGCAACAACATAGACTGATTTTTAAATGACAGAGAATGCATGTCCTTTTTGCTCTGTGAACATAATGACAAGAATTACTTCCGAATTTTTAAAAGGGTTATTATTAACGTAAACACAATGTAGAAGACTTTGCTTAGGATCACAATTAAAACATACTAAATTGTTTGGAGGTCAGACAGCAACCTTATATGTGCGTACTCTATATACTGTATGTGTATAAGTAGATCCAAGGCATAAGTGTTTATCTTGTCTCTTGTAACCAGACCTTTGTCCAAAGACTGTATGGCCGAGAACCGACCTTTTGATGCCAAGGACCCTGAAATACTGTGATCCTCTTGCAAGGGCCCCCTCCCCCCCCCCAAAATGCTATCGGGTCCTTGAATAACGTATAACGTTAATGGGGTGGTCACACTACATTTAGCGTTCCATTCACTCACATTCAAACGCATCAGAATGCAGCAGAGTGGAAACGTGAGCTCCTGCAAAATACTTTCGAACTACGCTGCATAGCAAAGTTCAAGCTTGGTGCACTATGAATCGTGAATTTGTATGACAAGTGGACGCATGACCAATAGGAGACTGAAATGTCACATGCTGACCTCTCTGCTCAATTCAAAGGATGCATATTTCAAATCTGTGGGATTTATTGTTGCAAGAAAATTTGTAGAAAATATATTTGGACATTTTTAATATAATAGGATTTGTTATTTGTGATTTATTATTTTCTTACTCCAGAAGCCCACCCACGTGACATCATATCCTGGTTCGTTGTGATGTCAGAAAAATTTGCATGCTCAAAGACTAGTGTGACCGCCAATTTAGGCTGCACGATAATGGTTAAAATGCTAATGATGATTATTTTGCTCATAATTTTTATCACGATTATTAATCACGATTTTTCTGCCCTTTTGAGATTTTTTTTAATTTTTTTTAAATTACAGGGCTGCTCGATTTAGACAAAAATGCTGTTGCCAATGCTCTGATATAAATTCAAGGTGTTTAAACTACAAAATATTAAATGATTTGACCAAAATTAAGTCATGTTTTCCTGAGTGTCTCTGTAGGGTTTTCACACTAAGTTCCCTTTAAAAAATAATGTATTATTATAATTAGTATTATTATTGCATTAAACAATATTAATATATTTATGTAATAATTTAACAGGCGGCAATGTTTTCCAGTCTTAATCATTTATTTTGACGGGGAAAAAATTATGGAAGTGTGTATGTTTTTTCTGTTGACAACAGCTTTGACAGGCTCTTGTGATGTTAATGGGAGCATTACAGTTTTGTTCCCTTACACGTCATCTTCCAAGCGTCTGGCAGTATAATGCCTTTATGGTCGGAGATCAGATATATCAAGAAGGAATATCCCAAATCCAACTTGAATGGAATGCAGCATGAGACCAGTGTTTGGCTGGTTAGGATAGACGAGCCACTTTTTAAAGTGTGAAATTTATATTGTATTTATATTTTTGTCTGTCTGATAACTTTGCCATCAACCAATCAGTGCTGACATGATGTAATTTTCCTGCGGCTTCAGAGTAATTAGTCACATGGCATTTACGGTTCAGGTGAGTGGCAATATGCCCCTTAAGCAAAGATTGTAAATTTAAAATTCCACACAGTCAGGGGGGTGCATCTTCCAGCTAAACAACTGCCAATGAGATGAATGGGTGTGCTAATGGATAGCTTTCTACTGGTATTATAGATCCTCCTTGTTTAGACCCTAATGTTCTGAAATTATAGTCCAAGAAAAGATTATATGTGGAGATGTGATGATGATGCTGAAAATTTGAATTGTTGTTGAGGCTGACAAATGTATTGTTTAGTTGTGATAATCTGAATCTTCTTCCTTATATGCCTTTCATTTTTGCATTCAATCACATTAGAATAATACATTTTTCTCTTCTGCTATTGATACAGTTTCAGAGTAGCATTACGCTAACATCCATGGCAGCCTTTATGTTGAGCATGTTTTTTTAAGGTGTGTACAAGAGGGATAAACACAGGATTCTAGACCACCACTTGTTCCTACTTCCATCTAACCGTGTACATGTCATCCTTCTTTAACTAGAGCTGCAAATCACTGTAGAAAATGACCTTTACATAATCACCTGCCATTTGAAAATTGTTTTCCCCCACTCACCTGTTAGCTTTGATCAAGGTAACATATTTTTCAGATGGCCATGTTAAACACAGCTATCTAATCACTAACAGTGACTGGCCTACAGAGCACTTGTCAGGACAAGCATGCTTGTATACTCATGCACTGACAAGCAAGGATGCACGCACAAATCGATGGTATACTGTTGTTGGGCGCATGCTGGTACATCTCTCTCTAAGTGTTGAATAGTTATGCATTATCTAAAGGCTCTGTCACGTATTATTTACAAGATGTCATAGGATTACCATTTCTGTGTTAGTTGATTATTCATTAGTACAGAATTATGTATTTCATTGTTGGAAAAAAAATGCTAAATATTGTTGATGCTTGTGGAGGATAGTTCATCCAAAAAGGAAGTTTCCTCATCATTTACTCACCCTTATGTTGTTCCAAACCTCTCTTTTTTTTCTGTGTAACACAAATCTTGACATAATGTTAACCTCATTCACCATTCACTTTCATTGTGTGAATAAAGATATAAAGAAAACGAACCCTTTCCAGATACATAGTTGAACGTAGCTGCTGACTTGCAGTGATAGCAATAATGGTGTTAACCAAAAGGCATTGTGCATGTGTCATGTGTCCTCCACTTCCAGGAACTAAACTGAATGTGTCAAGGATAGAAGATCTGTTACCAACAGCTGTATGAGATGACAAGGAACAGAGCACTGATGGCTCTGTCGTGAGCCAGCTGTCCCTCAAAATCTTACAGCATCAATTACACTATCACTGATGCGCTGTTATAAATCCTCTGCCTCAGTCTCTTAAAGAAGTCAACATGCTCAACTACAACAGTACGGCTTTTTTCGAGCTTATTGACTGTAAAAAAAAAAACTTTTTAACAGTCAAAATTGATGATGTTATCAGTAAGAAGCAATTAAATGTCACTTTCAGGAAATATTTATTAAGGAATAAAAATATATTTATCAAAGATTTCAAAAGAGTGTTTTAATTCAGTGATCTTCTTCAAAGCAATTATGCAATACTATTCAAGTATGATACTAATATGCATCTAGGTTGTTAAATCATTTAACATCTGTGAGTCAAGGCAAATCAAGTCATATATATTTGTATAGCGCTTTTCAAAACACACATCGTTTCAAAGCAGCTTTATAGAAAATCATGCATTAACAGAAAATGAAACCGGAATATCTATAATGTCTTAGTCATCATTGTGTAGTTTGATTACATTTTATTGTAAATTGTGTATACAAATAAATAAAATAAAAAATGAATATATCTCATAATTGTATTTAGAACCCCAGTGAGCAAGCCGAAGGTGACTGTGGCAAGGAACATAAAACTCCATCAGAGAAAAATAACCTTGGGGGAAACCAGGCTAACTGTGGGGGCCAGTTCCTTTCTGGCTAACCAGCATGAATATAATGCAATATTAGTTATTTTATGCAGTGCAAGTCATGGTTTAAAATTAGTAAACTAGGTAAGTGTTAAGGGCCGGTGTTTATACAAAGATTATGAATGAACTGTAAGATTAATGACTAATTTCTTTGAAGTTCATCGATTGAAGTTCATGGATTGACTGCAGAAGTTCACATAGATTGATTATCCTTTGTTAGTTGGCTGATGAAGGCTTTTGTTGGCAAATAACTGAAAGTCTATGTATTCCATTTTAAGAGTGTAGTCCATCATTAGACCAAGGTGATGCAGGCAGAGATGAGTGAGATGCTTCGCAGTTCAACCAACAGGTCATTTTGGTGAGGTTTATCCCACGTCCAAGGTTCAAGCAGTGGAAAATGAAGTATCCCATGTCTTATTGGCATCAGTTCATCCCCTGAAGTCCATCGTAATAGATTGAAGTGATGTCTGGCTAGCACCAGCTGCATCATTATTCAGAGACACATAGTAGTGGAGTCGGACACCAAGCAGGAACGGAGGTGGATCTGGCCGGCTCTAGTAACCTTGGGATATGAATCCCAAGACTGAGACAAGGAAACAAATAGAATAATATTAACATAGATGCCATCAAATTTTTTGCAGAGTTATAGATCATGACAAATGTTTCAGGTTCCAGCTGACCTAACTAAAGCAGCCTTTTTGTGAGTTGAGGGATAATTTAGGTGTATGCCTGGCTAAATAGAAGAATCTTTAGTCTACACTTAAACTGAGTGAGTGTGTCTGCGTCCCGAATAGTGTCAGGGAGAATAATCCATAGTTTAGGTGCCAAACAGGAAAATGATGTACCTCCTTTTGTGAATTTTGACATTCTAGGAACTATTAACAGGCCAGAATTTTGCAATCGTAATGAACATGACGAAATATAGCATGGTAGAAGGTCACTCAAGTACTGCCAAGCTAGAACATTCAAAGCTTTGTACGTAGTTAACAAAATGTTTAAATTAATACGAAATTTAACAGGTAGCCAATGTAACGATGATAAAATGGGGCTAATATGATCATATTTCTTAGTTCCAGTCAGCTGCAATTTTAACCAATTGAAGTTTATTTACTGAACTTGCTGGACATCCTCTCAGTAATGCATTACAATAATCTAGTCTTGAGGTCATGAACGCATTAATTCGTTTTTCGGCATCAGCAACAGAGAGCATCATAACTTAGCAATATTTCTTAGGTGGAAGAATGCTGTTCTACAAACATTGGACATTTGATATTCAAAGGACAGATTGGTAGCAAATATAACACCTAAGTTCTTAGCTGTAGAAGATGATGTAACAGTACATTCATCGAGAGTCAAACTATATTTTAGCAGTTTATTTTTAGAGATTTTTAGTCCAATAATTAGCACCCCTGTTTTGTCAGAATTTAGTAGAAGGAAATTTCTGGCCATACAATCTTTGATTTCATTGATTCACTGGGCTAATTTGGAGAATTGTGACATTTTGGGTTGAGGGGAAATATAAAGTTGGGTATTGACGACATAACAGAGGAAACTTATTCCACGATTCATGATAATATCTCACCGGGGAAGCATATATACAGAGAAAAGCTGAGGCCCTAAACTGATACTTGTGGCACTCCATACTTAACTTTTGTTTGATTTGACAATTCCTCATTTACACAGAAAAAGTGATAGCGGTCAGCTAAATAGGAACTAAACCATGCTAATGCAAGTCCACAAATGCCAACATACAGTAGTGGTTTTAACCACCACGCAAACCACGCAATTGCGTGGTGCCCCGGTAGGAAAGCTCCGCAAAAAAATGCTTGAGGAGTGACATGATGTTCTGGTACATGTGCAAACATGTGCAAATCTCTGAGTTTTTTATGTAGGGTTCATGTTTGTAAATTATGAAAAAAAAATATATATAGGCCATCCGAATTTGTTTCGCGCACGCACTCTCACTCACAGATATACGCGAACGGATGAGTTAGCGACCGTTCACACCGAACTTTTTTGCCTACGTCTGCTTCTGTTTTTCCATTGTTTTCTATTTAAATGCACTGGTTGAATGTCCATACAAGCTGCACCGCTTCTCACAGTTTCTTCAGTGTCTCATGGAGGATTGGCACATTTTTAGACACTGTATCAAGTTAATAAGATCTTCAGGTTTCAAAAATGCATGCCGAGACACTTGCGTTATGTATCAGTCGTTGAACTGTGTCTAGATCATTTTTTACCACAGGTGTCATGTTTCAAAGAGGTGACTGTTACAATGTTTAACATTATTCCAGATTGTTCTGCAATAGGGTTGCAGCGGTATACCGGTTTCACGGTATACCACGGTTTGAAAATTGACAGATATCATACCATGTACACTTGCTTATCTGCGGTATTGAGAAAAAATACGTGTGCGCATCTCCTTTCCTCCCTGTCTGCCTGTCAGACTCGTCAACTTGTGACACACACACACACGCACACATGCAGCGGAGAAAATGTCAGAGAGAAGCGAGGCAAGGGGGTCTGACATGAGTGTGTGTGTGAGTTAAAGCAGCGTTTCTCAACTGGTCTATTTGGACTGGGTCGTGGACAGCAGGGAACCTAACAATGCCATGGTTCTCCCATTGAAGATATTTCGGTGGCCGCTCAAGTGATAGACTATTTAGGACTGCCGAGGCAGATTAATGATAATCTCGCAAACAGCTAAAGCAGACATGGGCCATTTACGGCCTGCGTAATCGTAAAAGCATTTTTTTTTCATTGGATATTTCAGTTAACTTGAGCAGGGTTGCCAGATAAGAGACGCTACATTCCCAGTTTGAGAATTATACTTGCGCAAATTGGAAATATTCCGCCTAATGTTATACTTATTTTGTGCAATCTGGCAACCATGCATGCAAGTCTTTTTCTGTCTCTCGCTTTCCCCTTTGAACAAATTTAGCGAGCTGTAGTGCAATATTCTGCTCAAGGAAAAGTGTTATATGGCTACTCCGCTTGTGATGTTTAGTGCTACTAATTTTGCAGGTATACCTTCTCAGTGATTAAATATAGAAGTAGATCTCGGCATCATTGACACACGGAGGGGTAATCATTGACATGTGAAACCATCCAGGAGACCCGCATCATGACACTTTCTATAAATTTCTTCTTTTTTTTTTTTATTAAAACAGACCCCTGATGAGAGTGTTAAATTGAATAATAAATTAACAGGGAAGTAGAGATGGTAAAATACATTTATAAGCTCTATTTTTTTATAAGCTTTATTCAGTTTTTTAATGCCTGATAGAAAAGTATTTCCCTTTGTTGAGCAATATAATACTTTAGGCAATTGCAGAATAGTCTCACTAGTCACAGATACACTTCAGAAAATTGAGTACACAACTATTATTGGGCTTAAAAGTTACAAAAACCAAATCAATGCAGAACATTGTATCGCAAAAGTAATACAATGTGGCCCCCCATGCAATACTTACAGCCCGATGTGGCCCCTTAAACAAAATAGTTAAAAATATTAATAATTACACACCATCACCTTTAGAAAGTAAAAGTTACTGTTATATTTTGACAACATTTTTACATTTCATATGAAATAATCTAAAGGTAGAATCTATTAGACCTCATTTTATATCAACAGTGGCAGCTGTAGTTAAAGTTTCAAGATGTGTTTCAGCTAGTATTTATTTTTCATAAATGCATTGATTTATTATTATTATTATTACTATTATTTAAGACTAGCACACTGACCTAACCATGGTAATGAGGAGCCTTTCCTTCTGTGTAATATGTGTATAAATATGTTATATTAGGTAACAAACAGGATAATAATGGGCTCATATATGTAAATATGTTCTTACATTTTTAAAAGAGAGAGAGACAACTTCCTGTAGATTTTGTCAAAAATAATGTCACTTGATACATGTCCTTGTCCTTGAAAACAAAACTATGCAACATAAAAGTAAATGTAACCCAGGATACATTAAATACAGGTTATGTTTAATCTATGGCAGGTCGACACTTGATTTCCAATGTAAAATCTGTCCTGGAGCAAAACCAGTTGTGAAGCACTGAGTTAAAGGTACAGACAGAAGCAGTCTGGCTGTGCTGTCGTGCACCAATAGTATATGTTAACTGTTAATAATCATAGGACATTACTTCAGAAGCTCACACAGCTAATGTTATTTTTCATTTAGCATTTAATTTAACATGCTATGCTAACATGTAAACTAACATGCTTTAGTTCTATAACATGTTATAGTTACATGCTATTTTTTATCATGTTTATATTCTGTTTATTATAATTCTTTTAGCTTTCTTATTTTTTACTATTTATTTTATTTTCAGAAGTGAGACTTTTTTTACACATACTTCAATAATATAAATGGTTTCAAGTTTCAATTATAATAAAGTGTTTGCTCAAAAATAAATAAATAACCCTTCTGTTTTCACTAATAATAGTAATTGTGTAATACCGTATACCGTGATACCATGAAACCGTGATATTTTCTGAGACAGTTATCATACTGTGAAAATCTCATACTGTTGCAACCCTATTCTGCAACAAGCAAAGTTTCAGCACTTGATAAACGGCAATGTTTTTTTTCCCTTTCTGCTCTAGTGTGCTGAGGGGCCGCCGTGCCTTGTATGTTTATTGTTACAATATGAATTTTGCTTACAATGCTTACACAAAATAAAGCCTCAGCATCAGAATGTAAGCTCCAGGTGGAAGTAAATAAGACAGGAATATATTACTATTGTATACAACAAATCCTCAAACTAAATCATATTATAATGACACACTGGACAACAATAAATAATTGTTGGGTTATAATAAAAAGAATTATAAAAAAAAAAAGAAAAAAACATTGTTTTGTAAAAATACATGTAGGTAAATATCTTTCCCCGTCTGCCACTCAGTCGACGTTGTGTCGCTGAGTTGACACTAGGGGTCGCTCCTGCGGAGCCCGGACATCTCTGATTTTGAGAAAAGGCCAATGAGAATTGCCGTGTGGAATTTGCATGCCACTCCCCCGGACATACGGGTATAAAAGGAGTGACGCTGCAAATACACATCAGATATCTTCTTCGGAGCCGTGAGAGAAGTCACAGAGCTGAATTCCTCTGCTGTTTCACTCATCTCTACAAGCTGTTGGTTTTACGGCGCTTTCCAGCAGTCCTCCCCCTCGCATACTACGTTGTGCTGAGCACACACCCCTGGACGCTTCAGCAGCTGATAAAAGAGCTTACGGAGTGAATAACTTTGTTTATATATATATTTATATTCTCATATATATATATAAAAACACCATTAAAAGAGTATATTTCTCTAAAAGACTGGCACAAACGGTGAAGCGTCTTTTTCAAGATGTCTTCCGTTTGTGTGTGTTTCCTGGTTGCGGTCGTTCTCTCTCCCCGTCTGATGGCCACGATCACTGCCTCTTGTGTCTGGGTGCTACCCACGCAGAGTCAGCGTTCATGGATGGTTCATGCTCTCACTGCGAGAGCATGGCCATGGCTACGTTGCGGTCGCTCTCGTAAGAGCGCGAGCCACCCCAGCCGCTCCCCGACTCAGTCCTTCTACCTTCGGGTATGAGGCGGTGTCAGCTAGCGCTGGGGGCGATATGGGGACCTCAGTGGGAGCCTCTCTGCCGGGTACAAACCACGGACCCGTATGCTCCAACCGAGCGCTGGGGCGCGGTTGCCGGTTCGCTTCATAGCGGACCCGCGATCTCGTTCGGAGTGCCTGACGACGATGAGATCTCGATCGCAGCATCGGAGAGCGGGTTCGTCATGTCTGACGCTGAAGACTCAGCTGAACTCCCACCCTCGGGTGCGGCGCAGGCTGACACGGAGCTGACAGCCATGCTTGCCCGGGCAGCCACGAGTGTCGGGCTGGAGTGGAATCCTCCGCCCCCCCCCAAACCCTCGCGGCTCTACGATTGGTTCCTGAGGCCAGAGCGCCGCTTACGGCCACGCTCCGCCCCCGTTCCTTTCTTCCCGGAAGTGCATGAGGAGCTTACACGCTCGTGGCAGGCACCTTTTACTGCCTGCACGCGAGGGGTAAGCTCCTCTGCTCTCACTACCCTCGACGGCGGGGCGGCAAGGGGCTATGCGCCGATTCCCCAGGTGGACCAAACGGTAGCGGTGCACTTATGCCCGCAAAACGCCTCCACCTGGCGGAGGTGTTCCGCCCCTCCGCCCCCACGCGAGGCCCCGCCTGCTGGTACGTCCGATGCTATAGTCCCCTTGGTCCCTCTCGCTCGGAGCTTGGGGGCGTGGCTCGTGCTCCCCAACCCGTCGCGTTGGTTGATCAGGACCGTCCGACTCGGCTATGCGATTCAGTTCGCCAGACGCCTGCCCAGGTTCAATGGCGTCCGCCCCACCACGGTGAGAGGCGAGAACGCCGCTGCCTTGCGTGTAATAATAGAGAGAAGGCCCCGGCTGGGCCAGCCAGTCCTTATACTCCTGAGCAGTTAGCCATTCCCCTAGGTGCAGGGGACCGCTTCATGCCTGCCAGTGTGTTGGGCGTAGTTATGCGACGGCTTGCTGCGCTGGCTACAAGGCACACAGAGGTTTGCCCGTCTCACACCGCCAGTCTGCGTAACTCGGTTCAGCTCTGTGGCGTTTTCCATGGGGACCCCTAGTGTCAACTCAGCGACACAACGTCGACTGATTGACAGACGGGGAACGTCTCGGTTACTGACGTAACCTCCGTTCCCTGATGGAGGGAACGAGAAGTTGTGTCCCCGCAAGCCACAATACTGAACCATCAGCTGAAAGCGGCAGGTCTTTGGCTCGGCTCCTCAGTGCGATACCTGATGTGTATTTGCAGCGTCACTCCTTTAATACCCGTATGTCAGAGGGAGTTCAAATTCAAAGTTCAAATTCCACACGCCAATCCATATTGGCCTTTTCTCAAAATCAGAGATGTCCGGGCTCTGCAGGAGTGACCCCTAGTGTCTACTCAGCGAAACAACGATTTTTTTTTATCACTGTAATGTGGAAAAACTGGAAAACGTGTATTTAACTAGATTTGTATTTAATTAAACATTTTGAATGTATTTGGCTACAATGGTTGGTAGGATTAATGTAAAATTATAATTTAAAATGCTTTTTATGTAATTCTTTAAGCAATACATTTCGAAATGAGGCCCCAGCTTGCATGGGACCTCAGAAATTGTAAACCCGCCCCGCACACATAATTCTTAAGCCTATTGAAGAGAATGTCATGATCTATGTGTCGAAGGCAGCTCTAAGATCTAAAATTACTAGAAAAGAATTGCAGCCGTGTTCAGGTGACAAGAGCAAGTCAAGTGACTCAAGTGCAGTCTCTGTACTGTGATGGGGCCTAAATCCTAAATCCTGAATCGTTCATATATTCTATTTTTCAGTAGAAATGAACATAATTGGGAGGACACTACATTTTCTAGTATTTTCGACATAAATGGGAGATTTGAAATTGGTCTATAATTAGCCAATTTTCCAGGATCAAGCTGTGGCTTCTTAATAAGCGGTTTGATAACTTCCATTGTAAAGTTTCTTGGAACATGTCCTAAGGATAGCGAGGAGTTAATCATGTTTAGAAGAGGTTCTAAAATTATAGGAAATATCTATTTTAAAAGCTTAGTTGGTATTGGATCTAACATACATGTTGTGGCTTTTGGTGTTTCGATAGGTTTTGCTAGCACTTCATGACCTTGTCACGAACCCCTTTCCTCTGCCCCATCTCCGCTTCCTCGAGCACGCACACATACACTCCGCGAGCGTGCTCGCTTCCGGCTTCCTCGCTCGGCCCCCTTGAGCTCGTATGCTCTTTTTCCTCCCTCAGGCTTCCACGCCCGGTTTTTCTATTACGAGCTCTCGCTCGTAAACTATCCCCCTGACACACATGCACTCCGCGAGCGTGCTCGCTTCCCGCTCATCAGCCTGAACATTATGACCACTTGCACTCACACGCTTCCTGTCTCCACACATTAGTTTCACCTGCACTCGTCTCATCACCTGTCATTGTTCACACCTGCACTCGCCCCTATATAACTCACTATCCTTTCGTTTGTTGGAGGTTGGTTATTGTATTTAGATTCCCGTGTTTTGCCCCTCGCTAGTCTCGCCTAGTTTTGTACTCCTCTTTGATTCCCTCTTAGCTTGCCAGCCCTCTATTCCTCTTCTTCCCCTGTCTTTTGCTCTCTCTAGTCCCCTCTTGTATACATCCTGTTTACCCCGGCTTTGACCCTCGCTCCCCTCGACTACTCTCCCGGATTTGCCCCCCTTTACTCTCTTGATTCCCCGGCTTTGACCCTACGCATTCCTCGACCATTCTCCCTCTGGATTTTCCCTACTGTACCTTCGCCTGCTTTTTAACTAATAAAAGCAGTATTTTGACTTACATTGTGACTGTCTCGTCTTATGTGTGTGTGTCCTGGTTACAGACCTATGACAGTGAAGGATTACAGGTGAGGAAAATCATGAGACACTGTTTTCTGTGGTACTGTAACAGACAATTGAATAATTCCAATTTTAATTTCTGATTATTTCAATTTTATCCATAAAGAAATTCATGAAGTCATTACTATTGTGCTGTGATGGAATATCTGGTTCAGTCAACGCTTTATTCCTAACCAATTTAGCCACAGTAATGAAAAAACACCTAGGATTGTTGTGGTTATATTTTAAGAGTTTGCAAAAGTATACTGACCTGGCAGCTTTTAGTGCCTGTCTGTAGCTACAGACACCAGATGCGACGCGGCGTCAGCCAATTTTGCCAGGGCTTCAGCCCCAAATGTTTTGAGTGTAGCCCCGAATGTATTTTGAAATGTTGACTGACAAATATGAAACCGGACAATAGCCTATGTAAACCCCCGTAATCATAAGTTGCCTTATTTCATTGTGCTTTGGCTTTGCACATATTGCATACAGCCTGTAAAAATAGACATAGGTCTTAAAAATAATCTAGCCTATAGAATAAGTTTATTTGCTGTCGGTAGCCTATGGGCTACTCCGTTTCTTCATCTCTGTTGAATATGCAGCAGGTAGGGGAGGAGTTGACATCAACTAACTTAACTTATTGGCGAGTTAACAGCAGTTAGCAGGAAAGACAGCAAAAATGAAGCAAATGAGGCTATGGGGATTTTTCCGAAAGAAGTCAGTGGGTAGCCAGGAACGCTAGTTTTATCACACTGCACTTGTAACGAGAGCCAGCAGGTAGATAGCTGTGCACTAGCGACTGACACTATAGGCTGTAGCCTTTAGCCTCCTTGTTAGCGCATACACCTCTCACGCCGGAGACGTCGGTTCGAGTCCCGTTCAGAGTGTACTTTTCTTGTTTATCAGGTGTTGTTTTCTCTAAGGATAACCAATAAGCATTAACATAAAATGTATGTGTGACTTGTTTTGTGATATTAGTTTATTATAAATATACACTTTGATTTGATTAAATGGTTTTGTAGAGAGTAGCAAAGATGAGCTACAGATTAAGGAGCCAGCAGCAGCAGTTGTGCCAGAATCAGGCATGGAAACTGGTAACAATTAATCAGTCACTTTACTTTAGAGAAATTTAAAAGTGAAACATTGTATATCCCAATGATCCTAATGAAAGGATTTTGACAGATGAACATGGATAATTATATACAGTTCAATGCCATGGTGTGTCAATGAACTTAGACTAAAGTCATTCATGTATTGCTTTAACTTAGGACCTTATACATCATTTTGACTATTTATGTCAAAAAATATATAAATTATTTATATTAAATATTTTTTTTTACCTCACTTTACTCACTTGTGATGACTTTATGGTAATATACATGAAATTTCAAGAATCGTGATAGATCTTAGGGCAATCCCACTGATCTGCTCTTCCCAATACATTTACTTCAGTGGTATTGGTCTACAATTTGAAATATGTAGCACTTGATGAATTAGTTGTTTGAAGCTGATTTGCAATAAGTTATGTGCTGTATCTGTTCTTTTGCATCACAGATGATTCAAGGAGGAGAGAGGATGAGTTAGTCGAGGATAGTACTAAAGTGGAAGATTTAGGAACTGTAGAAACAGGCCCAGCCAGAGCAAAACTCAAAGAATACCCTCTCGCCAGCTTTGGACTACAGAGAAGTGGTTGCTAGTGTGAAAATAAAATTGTCTGGGCTAAGCCCCGGATGTCCTTCAATGCTGGAAATGCCTCTGACAGACACTATCATTCCATGCACTGCGAAATACCTCCAATTTTGTATTCTTCCACTTGCACTCCATTTTCCGAGCTGCTTTCTTGAGAGCATGAGTGTGATCATTGTGTAGATTTAGTGACATTAGCTTATCGCAGCATACAAGAGACGAGATAATGATCTGTTATCGCTCTGCGGCAGAATTTCTATAGTATCAATATCTGCTCCATATGACAAAATTAAATGTAGCATATGAGTATGGCGATAAGTTGGTCCTGTCACATTTTGTCTGACTCCAAGAGAGTTTAGAATATCGATAAATGCTAATCCCAATGCGTCATTTTCATTATCTATGTGAATGTTGAAGTCACCAACAATTAAAGCTCTATCCACTGTAACTACTAGATCTGATCCGAAATCAGAATATGGCCCGGGTGATCTATATACTGTAGCAAGCGGAAAAGATAACGGAGATTTTTTTATTGTATCTGGTGGTGTCACATTAAGCATTATTAGTTCAAAAGACTTAAACTTATATCCTGTCCTCTGAGTAACACCAAAAAATTAAATGTAAATTTCAGCAATACCTCCTCCTCGACCCTTCAGGCGAGGCTCATGTTTATAAAAATAACCTGGGGAAGTAGATTAAATTAAATGAATATATTTATCTGGTTTAAGTCAGGTTTTGGTCATACATAGTGCATACAAACTATGATCTGTAATAATTAAATTTACAATTAGTGCTTTGGTTGAAAGAGATCTAATGTTTCATAGCCCTGCCTTTATATGAAGTTTAGCTTCTATTTTTATAATTTTATTAATTTTATTGTGTTATTTTCAAGTTTTACCATAACAAAATTAGTTCTAAATGATTTAATAAATGAATATTATTCATTGCCATATGGGTGGCAGTGAAGGCCGTGGGCCTCGACGGACCAGACCCGGGCAGCAAAGGCTAGCTCTAGGGACGTGGAATGTCACCTCACTGGGGGGGAAGGAGCCGGAACTGGTGAGGGAGGTGGAGCATTACCAGTTGGATCTGGTGGGGCTTACTTCGATGTACAGTTTTGGCTCTGGATCCGTACTACTGGATAGGGGATGGACTCTGTTCTTCTCTGGAGATTCCCAGGGTGTGAGGCGACAGGGAGGTGTGGGGATACTCACGAGCCCCCGGCTGAGCGCCGCTACTTTGGAGTTTAACCCGGTGGACGAGAGGGTCGCCTCCCTATGCCTACAGGTTGTGGGGGGGGGACTCCGACTGTTCTCTGTGCATATGCACCGAACAGCAGTTCAGAGTATTCAACCTTCTTGGAGACCCTGAATGGAGTCTTGAATGGAGTCCCATAGTGATGCTGGGTGACTTCAAAGTGGGAAATGACAAGGACACCTGAAAGGCGTGATTGGGAGGAACGGCCTCCCCGATCTGAACTCAAGTGGATGTTTGTTATTAGACTTCTGTGCTAGTCATGGATTATCTATAACAAACACCATGTTCGAACATAAGGATGCTCTTAAGTGTACATGGCACCAGAGCACCCTAGGCCGAAGGTCGATGATCGATTTTGTAATCGTGTCGTCGGATCTGAGGCCATATGTTTTGGACACTCGGGTGAAGAGAGGGGCAGACCTGTCAACCGATCACCATCTGGTGGTGAGTTGGGTTAGGGGGTGGGGAAAGACTCTGGACAGACCTGGGAAGCCCAAGCGAGTAGTGCGGGTGAACTGGGAACGTTTGGAGGAGGTCCCTGTCCACGAGATATTCAACTCACACCCCTGGCGGAGCTTTTCAGGCATCCCTGCAGAGGTTGTTCAAAGCTTCCATTGCCGAAGCCGCGGTGGAGAGCTGTGGCCTCAAGGTTTTAGGTGCAGAACGGGGTAGTGGTTCCCCTCTTCGAAAAGGGGGATCAGAGAGTGTGTGCCAACTACAGGCATATCACACTTCTCAGCCTCCCTGGTAAAGTCTCCAAGGTGCTGGAGAGAAGGGTTCGGCCGATTGTTGAACCTCGGATTGAAGAGGAACAATGCGGTTTTCGTCCTGGCCTTGGAATGACGGACCAGATCTTTATTCTCGCAAGGATCCTGGAGGGGGCCTGGGAGTATGCCCATTCGGTCTACATGTGTTTTGTGGATCTGGAGAAGGCATATGACCGGGTCCCCCGGGAGAGACTGTGGGAGGTGCTGTGGGAGTAAGGGTTCCCTTCTTAGAGCGATCCAATCCCTGTACGTCCAAAGCGAGAGCTGTGTCCGGGTCCTCAGCACGAAGTCGAGTTAATTCCATGTGGGGGTTGGTCTCTGCCAAGGCTGCGCTTTGTCATCAATCCTGTTTGTGATATTCATGGACAGGATATCAAGGCGTAGTCAGGGTGGGGAAGGTGTGCGGTTCGGTGGGCTGGGGATCTCATCGCTGCTTTTTGCAGATGATGTTGTCTTCATGTCATCATCGGTCCATGACCTTCATCTCTCACTGGATTGCTTGGCAGTCGAGTGTGAAGCAGCTGGGATGAGGAATAGCACCTCTAAATCTGAGGGCATGGTTCTCAGCAGGAAACCGATGGAGTGCGTACTTTAGGTAGGAAAGGAGGTATTTCCCCAAGTGAAGGAGTTCAAGTACCTCGTGGTCTTGTTCACGAGTGAGGGGACAATGGAGCAGGAGGTTGGCCGGAGAATCGGGGCAGCAGGGGCGGTATTGCACTCGCTCTATCGCACCGTTGTCACGAAAAGAGAGCTAAGCCGGAAGACAAAGCTCTCGATCTACTGGTCAATTTTTGTTCCTACCCTCACCTATGGTCATGAAGGCTGGGTCATGACCGAAAAAACTAGGTCACAAGCACAAGCGGCCGAAATGGGCTTCCTCAGAAGGGTCGCAGGCTTCTCCCTTAGAGATAGGGTGAGGAGCTCAGTCATCCGTGAGGAGCTCAGTGAGGAGGTTGTTCAAAGCTTCCATTGCCGAAGCCGCGGTGGAGAGCTGCGGCCTCAAGGTTTTAGGTGCAGAACGGGGTGGTGGTTCCCCTCTTTGAAAAGGGGGATCAGAGAGTGTGTGCCAACTACAGGGGTATCACACTTCTCAGCCTCCATGGTAAAGTTTACTCCAAGGTGCTGGAGAGGAGGGTTCGGCCGATTGTTGAACCTCGGATTGAAGAGGAACAATGCGGTTTTCGTCCTGGCCGTGGAATGACGGACCAGATCTTTACTCTCACAAGGATCCTGGAGGGGGCCTGGGAGTATGCCCATTCAGTCTACATGTGTTTTGTGGATCTGGAGAAGGCGTATGTCTGGGTCCCCTGGGAGAGACTGTGGGAGGTGCTGTGGGAGTAAGGGTTCCCTTCTTAGGGTGATCCAATCCCTGTACGTCCAAAGCGAGAGCTGTGTCCGGGTCCTCGGCACGAAGTTGAGTTCATTCCATGTGGGGGTTGGTCTCTGCCAAGGCTGCGCTTTGTCATCAATCCTGTTTGTGATATTCATGGACAGGATATCGAGGCGTAGTCAGGGTGGGGAAGGTGTGCGGTTCGGTGGGCTGGGGATCTCATCGCTGCTTTTTGCAGATGATGTTGTCTTCATGTCATCATCGGTCCGTGACCTTCAGCTCTCACTGGATCGCTTGGCAGTCGAGTGTGAAGCGGCTGGGATGAGGAATAGCACCTCTAAATCTGAGGGCATGGTTCTCAGCAGGAAACCGATGGAGTGCGTACTCCAGGTAGGAAAGGAGGTATTGCCCCAAGTGAAGGAGTTCAAGTATCTCCGGGTCTTGTTCACGAGTGAGGGGACAATGGAGCAGGAGGTTGGCCGGAGAATCGGGGTAGCAGGGGCGGTATTGCACTCGCTCTATCACAAAAGAGAGCTGAGCCGGAAGGCAAAGCTCTCGATCTACCGGTCAATTTTTGTTCCTACCCTCACCTATGGTCATGAAGGCTGGGTCATGACCGGAAGAACTAGGTCGCGAGCACAAGCGGCCGAAATGGGCTTCCTCAGAAGGGTGGCCGTGAGGAGCTCAGAGTAGAGCCGCTGCTCCTTTGCGTCGAAATGAATCAGTTGAGGTGGATTGGGCATCTGGTAAGGATGCCCATCTGGCCGCCTCCCTAGGGAGGTGTTTCAGGCATGTCCAGCTGGGAGGAGGCCTTGGGGAAGACATTTGGATAAGCCAGTTTGTCTGCTTCCTGACCTGGGCCCCAGTTAGTCAAATACTATCACTAATAAGACTATGCGCCAAATTACTAGAGAGGAGAGTGGCACCTTCCCTGAAGGGATGGAATCTGTCTCTCTTAAGCAGATCAGGTCTACCCCAAAAATGCTTCTAATTGTCTATAAATCCTATGCTATTCTCCAACCACCACTCAGACATCCAGCCATTCAGTAACACTAATATACTATAAACCTTGTCACCATAATGAGCAGGGAGGGAATCAGAGCATATTACAGTGTCTGACATAGTTTTTGCAAGTTCACACACCTCTTTAGCATTATCGTCAGTGATACCCAACTGGCAAAGCCAGACATCATTAGTGCCAACATGAATAACAATTTTAGAAAGTCTATGTATAGCATCAGTCATCACTTGTAAATTTGATCTGATGTCAGATGCTCTAGTACCAGAAATGCATTTAACGATGGTGCCTGGATTTCCACGTTCCTTAAAGTAGAATCATTTATGACCAAGGCTCTTTCAAAATGATTCTCAGTGTGTGCATCACTGAGTGGGTAGAATTGATTGGAAAGCCTAACAGTAACAGAAGAGTGGTGTTGCTTTGCTTCAGTACCTCTTCCCAGACGGCAGGAGGGTGATGAGTTTGTGTGAGGGGTGTATGGGGTCATCCACAATGCTGGTTGCTTTGCGGATGCAGCATTTTATGTAAATGTCTTTGATGGAGGGAAGAGAGACCCCAATGATCTTCTCAGCTGTCCTCACTATTCTCTGCTGGGCTTTGCAGTCCGAAACGGTGCAAGTCCCAAACCAGGCAGTGATGCAGCTGCTCAGGATGCTCTCAATAGTCCCTCTATAGAATGTAGTGAGGATGGGGGGTGGGAGATGTGCTTTTCTCAGCCTTCGAAGAAAGTAGAGATGCTGCTGGGCTTTCTTGGTAACATAGCTGGTATTGAGGGAGCAGGTGAGGTTCTCCGCCAGGTAAACACCAAGGAATTTGGTGCTGTTGATGATCTTCACAGAGGAGCCATCAGAGTGATCGGAGAGTGGTCACTCTGTGCTCTCTTAAAGTCAGCAACCATCTCTTTTGTTTTGTCCACATTTAGAGACAGGTTGTTGGTTCTACACCAGTCTGTTAGCCACTGCACCTCCTCTCTGTATGCTGACTTGTCATTCTTGCTGGTGAGACCCACCAGGGTTGTGTCATCGGCAAACTTGATGATGTGGTTGGAGCTGTGCATTACTGCTATGGTTACAATGGTATGAGATTTTCACGGTACGATAACCGTCTCAGAAAATATCATGGTTTCACGGTATCACGGTATTCAGTATTACACAATTACTATTATCAGTGAAAACAGAAGGGCTATTTTATTATTTATTTCTTTATTTTTGAGCAAACACTTTATTATAATTGAAACTTGAAACCATTTATTTTATTGAAGTATGTGTAAAAAAAAAGTCTCCCTTTTGAAAATAAAATAAATAGAAAAAATAAGAAACTAACAGAATTATTATAATAAATCTAATTATAAACATGATAAAAATGACATGTAAATATAACATGTTATATAACTAAAGCATGTTAGTTTACATGTTAAATGAACTACTAAATGAAAAATAACATCAGCTGTGTGAGCTTTTGAAGTAATGTCCTATGATTATTAACAGGTAGGTGCACGACAGCACAGCCAGACTGCTCCTGTCTGTATCTTTAACTTAGTGCTTCTCAACTGGTTTTGCTCCAGAACAGATTTTACATTGGACATCAAGTGGTGACCAGCCATAGATTAAACATAACCTGTATTTAATGTATCCTGGGTTACATTTCCTATTATGTTGCATAGTTTTGTTCATGGTTTTCCAGTACAAGGACATGCATCAAGTGACATTATTTTTGTTGTTGATGTCAACGTTTGACTTTCAGCACACAACTGAATAACTCAGACTGCATGACTATGATAAATAATTATATACCCTGTATAACACTTTTCCTTGAGCAGAATACTGCACTACAGATCGCTAAGTTTGTTCACAGACGAAAGCGAGAGACAGAAATAGTGCACTCGCATGCATGGTTGCCAAATTCCAAAAAATAAGTATAACATTAGGCGGAATATTTCCAATTTGCGCAAGTATAAATCTCAAACTGGGGGTGTTGCGTCTCTTATCTGGCAACCATGAGCATGTTAAACACTTGTGGAGACGCATTAGGTCCCAATGCAAGTTAACTGAAATATACAATGAACAGCAGTGAACTGAGCACACAGCCCTGGGGGGGCCCCAGTGCTCAGTGTGGTGGTGGTGGAGATGCTGTTCCCGATCCGGACTGACTGAGGTCTCCCAGTCAGGAAGTCCAGGATCCAGTTGCAGAGGGAGGTGTCCAGGCCCAGCAGGTTCAGCTTTCCAATCAGGTGCTGAGGAATGAGTGGGTTGAATGCTGAGCTGAAGTCTATGAACAGCATTCAAACATATGTGTCGTTTTTATCTAACAGTCACAAGCTCCACCAGCGATGAGCAGTAGCTGGAGACTAGCATAGAGTTCTTGCACCATTCCGTGTTGATGTAAACACACAAGCCACCACCGCGAGTCTTACCGCACAAAGCTGCATTTCTGTCAGCATGAAACGAGGCGAGCCGCCTAGCTGAATGGAGGCGCCCGGGAACTCTGTCGCTGAGCCACGTCTCCTTGAAAACAAAGATGCAGCAATCTCTAAACTCACGCTGCGTAGTCTGCTGGAGAGTGATTTAGTTCAGGGAGCAAACATTTGAGAGCAGGATAGACGGGAGAGCTGGCCAGCTAGGGTTTGTTTTTAGCCTAGCATGGACCCCCATCCTTGCACACCGCTTACGACGTCCCCTCCCCCGGCCACTGGCATCAGGCGATGCCAAGGACTGGAGACCTGGTCTCCGCAGCAAGCCAAGGTCACGTAGCTTCTCCTGCAGATCATCATGCAGCTTGGTTGTTGCATGGATCTTATATTTGAGCAGTGTCTGGTGATGGTAAATATGAACACCGGTTGCTCCGATGTCCATGTGCCGTAAAGGTCGGGCTAAGTAACAAAAAAGCACCACTTTAGTAGCTGCATGCTACCGTGCCGCCATATTGGATCATATGGAATGCAGTGCAGGAAGCAATAATATGAGCGGATGCCATGACTTAACGCAATTGTTTTTTGTTGTCGTTGTTTTGTTATGGTTGTTCTTGAGTGGTGAGGGATTGAGATCGATGTGAATCCTTCATGCAATTGTTTGCTGTTGTTGTGTTAGTTCCAGATCAGCAGATGTTTGAGATTGATGTAATAATCTGTGTAAAACACAGAGTAGAAAATGAATGCATGCAGTCGAAATATGAGATGTAGACAAACGGAAGAAAAGAAAAGAAAGAAAACAGGTGTTTGTGGTAAAATAAAATGATGAGCGCAGAGGAATATGCAATGCTAAGCAGGCTAGCAAGCTACAAACAAACAGACTCATGCAGCATGCCAGCAGCAACTAGAACAGGAAAGTTGTTAAAATGTTAAAAAAGCATATGGGTTGGGGCCTGGGTAGCTCAGCAAGTAAAGATGCTGACTACCACACCTGGAGTCACAAGTTCAAATCCAGGGCGTGCTGAGTGACTCCAGTCAGTCTTCCTAAGCAACCTATTGGCTGGGTTGCTAGGGTGGGTAGTGTCAAGTTGGGTTAACCTCCTTGTGGCCGCTATAATATGGTTCTCGCACTCGGTGGGGCACGTGGTGAGTTTTGCGTGAATGCCGTGGAAAATAGCGTGAGCCTCCACACGCACTAGGTCTCCTCGGTAATGCGCTCAACAAGCCATGTGATAAGATACGCAGATTGACTGTCTCAGACGTAGAGGCAACAGAGGTTCGTCCTCCACCACCCGGATAGAGGCGAGTCACTACGCCACCAAGAGGATTTAGAGCACATTGGGAATTGGGCAGGCCAAATTGGGGAGAAAATAAAAAAAATTACATTTAAAATAAATAAAAAATAAAAAGCATATGGTTGTCACAAGGGTGTAATGTCAGGCAACATGAATGCATATTTTATTATTTTAACTCCCTAACCCCAACCCTAAACCTAACCATCAGTGGGGTAAAAAGCTAATATTAGATAGAAAAAGCAACTTTTGTGTGATCATGTTGGTCCCCACCAGGATTCTTAACTAGCCTGATGAGCAAGAATTCCTTGGTCTATTATCTGCCATGCGAGTTGGCCAGCTTAACCAGCTAAGCTTCTAATGGCTATACATTTACCAACTAGACCAGTACAAAACCCGAATTTAAGACCCAGTGAATTCACTTGACAAGCAGTTTTATTTTGTGCTGACACAAAATAAATTATTTTGTGCTCAGTTTTATTTTGTTCCTATTCCCAATAGGCTTTAGTTACCAGTTTAAAACCATGATTTTCTAGTTGGTAGTCTTTTACAGGTGGTATTAGGGGGAGGGACTTGGTCTAGAGAGAATTTGATTGGACAGAAATCTGACAACATGTGTCATCAATATTTTTAGTCTATTTTCCCTGAAGAGAAAGACCATACATTTTAAAAGTGTATATCTGCTAAAAGTTTTGGAATACACTAGCATATAGATGACATCAAGGTAAACATGGACTAAAAGCCACAAACTCGAATTAACTAGTCTGAACCAGCATGTAAATTCATGCTGGTATAAGCTGGTCTTTTCAGTAGGGCAGACACAGAGGAACCAATTTGCTGCCAGTTTAATGCATCATGTTAATATGTTAAAGTGGTCATTTGGTCTTCAGTTCAAATAGTGTACAAGGAGACTGACTGGCGCCAGTGCTGAATTTCAGAACTGGAGTACTGTCTGTCTCTGTGCCCCTTCCACAGGGTAAAAGCTGCAAGATAGGGGGAAGGTGGCTAAACTGTCTCCAATTTAACGCCTCATTATGCAAATTGATCATCTCAATTGACCATCTCTCTGGTAATGGCAGGGCCAGACTGCAGGGGAGTTTAGATATTCCTCCAGAAAACATCAGTTAAATGTCCTGAGAGCTAAAAATAAGATTTGGATGGGAACTGAAGGAGACACTTTTGATGGTTTTCAATGGGGCATGACTATGCAGAGAGGTAATGAAGCTAAGGGCCACCTCAGTGACCTGATGGTCAAACACCCTGAAATGTCAACTGTGATTTGAAAGGACAGCATACAGGAAATTGTTTGGAAAACAGTTGCAATGAAAGTGAATGGTGACTAAGACTAAAATTCAGCCTAAAGATAATCATATGGATTTGGAAAATATTTTATTTCGGGATGAACTATTCCTTGAAATATGAGGTTGTTTTGTGCTATTCTGTTGCTGTAAATTTAAATAATGTGCAAATAATTTAGAATTGTGATTATTTGCATTTAAACACAAGCACCATGTGGACAAGCTGGCTCTGTCAGGTCTTAATTGCATTGATTGGCCTGGCCAGCTCTTCCTAATCTAGGATTATTATGATACATTAACAGCTGTGACTTGTTGTTTACAAGGCATTTATCAAGTGTTGTCAGTGTAATGGGATGAATTCCCACCTGTCACGTTTATCACTGACAAAATGAACCCTGTTAGATCTAGATGATGATCCAATCAGGAAAATACCTTCAATAATCTCTTACTTACCTATCCAAAATGACCAATTTTAAAGGTGCACGTGTACGTATTTGCACGTGTACATAGCGAAATATGCTATTTAAGATAAGTGTAAATAGCAACAAAAAGCATCTTCTTTGCACCCTGGTGCAAATAGTGGCAGATATTATTTGCTCTCCTAATTCATATAGTATCACTGGCTATGTATCCATCCAAGTTGAACATTTTATTTATGCGAAAAACCATAATGTCGTAAAAGCAATGTGCGAACAAAGCCGCGTTTCAATCCCTTGTGTTCAAAAGAACCAAATTGTCACTTCTGGAGAAATTGTAGGCAGTGTGATACTTTTAATAATAAAATACTTGCGTTTTAGATCAGACAGACAAAACACTGTAAAGAACTCATGTCTGGGAGAGTCAAACAATCCTGGGAGCATTAAAATGTTTTTCAAAAGTGACAATAAACCTGCTCTTCGACTCAGTTCACATTTGTATTTGATGTATTTGCTCTGAAAACTTTATGCAGGTTTTGAACTTTCTAGACATTGTTATTTCATGATGACCCAAGCAATATTTCAGAAGCGATTATTGGTCCTCTGGTTAGTTATGTATGATTTATTCAGTTATAATTTTTTGATGCGCATCTTGTATTCAATAGTTTATGCACATTTCTTCTTATCGAATAAAAATGTATCTACCTCAAGCGAGTGTGTAGTTTTTTTATGCGTTGTTTCTTTTTTCTTTTTCTTTTTATGAGATTTTATTAATATTTTAGTGCAGTGTGTTTATTGTGTTTATGTAGATTCCCACAGACACCCTAAACCAACCTCTACCTCTACCCCTAAACCTAACCCTTAACTTACACAAATTTACCTTGGTTTTACTTCAGTAACAATAGTATCACCATCATATTTTGTAGTAAAATCATAGCAACCACAAAATAAAACATGGTTACTATATTAACACCATATTACTGTAGCAACACAATGGTTAATTACATTAAAACCAATGGTTATTGCAATATTTCAATAGAAAACCCAGCTTTAATTTTACTCGGATCAAACTAACACCCCGATCATCACCATGACCAAACCACTGCGAGGCAATCAACCTTTATATTCATTTTTATTTATTATTATAAGTAGTGAAGAAAATATATAGAGAGGAAACAGGATGGACAAAAGGTGGCCAAAATTGGATTCTAACCCGGGTCGTTCGCATGAAAAAAAGCACATCCACACAATCTTTATGCACTACACCATTACAGCAACACTTGGGGTGCTGTTTGTCTTTAATTTCTGCTCCCACTTGACTATCTGAGTGCATATAATCGAACTGTGTGGCAAGTCACTCCGAATTTTTAATTTTGAAATAACAATCACATTGTTTTAGTTTGTTTTTAGAATCTGCCACAGATTCTATTTAGTCATATTTGATTAAATAGAGCCAAGGATTTTATGTATGGTTTAAATAATGAATGAGGGTCCATACTGTATACTGAACAGATTGTTCAACAGAAATGTACAGTACAAAATATTATTCACTAAATGTGCTTGTGACGAGGAGGAGGGACACACTGCCAGCGTGATTATGCACACCTGGCCCCCATTCAGGCCCCCAATCAGGCTGAGAAAGGAATAAGTGCAGCAGAATGCGGCAGTTCAGGACAGAGAGAGCCACATGCAGCTGCCATGTGTGCGTTTATGTTTTTGTGTCTTTTTGTTTAAGTTCTTTTTAAAATATGACTTTGATTGTTCAGCCGGTTCCCACCTCCTCCTCTCCCATTTGAACCCTGTTACATTGGTGCCGAAGGGGGAGGGATGCGCTATCGTGGAGTCATCGCCACTGCCATCCACCCAAAGGAGCAGCCGCGGCCATCCGCCGGGGACAGAGGAGTTGCTGCCGACTGCCTGGATGCAGAGGAACGGCTGCCATCTGCAAGGGGAGGAGGGGCTCACTGCCAGCCGCCTGGAGCAGTGGAGCCGCTGCCAGGGGTGGAGGAGTTTTCTACCGGCCGGCAAAATGGTTGTTCCATCCACCAGGGTTCATAGGTATGGCTCCGGTCCGCCTGGGGAGAGAGTGTCTGTTGTCCGGCAGAGGGTGGAGGAGTGATCAAGGACCAGGCGACTGCATGTCTGGGAACCAGCAAGCAAGTTTTTTTTTCTCTCTCTCTTCTCTCTTTCTCACTGTCGCTCCGCCTTGCCCTCTTTTCTTTTTTTTTCCCCCTCCCCTCATCCCCCTTCCCAGCCCTAGAGAGGTGGGGAAAAGCCTGCTGGCAGGCAGGGCTGGAAGATTTAATCTTTCATACCATAAATTAATTTGAAACTACTACTGTTAAAATGGGATTAGTGTCAGAGCAATCATTGTAATATTGGCATTAAAGCTTGTGAGGAAATGTGGCTATCAGTGTACAGTATGTGACATGCAATAACATCATTCAAATTCATTAACTGAATTATTGAACTGGCCATCGATTAAAATAGAAGAACTCAACAATTATATGTTGAACCAGAAAAGCAACAAATGAAGTGAGGAGGATGTGATGAGTCTGTGTGTTCCCCAAGTTGTCTAAGTACAGATGATTCATTTTCCACCATATCGATTTCCACTTCTTTCTGAAGTGGCTCCCAAAAGTGAATCATTCCAATTACACAAGAACTTGTGTGACAGGCTTGACAGAAACATATGAATTATGACCAGTTGATCCATTGGCCTTGTTTGGGAGTGAGCAGTTTGGATATTGCATTTTTGCTCAGTCTCACCAGCATAGGGCGCATGTTGTCAAAAGAGATTGCCCTTAAATCTGTAAACGCTTTATCTGTGCATCACCAGATTTGAGTGTAGAACATTGGCTTTTCACAGGTGGGAGCATTCGCTTCACATTATATTTTTCTAGCCATCAAATGGGCATGGGTTTGATGTTATGGTGTTATCAAAAATTTGTCTTACATACACACACTGTTGTTTTTAGTTCCATATTACTATAAAACTATTTTAGATATTTTGTGCCAGGAATAAATTTATTTGACATTGATGTTTTTCTCTCAAAAGAGTGCCTTAACTGAGAAATTAAAATATCACTATTCACAGCAGTAAGTCAAGTTTGGAGATTTATGCCATTATGCAATGTCAATGTACAATTTTAACGTTTCATGCATATGTGTTGTTAGCAGTTACACAAAAAAATCAATCCACTACAAATGACTAATTATTTCTCTAAAATTGTAATCAAAATACTTACTGATTACTTGACTGAAAAATAATCACATTACTAATTACTTTTACGTAACTTTCAAAAGCACCTTTCAAAGGAATGCTTTTGTTTTTCCACTCAACTTATTCAAAGGTCTACATTTCCACCTGTTCGTTGTCGCAAGCCCTTCAGATATCTTAAAAACACAAACAGAGGTACATATGAACATACTTATGAATTCATATTTTAAATGTATTGTATAAAAATAATACTATATTAGAAATATGTGTGACCAAATTAATGTCCTTAAAAGTAATTACCTTAATTGAAAGTCAGGGATAGGGGTTTAGGGTTAGGCACTTTGTAATCAAATTACACCCAACAATGGTTGTTACATATATTACCTCTAATGATCACATCCGATCGAAATATTATATTAGGCCATGTTACATTTATAAATGGCACTCACCTCTATTTTTTTTTACCTTTCCTCTCTGACTTGTGGTAATGTACTATCACAAGTGGCATGCAATTTTGTCACCTCACCAACATTATGTAAAAATATTAGACAGTACTGTGGCAGACAAGCCTCTCGTTCATCAGGAAAGGAGGAAGCAGGAACTGGATTAACAATCAAAAAGACTTTAATTCAACATAAAACACTGAACTGTAACATAACAAAAGCAAACACACAAAACACTGCTGCGTGCATGTCTCTCACCCGCTCTGGCGTCCCTGGCTCCTCCTTTTATCTCTCTCCCGCTGATTGGGCAACTCAGCGCCAGGCATGAATCCTCTCAGCCCGGCCACGCCCTCTTCCTCGTCACATATCCCCACCGCCTGATTCAGGCTGGGGGAACCAACAGTCTGACGTACTCCCTCCCATCCCCTTCCTGGAGTTGCCCCTTTGGCCATTCCGCTGCCGGCTGGTCTTTCCCACCTCCTGGTTACATGACTAATATGAGGGGAGGGGAGGGAGAGAGAGGGAGGGAGAATTAAAATATTAAAATAAAACTCTGGTTCCCGACCACACCGCAATTCGGTCCTCAGCCAGCTGTCCAGCAATCCTCTGTGACACTGGGCAATGGCACTGGATTCTTCCTCCTGGTGGCCGGCAGCAGCTCCTCCATCCCCTGGCGGACGGCAACAGCTACTCCGACCCCTGGTGGACGTCAACAGTTACTCCGACCCCTGGCAGACAGCAACAGCTCCTCCACTTCCTGTCACTCCTCTGTCTCCTGATGGACCGCTCCAGTACCATTGAAACACTCCTTTCCTTGGCGTCATGATCCTCCATCAGAGACGAGGGTTTTCTGATGGCACGTCTTCCCAGGTTTTGGCACCAGTGTGGCAGACAAGCCTCTTTTTCATCAGGAACACTGAAAACACTGAACTGAAACATAACAAAAGCGCGCACACCAAACACTGCTGCGTGCGTCTCTCTCTCTCTCCCTCCCCAGCTCCTCTTTTTATCTCTCTCCCGCTGATTGGGCAACTCCGTGCTGGCCATGAATACTCACTGCCCGGCCACGCCCTCCTCCTCATCACAAGTACTCTATGTTGTGCAATGTTCCTCTACGTTACATGACACTGTACATTATTATTGGTTTAGCATCCATGCATGAGGTCAACTATGAAAATAGAAATAAAGACATGATAGCACTAATCTCGATTAGAATATTTGCCCAGTGCCTCTGTCCTCTCTTTGAAATATTCAATGCACAAAAACCCATTGAAATGGAGCCCCATTACGGGTGACCTTCTGAATGAGATGTGCTCCCATGCATTGACAATGAATATGTATTAGAGAGATTACAATGAGGTGACAAGACAGCAGCTCTCATCCAAACTTGAGCACAGCTGGCGGCTAGCTTTCCTAAACTACTCCTAACCTCTTACATAACAGCCCAGCAAGCAGATAGCACCTCACTGTCTACTCATCTAAGCCAAAATACCTCTGTTTTTAAATCCCTGTCCTTGGTGTGGACTGATGCTGACTTGTATTTGATTCAAAAAGACAAGCAACAGGTAGAACTCACTTAAATTGCATGAGGAGGGAAATAATTTCCACCAGAGTGGAACATTCATGGATGACCAAGCACTGGACTGGACGTTGGTATTTGCCAGCCCAAAGACTCATTTGCACCCATGACCGATTACGGCCATTAGTTGTGTTGACAACACATTATCATTGATTGTGTAGAACTACAAGGTGAGGGGAAGAGAGGCGTGAAGATGTTGAATAGTCATTGGGAGTATAGCAGAATCACTTTTAGAAGAAGCCACTTCTCAGAATAGAATCTCTCATGATTCTACTGATAAAGAAATGAATTATTCAAGTTCAAGTGTTTTAATTTCAATGAGCTCCTGCTGAAAAATTTCTTGCACATACACACGCACAAACAGTAGGATGACAGGCTAATTTTAATGCATTTGCATATCTTTTCTTGGCTGTTTTATCAAAGAAAATTTGATACAAGTCTGGGAGCTATAAAAGGTAAATGCTAAATAAATTGTTCTCTTCAATTCTTGTCAAGATTTATAGTGAATAAGGCATATGTTTCTTACCCAAACGTTTTGGATATCTACAAAAGACATGGATTAACCCTCTTGTGGCATTAAAAAATTACACCTTTCTTCGTTAAAGTTAAGGCATGAAGAAAATATAAGAATGTGGTATAAATTGGAGGCAGATTGCTGACATCTGGTGAAAAAAATATATAAATAACATGACTTGAAAACCATGTCATGCCAGTAACAGCCAATAATGTCTAATGTCAGCTTACTGTCTAATTTGATGGCTTTATCAAATAATTACTTCAACTATTATTTGTCATAGTTTAGCATTTTATTATTTATTTAAAGTGTCAGTTTTTGTAGTTTATGTCATTGTGCTTGTCATCAAACCTGACCATGGTGTTATGGTGTTGACCGTGAATACCAAAGGTGTCGTGTCTGTTTTTTTTCCCAAAACAGATCTTTTCAGGCAGACTGTCCGCACTATTAATTGCAAGTGATCAAATCAGATTTGCGTGTTCAGACATATCTAACCTATCTGCATGGGTTACTTTGGTAACAACGTAGGCGTACGTGAAGATGCTTTCAAAACAGATGCAGGAAAAATGGAGGTGCATCATCTTGCTCTCCAAATAGTGGTGAGTGAGTGGTGGTGGCGTAGTGGGCTAAAGCACATAACTAGTAATCAGAAGGTTGCTGGTTCGATCCCCACGGCCACCACCATTGTGTCATTGAGCAAGGCACTCAACTCCAGGTTGCTCCGGGGGGATTGTCCCTGTAATAAGTGCACTGTAAGTCGCTTTGGATAAAAGAGTCTGCCAAATGCATAAATGTAAATGTAAATGTAAATATCCATCACACAAGAAAAACTCAGTGACGGAGGAGACTGGTAAATATTGTGATGTTCTGTGCTGCAGTCACCAATTTTTTACGTCATCGTTGTGTGTCACGTTAAGAGTGATGCAAAAGACCTTTTCCGAAATCCGAATGGAGCAGCCAGAGCGGACTGAGACCGGACTGAGACGCATCTGAACAAAATCTGATTTAAATCACATTTGAAACCAATGCGGTTTCAATCAGATTCGGGAAAATCAGATTTCATGTGTTTTTTTTTGCTGTCCAGATTATCAAAAACTCAACTGGATACAATCTGGATATGCAAAAAAACAGATTTTTTGTGGCTGTCTGTAGAAGGCCTCAGACTTATCAATTTTTTTTTCTTTTTTCTTTTTTTGTATGTTCAGATGGCAAATAGAGGGAAAGTCACCAAGTCTTGTACTGCTCAGATAAAGGAAACCATTTTTATTAAATGTTATATATGTATTTCTGTCAAACATTACAAGACCATAGGAGGGTTAAACCTCTCAAGTTGTATGAATTACTTTTATTTTGCCTTTATGTCCTTTTTTGAGCTAGAACGTTTTGTACCCCATTGGCTTACACTGTATGGACAAAAACAATCATATATGCTTCAAAATATCTTTGTGTTCCACAGAAGAAAATCATACGAGTTTGAGAAGGCATGAGAGTGAGAAAATTATGAGATAATTATCATTTTGGGTGAACTGTCTCTTTAAGTATTTGTCATTGACCATTATTTATTTACCATGAATTCATTTGATATTAATATGTAATATTATCTAATTCATCTCATCCTCACTCCCTGGACAAGAATGGTCTGTCCAGTAAATAATTTACTGTATATGAAGATGTGTGCATCTGATATTTTTTAACAACCCCACTTGAAAAACTATGTGGGCACTCTGACTCATAAGCAATGCACCAGCTGTGAGAGAGACTTCTGAAACAGTGTGATTTTGGCATAGAACTGAGGACAGGCTTAGCTTGGTGAGCACCAGCAAGGATGGGTCCTATCTAAGTCCCTGCAGGACTGAGAACTCACAGTGGGAGGGATGTCTCAACTCCATCTGGCCCAGCAATGTGTGTCCCTTCATGCTGAACCAAACCAAGGTCTGCAAAACGTTGGCACAACGTGTGAGGCATTTCTTAAAACTAGCATCTGCAATACAAGAATCAGAGATCTGTAAGCATGTTTGTGGATATCTGTATTTTCCAAACATATGGCAGTGGCATGAAGGTCTGTGGAATTTACTCTTTTCTGAAATGCATGTATAAATGTTAACACTGGGAGCAATGCTGCAAAGTGTAAAGATAAATTTGCTGCCAAATTCAGTCAGCTAGTTCTCCTGGCTGTTCTGTAGTGCAGACAATCTGCCATCTAGTGGTCATATTTAGAGCACAAGAAATAAGTGCAAACGTGAAAGCGCAGAAAATGGCATACCTATCTGAAGATTTAGCTTTTAATTGTCTGTTTACTTTGTTTGTTAGTCCTATATGTATGTCGTCGTTTTAATTATCAGTCATAAAACTGCAAATTTATCAGTTTACCGAGCACGTGTAGCGAATATTAATCCATTATTGTGTTAGTTCTTAATCTGTGGTAACTATCTAGTTATATTTGTAATTGAATGGTCTTATCTACATCTTCTGAATATGAGTGTTAGAAAAAAGTGACACAAAACCAAAAATGAAATGCTCAAAATGAATTATGATCCGTGCCAAGCCTGACAAACTCATTCGCAAGGCTTATTTTACACAGTTAGCACATTAAAACGTTTTCCTGTCTCACGTAGCTTAGACAAAAACATTTATTTTAAGAAATACATCTAATAAATATAACAAGAGGTCCTATTGGTGTTCCTCAAGCGCCTAAAAGTTTGTGAATATGGTACAAAAGCTAGTAAGTTGCCTATCTAGACACCAAAACCCCGGCGCTTTTCACATTCAAAGATGCTGTCTAAGTAGGGACCTTTCTAGGTGTTGAAACAAAGCCCGTGTGTCTCGCTTGCTACGATAGCCAATGTGTTACGCGGTTTCTCTCTTTGTTTTGTTTTATTTTTTACAATAGTTGTTAGGTTCAAACGTAGTAGTTTTGGTGTCAGACACATATTATTATTAACAAGGTCTTGTTCTTTGCTCTGAAGGTGGATTGTTGCAGGCAACTGGGAGGACGAATATGTCTGGAAAGAGTTTTCGCGTCAGCGACGGAGACTGGATTTGTCCAGATAAAAAGTAAGAGATGTTGATTAGTGATTTATAAAGATACAAAATTGTGGATATATGAGTATATTGGTAGTTCTGAAACGTGTGGAAAAATGAACGTTGGCTGAGAGAAGCTCGCATGCTACTGTTAGCATCGCTATATGCTAGCTTTAGCACACGTTTATAGTGCGTGTGAAAGGGCCTTTAACTGTCATTAAATTAATTTCTTTCAAATCCCAATTTTAACCGACCAAATCTGGTAAATGTTCGAGTAGATACAGGTACTTTGATTGTTACCCACTCATATTTCTTATGTTAGCCAGTCAGCAGCTGTGTGCGTCTATTCTAATTGCCATTATTTCGTCCTTTTTAGTAAGTGTATTGTTTTGGGACCATTAATCAAACGTTTCTTTTTTGTTAAACTTGTATGGTAAATGCACTAAAATGAGTTTTACTGTGTACATAAATGTAGCTTTTCACCATTATTGGAAAGTGGGAGTGAGGTGGCCTTTGCATTTTGAGCACGAATGTAGACTGATGCTAATAATAACTAGAGACCTAACCTGTCCTGTTGTTTGTTTTATCTAAGGTGTGGAAATGTAAACTTTGCTAGAAGAACGAGCTGTAACAGATGTGGCAGGGGTAAGTAATATGCAGTTGTGTGTGTAGTCAAAGGGGTACATCAAGGGCAATCACTATACTGTGTGCCTTTTAATGCTCTGTATTGGACGTTTCAAGTTAGTAAGCATAAATTGTCACTACTTTGGATTGTTTTAACAGAAAAAACAACTGAAGCAAAGATGATGAAAGCAGGGGGAACCGAGATTGGAAAGACCCTGGCTGAGAAGAGCAAAGGTCTCTTCAGTGCAAATGACTGGCAGTGCAAAACGTGGGTATAATGGTGACATTTTTAATCTAGTGGGCCAGTAAATTTACAACGTCATTGTGCCTTATAAAATATTCATAATTAATAATCACTCTTGCCCTCAGAAATTATAATATTTGTGATTATTTATTTAATAAAATTTTATGATATTAATTGAATTACTTAAATATATATGGGGTGGGGCATTTCCTGCCAGACATAACCACATGGACCAGCTGTGTTAACTGTCTGGACTATGTGACTTCGCCACTTCCTCTAAAGGTTTTTTTTTTCTTCAACCAATCCACTAATTAAAATTTGGTCGACCAACCCTCTTCTCATGGATTAACGTTTGGTTGACTATTAGGGTGCAGCCCTACCCCATTCACTTCCATCAAAGTGCCTTACTGGAACCAAGATCTTTACTTTTTTTAAAAAAGAAAAGGAGAGAAGTCAAAGAAATGTTCCACAAAAAATTATTTTAAGACAAGGACAGAACATCCTATAGATTTCTTGTTTCTAATGCTCAACTATTTCAAAGACAGAAAATATGAACTTCTCTCCTAGCAGTAGAAATGTTCAGGTAATACTCTAATGCATCTTTTGCAATGAATAGAAAAAAACATTGTTAGACTCAAACTTTTAGGACTTTAAAGTTGAGCCAAAAAGCTCATCTAGAGGAGAAACTGGTGGCACTGGCTTGATTATTTTCCTATGTATGCGAAAAGATTCAGAATATAGACTTCTTTGTCTCGGTGTACTGTTTTTGATACCCTGTGTTTCAATCAGTTAATGAGAGCTGGGGCCTCATGTATAAAACTCTGCTTAAATGTCTTCCTAAATGTGTATGAGAAACTGTATTCTAAGAGATAAGACTGTAAATGCCACATGTGCCCAAAGGTTAGATGCTGCACCATGAAGAAACATTAATTACAAAGAATATATCTTGAATATCCCTTGGCAAAATGTTTTTTTATCTTTGCAGACATAAATCTAACCTAATTTTCTCAGAAAAAGGGTGTTTTTATTGAAGTTAAATATTTAGTACTGGAAACAAAATGAAAATTTAAAACAATTATTTGTATAAAATTATCTGATATCATTGGATTATGAAGATTTTATATTTGACTGGTATAAAAAAAAAAAACAGTTTAATGGCAAATGTACTTTTCATAATGTTTTTATTAGACTAGAACGGGTGTTTTATTGCGATGAGGTTCCGAATGAAGTGGAGCAGGCAGCACGTTTGATGCACATTTTATGTGCATTGCTGTACCTGTTTGCAGCTGTACAATACTGTTTCTGATGAGACATGTCTCTCCGATGGTCCGTTTGACTACTGAATGTTGAATGTCTTATAGCTACTGTCCATTTTACCGAGCCATTTCATGTCGGTCAGAGTCAAGTGCGCATCGCATTACAGATCATCTTTATTCAAAGACTGTACTTATCTCAGTACATGATTGTAATAGAACAGAAAATATCTCAAAATAAGAAGTCTTCACTGTCATTTTTAGTTACTGTATGTTCCTTCTCTATGATGACACAGGAAAGTTCTCCAAATGCAGTGTATCCCAAACCAATATTTCCCTTTTACAGCTTATATTTAAATGCTTTTTCAATTAGTTACATAAAAATAATATAGTCTACTATTGGCTTGATAACGATTACTACTATTTCAAGCGCTTAACTAAATTTTTTTTATTCTAAATGTGAAATAAATGAAAATCAGAGTTTACAATCAGTCTGTTCAGTGCATTATTTGTTCAGCTGGAGTTGCCAATTCACACACACTAGTAAAAGAGTGCATATGCAGTCAAGAATGTCTGGATGGTGCGTGCACATTTACGACACGTTTATTTTTTTTAAATCACAAGATGTTTGTGGGAATTGCTTACACACATTTCAATGCCCATTTTGTGTGTATCCAACATTTATACATCAGGCCCTTGGTCAGTTAATAAATAACTAGTTATTTGTTTATAAAGAGACTGCCTTCCATACTTAATAGGTTGAAACTGTTCTAACATAGCAAAAGTTATTTATAACTACACTCTCCTTGATTCTACGAATCTAGATGTGGCAATGTAAACTGGGCCAGAAGATCAGAGTGCAACATGTGTAACACGCCTAAATATGCCAAACTGGAGGAAAGAACAGGTATGTCATTGTCTTTTTCATATTGTTTGATATTTATCACAATATACATTACATTGCACTTTTAATTTCCAAGTTGGCAGAAGAAAAACTGGAACAAAATCCTCAGCAGTCAAAATAATCTGTACAAAACTGGGTTGGGGGCCCAGAGACAGCCAAAGCAATGGTGTCTGAGGGATCTTTTACCAAAATATTGAAATATTTTTATTGAGTTTATCAATTGAGTGCAGATGGATATGAATGTTAAAAGATCATCTGTTCATTTTGAAGCATAATGACATTATAACATTTTTACTTAAAATAATTTTAAATTCCATTTAATTCAGATAGCAAGTATGAGGGCATAGAAACCCTTGTGACTGAGGAATGAGACTGTATTGGGGTTAAGGATTATCCCCTGAGAGAATATTTACAAAATGTAAAAGTCTGAATATACCATTTTCATTAAAGTGAGAAAGACTATGCTACAAACCCTGCCCTACCATGCTGGTTTAAAATTTTTTTTTAGAAACAATGGACAGTATGTTATTATAAATGTAACCCTTGTGTGTCAATAAAAAAAAGTAACTCAGGGTTCCTTAGAGGACAAAAATGTCCACATCAAAAAACTGCAATAATATTATATATTAATATTATTTTCCACTTTCAATTAGTACATTTTGTTTTACCCAACATCGGTCATGATTATAACTACCAACTATTCATTAATTTTCAGGATTGTAAACCTTTAAATACCAGTTTGTTTATATAATGCCACTGTTGCTTTTTGTATTTTTTTCAAACTTTTGGCAATTCGTTCATATAAGCTTATAGGAATGGAAGTTACATTTGCTATTGTGGGTTGCAGTGTTCTTTGCATTTAAAATGCATATTTTAGCAAATAAATGTCATTTCGGTATTCTGTGCACTCAAAAATCCTACAATTGGATACTTGGCGCATTGATTATTTGTGATGTAACAGCTTTTACTTTTTTAGGCTAGTATACTGTTATTTTGACTAGAATATGAATTCTTGTTTAACGTTCATATGCTTTTAACAGGATATGGTGGAGGGTTTAATGAGAGGGAAAACTTGGTGTACATTGAGCGAGAGGAGTCTGATGGAGAGTACGATGAGGTCAGTGTTTTCTCAGTGCACAAACTTTACAATGTTAACATGAAGATCAGTGAGAAGAATCTTTTACTTCTAAGTAAAAAAGACTTGTGCTGTTGGTCTTCTGCACAGTTTGGGCGCATTAAGAAGAAGTTTCGGGGCAAAAGCAAAAATGAGAATGAAAAGAAAGAGGAGCCTAAGAAGGATTGTAAAAAGGATGATGATGAAGAGGATGATGAAGAGGATGAAGATGATGATGAAGATGGAGACCTTTCAAAATATAAACTTGATGTAAGATGTTTTTTTCTATAGTATTTGTGGTGGTACTGATTAACCATTTTTGGAAATTTCTTTGAGTCAGCGCACATAGTAGTACCCAGAGGTTGCGCTAGTAAAAATCTTTATCAGTCACTCTGGTCTGAGTTGTAAATTTTGGCCAAAAATGTATGCAACTCTGGACGGAAATATATGTGCTGTTGCGAAACAATGGCACAACAAATGTGCGCCGTAATTAAAGCTAAAGGCGGTCAAACGAAATAGAGTATTCAGCATTTTTTTTGGCTAGGCAGTGTATATGAAATAAAAAATTCTCCTACTTGCGCACATATGCAACAAAATATGTTTCTAAATATTAAAAATGGCGGTTTTCATATACATAACATATTTTTGTTAATCGAAGTGTAATGTGAATAAGCTATGTAGTCTATCAATATGCCCTAATATATAGACTATATCATCAGATTTCTTATGGGAAGGCACATGAAAAACCTTTTATCCTACACTGTTAACAAGCATACAATTCTTAAATATTTATATCTTCATCTTTAGTGACTATATATTGAATCAAATCAAAGACTCTTAATGCTTATAATTATATATTTTTTTACATTGCTTCAAAAATAATACATGCAACAATACAGCAACAAGCATATTTAATTCAATCTGTTTGCCTTTTATTTTTTATACTCTCCTTATTTTTGGATCATTAGTCATCATCTCTGTAAACATATTGTGGGCTCACTAAAAACCGGCTTATGATATTTCAATAATTTTAAGTACAGTTCAATTTGGATGTGACCAAAATTTGTGTTTGTTTGGCTAGTTGTTTACGTTGTAAATTGTCTCCTCACTTCCATCATTTCATCCCATTCATATCGATCTGCGGAGACCCAGTGCGGTGCATGAGAAGCAGGCACTATTGATTGACAGCGCATTTTTACCAATCTGGAGGGCTTTTTTTTCTTCCCTTGCGTGACTTTTCGCCTGTATTTTGTGGTTACCCACCAACACATTGACGTCACGCCGAACCTTAATGACATAGCTTGTAATGAGCACTGCCTACCTTTTGAAACTTTATCTGCTGGTGTCACTGTTTGACAGCTACTCTATAAATATGACTGCTACAAACATAATGTGAGGTAATAGTTTCTTTGTTTAATTTATGCAGTCATTTAATTTTGTCATCCAAATTTTTGAGGAGGCACTGCCTACCTTGCTTCCTCTAAGATAACGGCACAGGGTTATATAGAATACAGTTTTGACTCCCAAACGAGTGTTGTAAAACTTAAGAATTTCTAGGGCGAATATTCTACCTGTTAATTAACTGCTGCGTTAAAACAATATTTTTTAAATGCACACTTAAAGGCTGCATCTGGATTCACCTACTTGTACTACGCCTTTAAATATCTGATTTTTTGGGGGAATTGAAAAGTCAAAAGTGTAAGTATTGAATATGTGAGTATTTGTCAAGTATTAAATATGTGAGTGTTTTCATAAAATTGCATCTTGAAACCACAGACCAGTTGGTCACAAAGTCAAGTACATCCTTTGACCACACTAACCTGTCAATCATCCTCTTACAGTTGTAATGACATTCACGTTCCTTAACTAATTTATTCTATCATTCATTCATTATTTAATTTAAGTTACCCCACAATGATTCCTACTTTGTTGGAGAGAAGCAGCAGCGTGGCGTTAAAGATCACGGGTCTTTCGTGCGGAGATCCGCTGATGTTTTACAGAACAGGATGCGTGTAATGTGTATTTAATACAATACAAAATTATGTATCTATCATTATCTGCACACTGAATGTATGAAGTTAGCAATGTGTTGCAGACAAATCTAATATGTAAAACATGAAATAAATATATGAACAATGTGATCTTGTGATTCATAATCAACTAAAGTTTTATCTATCTTGAATGTTAATCATGACACAGTGCTGCATCACATTATTTATTGTTTTTGAACAATCCATTGAAAGGAAATCTTATCTCTGCCGTATTTCAGTGTGATCCAATAAATTGCAAAAATTAAATATTAACATACAATTGTTAATTTGATTAATGTTTCTGTTTGAGATTTTTAATCCTATCCAAGCAAAAACATTAGAACAACCATTTGCAATATAAATACAGTAGACAAAAAAAGCATGCAGGTTAGATTGATTATTAATCTCTCAAACCCATTTTTGTTAATTGTGTAAATGAGCAGCCAATCATTAACTATTATTATTATTATATTAGCCGAAAAATGGTGCACGGATCCACACTTCGCAAATCGACCGGAAATAGTAGACCAACCAGGCTACTTGGGAACCCTTATTCTAAACATACTACCATTTGAGAAATACTCATTCTTATCTCACTTTTTAGGGCGGATAGTGTGCACAGTGAGATGCAAGGAAAGACTTCTGTTGTGTTTGTGCGCACACTACATAACAGATCGTTGGACTGGTTGTCAATTACATGTCCATTCCTGAACCTACGATCTGAAATGAATTCTCACCCAAACTCTCGCACATAGCAATGAGGAAGTTTATTTGTGATTACGTATCAACAAACAAGAAGTAGGTAGGGCTTCTGGTAGTTTTTTGCACTAATGTGATGGGAATGGTCAAAAATATGAAAAAGAGCTGAAAAATATTAATGAGACTGCAGGTGGGAGATTTGGGCATGGGTCATATTAGTCTCTATCTGAAATCACCACAGATGATGAGTTTTGAGTCGTGTATGTGAGCTAGGCTTTAGATAGAGCTTCTTTATTTTATGATTTCTATGTGATTTCTGCACTTATTTCTTTTTACCCCATTAGGATGATGATGATGATGATGAAGAAGATGCAGATTTGTCCAAGTACGATTTGGATGCTAATGATGAAAAGAAAGGGAGTCAGTCAGGCTCTTCGCGCACATCCTCTCGTTCATCTAGTTCAAGCTCCCGGTCTAGGTCCAGGTAAAAGGGTACTGGTCAAGGGTAACTCCAAGCAAAATGTCAGTATCAGCTCAAATCTTTATTCAAATCTCATCGCATTAATCTGTTTCAATGTGTAATTTCTCTTTCTTTCCATGTTTGCTTCCTTGTAGTACTTATTTTATATATATATATAATTTTTTTTATTGTATTCTAATTTTGACATGAAAGTGTTAAATATACACTTGTAGAGGTGTAAACATTTGCTCTGACATCATATAAATTCCAATTGTTACCTAGCGGTTACGATGCATCGTGAAATCTCAAATATAGTCACGATTAAATTTTATCCCATTCAGTATTTTGGAACGATTCACCATTATTTATATAAAAAAAATTGTTTTAGCTCAGCGAGTAAATACGCTGACTATCACCCCTTCGAATCCAGGGCATGCTGAGTGACTCCAGCCAGGTCTCCTAAACTTATTAGTGGCTACATATGTAAACCAAAAATAATGTTACATGCATTGTTGATATGATTTATGTTGCATATAGACATGATACATATAGATTTGTTGTATCCATTATAGATATCCGATACGAATAAAGGATAACAATGTCTGATGCAACATAATGACTTCATGCAAAAAAACAGTTGGTAAACCGTGGAATAAGCATAATAGTTTTGAATTTTATCATTTATTATTTATACCAAAAATTACAAATGAAATATGTCATGTGCAGGCAGGTAAGATCCATGTTGTAATGGAGCAGGGTCACAGATTAAAAACGATCTATTAGTAGTGTTCAAAGGCGGGTTAACATGGGATTTGGTAACTGCGAATTCCCTATTCATTTTCGGATCATTTCTTACTTTCAGAGTGCACTTTTTCACTTCAAGCTTGCATGATCCACCCCTGTGGTGGGAATCTTCATGTAATCTGAGACCGCATCTGTAACACATTGGGTATTATTAATATAGTGATTATAATCTATTCTTAATTTCCGTAAACGATGCATCTAATTTTCTTTGTTGGATTGATGCATTTTTACACCCCTACACTCTGTTTATGTACAATTACTACAGTTAAATTTACTTGGTTTCTAAAAGATTTAATGACAATATTTTAATGTGATTTATAGAAGAGAGCTAGATTGCAATGTAAATAGTTTTAGTAATTAAACCTTGGAATACTTGTATTTGGTTGTTGTCTGACAGTTTTTCTTGAGTTGTTATCAGAGTGTCTTAAATTTTTTGGAAAAATTTGAAATGTTTTGTTTTTTGTTGATGTCTGTGTTTTGCAGATCCCGGTCCAGGAGCTCATCCAGTTCCAGATCTCGCTCTCGTTCCAGGTCCAACTCCAGGTGAATGAGGTGACATGCACTCTCCAGGGGAGAGAGTGTGTGTGAAATGGCAGTGGGTTTAGTGAACTCTTTGTCCTTCTGCTTCTTAACAGAAGTTGACTTTTTATTACCATAAAATTCTAGCTCTGAGATGTAGCTTTATATATATGTTGATGTTTAAGCAGGATTTTTATTTTGTGTGTAGGTGTTGAGAGCTTTCTTTTATAAGACGTGTTATTTAAAAGCTGTTGATTATTCAGTGTCACAAAAATCTCAATTTATCTTCCCACACTGTGACATCTAGCAGGCAATTAGAGCCTTAAGTTTTACCAAACCTCTGACAGTTTTCGCTTCATTTTTTGAAAGGTTGTTGGTCAGACGACTGCAGTCTTATTAAAAAAATGTAAACATTTACTTGGATGGGTGGATGGATTTTCCTTCCATTCGGTTCCTGTAGCATGTTATTGTTATAGATGCACCGAAATCTTGCCACTGAAAATGCTAATTTCGGTTTTCGGCCGAAGGAGAAAAAAAAGCTGAAAATTGGAACAAAAACTGTTACCTTAAAATCAAGAAACGGAGACACTGACATAAAGAAAATGCAGCATTTTATGTGAAAATATGTAAACAGCAGCTAATTTTTAAAAATACACAGACCAGCCACAACATTAAAACCACTTGCTTAAATTTGTATAGGTCCCTCTCGTGCCGCCAAAACGGCGCCAACCCGCATCTCAGAGTAGTATTCTGAGATTATATTTTTCTCACCACAATTGTACAGAGCTGTTATCTGAGATACCATAGACTGTCATTTTGAACCAGTCTGGCCATTCTCTGTTGACCTCTCTCATCAACAAGGCATTTACATCCACAGAACTGGTTTGGATTATCTATTCAGCCAATCGTGTGGCAGCAGTGCATAAATGATGCAGATACGGGTCAGGAGCTTCAGAATGGTGAAGAATTTTGATCTCGTTGATTTGGTCTATGGCATGATTGTTGGTGACAGACGGGCTGGTTTGAGTATTTCTGTAACTGCTGATCTCCTGGGATTTTCATGCACAAAGGTCTCTAGAATTTACTCCAAAACAAAAATACATCTAGTGAGTGGCAGTGCTGCGGACGTAAATGCCTTGTTGATGAGAGATGTCAATGGAGAATGGTCAGACTGGTTCGAACTGACAAAGCCTACGGTAACTCTGATAACTGCAGTGTACAATTGGCCTCACAGCAGTGGTGAGTAGAATAGCATCTCAGAATGCTATTCTGAGATGTGGGTTGGTGCTGTTTTGGCAGCACGAGGGGGACTTACACAATATTATTCAGGTGGTTTTAATGTTGTGGCTGATTGGTGTGTATATATTGATGGTATCAAGATTATAATTGAAAAGTGCATTGTACAGTGTGTATGTGTGTGTGTCCAGACGAACGAGCGCCACAGCACAAAAACACTCGGAAGTTTATGAACGCACACTGTGGTGAGATTTAAAATGCAAAGTCACATTCTGGTGGTATTTGCTTTACCTAGTTGCCTAAAGTCTACATTCCCAAAAGTAATGAAGCTATCGCACTCTTTGATATCAGCGCATTAATAAAGAGTGCTTTTCCATTCGTATTTAGATGCTGTGAGGCCAATTAGCTTGTGCCACCATCACATTTCATTTTAAAATATCCCCACCTACAGTTCACATTCTAAATCAGTGGTGTCAAACATAAGTCCAATTCAAACTGCTTTGCATCCGCCGCTCGTGTTCTCGCGCAAACTCAATAGTTTTTAATCTGAAACTGAACCAGTGAGTGACACGGTCACAGATAAACTCAGTTTATTTTTCTCCACTCACAACAATATTGAAAATATGGATGATGGACCGGTACAAGAAAAACTTTGAACAGGAAGGTATGCTTTTGTCCTTTGTTCAGAAGTATTTTGTAGGGTAAATATTTGATTGTTAGGCAAAAGTCAGTATATATATATATACACAGTGAGGAAAATAAGTATTTGAACACCCTGCTATTTTGCAAGTTCTCCCACTTAGAAATCATGGAGGGGTCTGAAATTGTCATCGTAGGTGCATGTCCACTGTGAGAGACATAATCTAAAAAAAAAATCCAGAAATCACAATGTATGATTCTTTAACTATTTATTTGTATGATACAGCTGCAAATAAGTATTTGAACACCTGTCTATCAGCTAGAATTCTGACCCTCGAAGACCTGTTAGTCTGCCTTTAAAATGTCCACCTCCACTACATTTATTATCCTAAATTAGTTGCACCTGTTTGAGGTCGTTAGCTGCATAAAGACACTTGTCCACCCCATACAATCAGTAAGAATCCAACTACTAACATGGCCAAGACCAAAGAGCTGTCCAAAGACACTAGAGACAAAATTGTACACCTCCACAAGGCTGGAAAGGGCTACAGGGAAATCGCCAAGCAGCTTGGTGAAAAAAGGTCCACTGTTGGAGCAATCATTAGAAAATGGAAGAAGCTAAACATGACTGTCAATCTCCCTCGGACTGGGGCTCCGTGCAAGATCTCACCTCGTGGGGTCTCAATGATCCTAAGAAAGGTGAAAAATCATCCCAGAACTACATGGGAGGAGCTGGTCAATGACCTGAAAAGAGCTGGGACCACCGTTTCCAAGGTTACTGTTGGTAATACACTTAAGACGTCACGGTTTGAAATCATGCATGGCACGGAAGGTTCCCCTGCTTAAACCAGCACATGTCAAGGCCCGTCTTAAGTTTGCCAATGACCATTTGGATGATCCAGAGGAGTCATGGGAGAAAGTCATGTGGTCAGATGAGACCTTTTGGTCATAATTCCACTAACTGTGTTTGGAGGAAGAAGAATGATGAGTACCATCCCAAGAACACCATCCCTACTGTGAAGCATGGGGGTGGTAGCATCATGCTTTGGGGGTGTTTTTCTGCACATGGGACAGGGCGACTGCACTGTATTAAGGAGAGGATGACCGGGGCCATGTATTGCGAGATTTTGGGGAACAACCTCCTTCCCTCAGTTAGAGCATTGAAGATGGGTCGAGGCTGGGGCTTCCAACATGAGAATGACCCGAAGCACACAGCCAGGATAACCAAGGAGTGGCTCTGTAAGAAGCATATCAAGGTTCTGGCGTGGCCAAGCCAGTCTCCAGACCTAAACCCAATAGAGAATCTTTGGAGGGAGCTCAAACTCCGTGTTTCTCAGCGACAGCCCAGAAACCTGACTGATCTATAGAAGATCTGTGTGGTGGAGTGGGCCAAAATCCCTCCTGCAGTGTGTGCAAACCTGGTGAAAAACTACAGGAAACGTTTAATTGCAAACAAAGGCTACTGTACCAAATATTAACATTGATTTTCTCAGGTGTTCAAATACTTGTTTGTAGCTGTATCATACAAATAAATAGTTAAAAAATCATACATTGTGATTTCTGGATTTTTTTTTTAGATTATGTCTCTCACAGTGGACATGCACCTACGATGACAATTTCAGACCCCTCCATGATTTCTAAGTGGGAGAACTTGCAAAATAGCAGGGTGTTCAAATACTTATTTTCCTCACTGTGTATATATATATATATATATATATATATATATATATATATATTAGATATTCCAAAGTCTAATGAACGTATAATATACTGAATATAAAGCATTTTCGGTTTTCAGCCCGGTGTCTCCAGGCTTTTCGGGTTCGGCCAAAAATGTATTCGGTGCATCACTAGTTATTATAGCAGTCAGTGCAGAGATATTTGTTGACCTCATGTGAATGCTTACCTTATCCCCTTTGAAGATCCAGCTCCAGATCTGGCAAGGGATCTACTTCCTCGAAGAAGAGGTCTCGTTCCCCGTCATCATCGCCTGAGAAAGGCCAGAAGAGGAGTCGCTCCAGGTCGTCCTCTGGTGACCGCAAAAAAAGACGCACTGAATCACACTCGTCTGAAAGGTTTGGGTTTCTGTGGTGTAAAAAAAAAAAAAAAAGGTGGGGGTGTCCTGGAAACCATGCGTCCTTCTGCATTTTTCACTGGGCTCTCAGAGAGTGATAAAACAGAACATGTCTGAATCAATGCAGCAAGCCAGATTATTTCCTAAACTGTACAGTAAAAAAATGTTTCACCTGTTTTAAGAGTTTGTGAACCAAATCACTAAATTGGTCATGGTCTTTCTCTTTGTCTCTGTCTATTTCTTTGTAGGTGTAGAAGCTCATCTGGATCTCCCCACTCTGACTCAAGCTCAAAACAGAAATGATTAACAAAAGAAACACCTTTCTTAAAATGCATGTTGATCTAACTCCAGATCTTTTGTGCTATTTCAACTGCCCAACTGTTTGAATTCTCATATAATAATTTCCATCAAAACACTTGTTCAAGTAACCTCTTCTCAAAAGTTTTCTGCCTTTTTTTTTAACAAATAGCCAATCCCTTAACAGTATAACTAAGGTGTCAAATCTGTATTTGTCGGTAGGTTTATAGAGCAACAACATTCAGGTTTATGACCGTAAATGGCACATCATCTTCTGGACATCACTATTTTTGATGGGCAAATTATGCAAAATATAATGCAGAAGTAGTTCCATTGTCTATACATTACAGTCAGAATATCCAGTTTATTAATGAAACCATGTTGATTTAAGGCTAATTACAGATGCTTGTTTTATAGTTTTCTGTGATGTGGGACAGCTCTTAAGAAACTTTGTTGGTTTAAACATTACTTAACAAAGCTGGGCATTTTTTAGGGAATAGAGAGCTTTTCCTATGAGGTGTAACATTGCCTCTTCTAATTGTGCGTTAAAGGTAAGTAAGTTGGGTTTTTTTTTTTATTATTATTTAATTGTAAAGATTATTTTCTCTTGACCAGACAGATGAAATGATGTGCAATGTTTTTCAGTGCCCTTTTTTTAATGTAACTCTTTTTTTTTTTTTTTTGGTCTGAACTGAGTAATCTTTAATTTGATGATTAATGATCATACTGTACAAATTACCGCTAACCTAAATTGGTAGTATGGTTATCTCTTTGATGTGGTCTGCAAATTAGGAACATTCGAACATGAAACATCCCCCTTGCCCTTCCTGACAACAAGTATCATTTGATACATAAAGAATGTTTATTGTTCATTGAAATAGCATATGTAATCAACATGAATAAACACTTGTTAATCTGAAGCTTTTGCGTACTCATTTGATTCCATGTGAACTTTATAAGAACTGTTTTGTGCTAGTGTGTAGGTGTACACCCACTCTGGTTATAACCAGAGCTGAATTTGGTTTCATACACCTTATCAGAAACCAGTAATAGCTGTAGTGTAAACAAATAAACCACCCTGGTATAAATTTAGGGGCAACTAAATAAAGATTTTCCATTGTGACAACTGGTCACTTAGTATGAGGTCAATATGTGTTTGAACTGTAGCTTAACACAAATCTGTGTCCATGTCCATTCAAGAAGCGATTGGCCTAATCATTACCAAAGGGTCACCTTAGCATAACTTAATCTAGAGGAATGCGTGAAATAAAATAAAAGAACTATGTGCTACCAACAAATAGTTCAATATTTGCCCAAATAACCCTGAAAGGGATTGTTCACACCTAAATGAAAATGCTCTCATAATTTACTCACCCTTAATGCCATACCAAATGTGTATGACTTTCTTCTGCAAAATAAAAAATGCCTTTTTATATGCTTTTTGGCCCTTCAAAGTTCTGGCCACCATTCACTTGCATTGAATGGACCTACAGAGCTCTATAAATCTTCATTTGTGCTGAGCAGAAGAAAGTCATACACATCTGGGATGGCACGAGGGTTGTAAATGATGAGATTTTTGGGTGAACCATCCCTTTAATGCCCAAAAGTTTGTTTTTATGTAGAACCTATTGGCGAAAAAGAAAAAAGTTCGGTTCAATATAGGCCCTAATGCACCTTTTTTTTTTTTTTTTTTTTTGTGTGTGTGTGTTTTAAATGATACTATCAAAGAATTTCACAGAATTTGGCCTACAGCAAGCAACACGTAGCATTTATAGGCTATAATGGGCAGTTTTTTGCATTTATGGTACCATGCAATGACATTGTCGGAGACTGCTGCTTGCGTTGAACTGCCTTATTAAGTGTTAAGTGTTTTGTTTCTCCTGTCTGCCGGATAGGATAGTTTTTCGTGCATGAATTGCCTGAAATTCGATAACAGCGCTCCGTATTGCCACACAGCCACTACAATTGGTATAAGTACACCTGCACTGCGGTGACTGACATGATTATGAATATTTCAAGAGAGTCCTTTCTCGTGCTCTAGGTGGCACTTGTTGCGTTCCAAATCAGCTGTGAGCCTATGTTGCAGCAGAATGACTGAGACTCCGTGAAAACTAACGGGGCAGTTTTCTTGCTACAACATTTGGTTTGACGTGTCTTATTAAACATCCCTTCTGTTATATAGAAATTCATGTTCCCTTAGCGTGCCGCTGGAAGGTAATATTCCTACTGTATTTGAGGAGAATATACACTGGTAAAGCAGGCAGGGGCGTAGCACCAAATTTTGGGCCCTGGGTACAAACCATCTTGCTGGGCCCCCGTACCAAATATGTATGTAGGCTATAGAAAACTGACTTCTAAGGGGCCCCCCCTGCCTCGGGCCCTGGGTACTCGGTACCCTTTACCCCCCCAGTCCAACGCCCCTGAAAGCAACTGTTGGTATAGCCTACAAAAAGCACACTAAATGCCAGTTCACACCGAACACGTTTTAGTTTGCGTGTTTACAAATTGATTCCCTGTGTAAACATGCGCTAGACTGACATCTTTTGACTGTTGCGCAGCGTTTCGTTGTTTTTAACGTGTCGTGCAGGAGCGTCGTCGTGTCAAATTGTGTCAGAACTTTAACTTTTGAAAACGCATTTTGTTCAAGCCTATTTGTCGCTTCTTTTCTTTGTTTTTAGCGCAATAACGCGTTCTATTTTGAATGCGCATACAAAACAGAACAATACGTGTAATGTTTTTGACTCAAATTAAAACAATCTTTTTCCCTTTGTGTTTTTGTCCAAATATTTTTGTGGATGTGTGTTATTTTATGTGTTGTCTTTCTAGGCATTTTTTTACATTTTCAGAAGGGTCCCGCCTCTGTGTTTATAACGCGCACCCGTTCAGCGCGCGCTCCAGCAACAGAGCGCAGAAAGTGAGACAGTAGCGAAGAAGACTTCACTATGGGGCACTTTACCTGCTTCAAAGGGCTGCTGGGGCCATGAACACGCTCCCTGAAAAAGGATGACATCGAAATGTCAGTCTTCGGACATCCTGCTGCGAAACCTCTCTGCTGGAACCATGATGCTGGAGTCTAACGTCTCCAGATCTTTACAGGACAGCACCGGCAAAAGTGGCGGCTGTGGATCCGTGTCCGTGTTTTTTCCCATCACTATGATGGTCACCGGAATGGTCGGGAACTCCCTTGCTATGCTGCTCGTTTATAATGCGTACAGAAGAAAGGAAAATAAAAGAAAGCAATCCTTTCTACTTTGCATTGGGTCGTTGGCGTTAGGTGACCTTTTCGGCCAACTGCTCACAAGCCCTATAGTCATTTCGGTCTACAGAGCAGGTCTGAAATGGGACCGTGTGGACTCTTCGGGAACCCTTTGCGCCTTCTTTGGGGTGTGCCTGACCACTTTTGGGTTGTGTTCTCTCTTTCTAGCCAGTGCCATGGCCATTGAGAGGGCCTTAGCCATCACTGCTCCTCACTGGTACTCAAATAACATGAAAACAACCGTGACCAAGCAGGTTCTGGTCATTATCTGGTGTCTGGTTTTGCTCTTTGCCTTATTGCCTGTTGCTGGGGTTGGGAAATACACTTTGCAGTGGCCAGGCACATGGTGCTTCATAAGTACTGGGGACAAGGACGTAACGGGAAATACGTTTTTTGCCACGACTTTTGCTCTGTTGGGGATATTTTCTTTGCTTGTCACATTGTCCTGTAATGTTGTGACCATCCGTGCATTGGTTATACGTTGCAAAACGAAATCAAGCTCGACCCAGCCATCCAAGCAATGGGAGAGATTAACGACTGAGACTGTTATTCAGTTGATGGGCATTATGTGTGTTTTGTTGACATGTTGGTCACCTCTACTGGTACGTATTATATCAGCTTTTCCCAGATACACTTACTGTAGTTATCTCATGTAAGCATGCATATCAGGGTAAAGTTAGTTTTAAGTTCGACATTCGTTGGATATTCGATTTCTCTTACCCGCGCACTCTTCAATCGACAATTTTACAAAGATGTAAAGATTGGTTTAAAGGGAGTATAGCTATACTATATGGCATAACAATTGGACCCAGAACAGTCAACGCTTGGTGTGGCTCGGCGGCAAAATTATGCCTGAAATGCTCTGAGGCGCTTCGACTGCCTAGCAGATGTAAGGGACTGTCTGAAAACTCCACCCACTACGCTAAAACATAGGAGGTGTCCACTCATTCATTCAATTGACGTGCAAGTTATACATTTTACACATTCAGAATGTTGTAGTAACTTCCCAGAGGATAATCTGTAATAATCTCATATGTAGTAAATCCATCTATCCTCTGAGAAGTTACTACAACCTTTAGAATGAAAAAATATAATTTTGGTGAATTTTAGTTAATTGTTTTCTAAAATCATTGATTACTGTACTCATACAATTGATCATACTATAATAAGCTCACATGTAGTATGTCTGTCTATCCTCTGGGAAGTTACTACAGCATTCTGAATGTTAAAATGTATTTTACTGTTTTTATTTTTTATTTATTTATTTCATGTTTCATGTGCATCTCCTATGTTTTAGCGTATTTGGTGGAATTTCCAGACTGTCCCTTACATCTGCTAGGCAGTCGCATTTCAGGCATCATTTTTACAAACGACATTGTTTTTCAAATAGTAATACTATTTTAGAATAAAACGGTTTCACTTCTTTTTTAAAAAGAGAAGAATAAAATGTTTTTTTTTTAGCCCACAGTCTCTGGACAGTTGACAAGTTTTACTTTAAGACTAAGAAAAAAAATTCTAAATGACTTAAAACTCAATAATTGAAAGCATTGTCATAGAAGAGGTGATTTGTCTTTAGAGATAGAAGGAAAAAAGAATGTGACCTTTTGTCAATCTAGGTGTTGCTGATATGATTTGACATTACACGCAAATATTTTTTTTCCAGTTTAAGTAAATAGGTCATTGAAAATAAGTTTTTTAGAGATTATAATTTTTTTTAATCTTTTAAATGTATAGTTTAAAACACCTGTGTCAAATTCGTACACTGTAAAAAAAATTATGTGATAACTACTAAAAAAAAGTATGGTAACAATATTACACGTAATATTTTTAAGAACTTTTCAATCCTTGTTTTTTAATACGAAATCTCCTTAATTAAATCATGTGAAGTTACCCAAATTAGTTAGTATTTAATCCTAAATTAGTTAATATTTACTGCTTATTTTTCAAATGAAATCTCCTTTAAAAATAGAAATGTAATATTTGTGTCCATGTTTGTTTCATACATTTTTGAAAAGCATTGATGGCATTTTCTACCAAAAAACTGATTTAACAACTTTAAAAATGTCATGTAGTGTAACCATGAAGTAAAAGGTTATTAAGTTAAAATAAATGTATTGCACCCTGAATGCATCAGAGTGTATGCAACTTAATTATTTAATTTCAAAAACTGTTTCAAACTGATTTTTACAAATGTCACGATTGTTTTAGTCAAGAATACTAAGAAGTTTTTCAAGGTTACAAGGTTTTTTTACCTCACACAAAGTCATAAGGGTCTCAAGGGGTCCTTTTTTATGCTTTTTATTGTCACATTACAACAAAATTACAACCTACATAATTTTCAAATATTAATAATATTTTATAATAAAACTATATACAAGAATACAAATGTTTTTTTTTTTTTACTCTCTCCAGACACTTACACCACATTAATTTTTTTACTTTAAGACCCAGAAAAAAATATCAAAATGTATTCAAACTTAATAATTAAAATCATCATTATAGAAGAGGTGTGTTCAAATAATTGTTATGTTTGAATTGCATTTTTAAAGTATTTTTGAATAACAATACGTCTGGCCAAAAAATAAATAAAAATTTCATGACCCACATTTTTCATAACTAGGCCCACACTGAATCTATAAACTTTTTCCCCATATTTTCTCTGCACTGATTGTAGATGAAAATCTGCAGAATTCTACAAAATGTGTTTTAATATGGCAAAATGTGTGAAATGGAACTTATTTACCAAAATATTTAATTACAAGGAGTATGTGACATGTACAACGCTATTCATGACGTGTAAAAAAAAAAAGAAATTTGGAATTATGTGGCCACAGATATCAAGGAGTTTTAAAGGCTGCTTTTTCTCTTCATTTTTGAATGAAAAATAATGGCTCTTTGAAATGAGTGAGTATTATTAATCAGTCATCCATATAATTTGGCCAATTTTGGTATCTCCTTCCTTTCTACAGTTCTTTATGTTGAAAATGATCTCGACTCACACATCCTCACATTACTGCAAGTCTGCTGGTTTAACTCTCCCATCCAGCCAGGACATACCAATGGACTGCAACTTCTTTCTCACAGCCATTCGTCTGGCTTCACTTAATCAGATTCTAGATCCATGGGTTTACCTGCTTCTGAGGGAGATTCTCCTAAGGAAGTTCTGCCAAGTGGCCAGTGCAGTATCCAAATGCTCATTGGAGAGGCCGAAGGAAGCTCATTGCCCTATGGGTGCCCTAAATAAAAAGGCCATTCAGAATGACAATGTTCAGAAACAGTGCCTGAATGTGGAGAACAGCAACTTAAATGGAGAAAATGAGGAACAGTGATACTAATTTACACTACCTAAAAAATGGGTTCAGTTGTTCAGTTGGCATAATCATCCAAAGTCAGAAAAATGATGATCTGGAAATCTGTGAATTGTTATATTTATGAATGTATGGTGAAGTCAGCATGATATAGAAAATACCTATGTAGTTAATCACATGCCAACAACAAGAAAAAAGAAGGGGCGTTGATTTTAATTTGTGGTCTGTTAAATGTCAGAGTGGTTTATTTTGCGCTTGCAGTAAAGCGCTGAATGGTCTCAAATTCCCTTCTCCAAACTACTGCTGTGTACATTCAGCTGAAGAGCTCATGGCTCGCTTTAGAGACTAAACTCTAAACATGTATTTCTTTTTTTAATGCACTTCTCAATGTCAAGTCTGCAAAGCATTTTTAGGGACTGATTGTAATGCTTAATTGTTTGAATTCTTTGCTTGAGTTTTTGGAGCTGAATTCCTGAGTTAATACAACAATTAATGGCTCTAATGTAACATTTTGGTAAAAGGATTTTTGACATTGGAACAGCTCCTTTCAGGATGCCAATTTTAATAGCCAATTCTCATTTCTAGCCACACTTTGACACACCAAAATTCAAATTTAAATTATAAAGTGCCCCAAGGTACTGCATTTTTGTATTTGCAATATTTTTGATAATATAAAATTTATAATGGGTTTTAATAATAAACCCAAGGCCTCTAAAAGTCAAATGGAAAGCAATTTTGTCTTATTGAGATTATAAGACATTCATGGAAGTTGGTTTTTTCACACTTTGTTGTCTCATTGTTGTCAGGAGGCCATTAAAGATTTTGTTATTTAAAATCCTCTTAATGGTAAATTATGTAATATTTAAGGTAGTTTTACTTTGCAAAAAATATTTAATGAGTGCTTTTACTGGTGCAGACGTTTCTTATTACTCCTGCTAAAAATTATTGTTCTTGAAGTAAAAGGTCTAATTTTTGTTTGGTAAATTTCACTGAAAGGTGCTGTAAGCAATTGTAGCCGTTCTGGAACTTCCAGAGACTGAGCCGTTGAATTAGACATGCCTCCTCTTCCACAACACCACCCTTTAGAGATATCTTGAGTCCCTCTCCTTCTCACAATTGTCAAATACATCAGTAGCAATATAGCCCCCTCAGTTGACAACTGTTATGAATCTGAATATGACATTTAACCTAATCAAACCACTACAACTAGTACACTATAAGAATGTAAAAAATTGACAGACAGAAAGCACATCGATGTCTTCTGATTGGCTAGTCAAAGAAGGTGTCCGTGGCCCATGGTCAAATTTTTTACTGTTTACACCATGTAGTACTGTCACAGAGACTGGTGAGATATCTCTTTTATTTAATGGAAATCTTTCAGGGAGAAGTACAATTTTCTGCATACCATTCCATTAAAAAAATCTCTTACAGCACCTTTAATTGGACATGCATTAATTATCACCAAGGAGGTTGCAGTTGAAGCTGTGAATTTAATTGGCCCCTTCATTTGCACAGCTGTATTTATACATCTTATTAAATGTGACTAAACATTATCTTAGTATATTATATATGGTCGCACTGTGCATTTGTTTATTTGTGATGAGAGGGCCCTTGGATCAACATGCTAAATAGCACATTATAGTACTAACAGTGAGTAACAGTGAGTAAATGAGCAGCATACACTTTATTAGGAACACTATGGCCTTAATAATGTGCCTGATGTGGTCTTTTGCTGTTGTAGCCCACCTGCCACAAGGTGCGACATGTTGTGCATTCAGAGATGCTATTCTGCTCACTATAATAAACAGAGCGGTTATCTGAGAAATCGTAGTCTTTCTGTCAGCTCGAACCAATTTGGCCATTCTCCGTTGACCTCTGTCATCAACAGGATGTTTCCATCAGCAGAACAGCTACCCACTGGATGTTTTTTGTTTTTTGGCAGCATTCTGAATACATTCTTGAGACTGTTGTGCATGTAAATCCCAGGATATCAACAGTTACAGAAATACTCAAACCAGCCCTTCTGGCACCAACTATCATGGCATGGTCCTAATTACTGAGATCAAATTTTCCCCCATTCTGATGGTTGATGAGAACATTAACTTTAGCTCTTGACCTGTATCTGCATGATTTTATGTATTGCCCTGCTGCCACAGGATTGGCTGCTTAGATAATTGCATGAATAAGTAGGTGTCCAGATGTTCCTAATAAAGTGCTCAGTTGGTGTACTATATGATACCAGAAAGGTAGATTTACGGGGATCTAACATGTTTCATCCAAATGCATATTTGAAACCAGCATTCAAAGGAATATTTGGCCTGAAATGTTTTACATGAAATATGATATACCTTTTGTTTTTTACTTGATCAGTATAATTTAAAATGCATAAAACTCAGGGGGTCTGGGTAGCTCAGCGAGTATTGATGCTGACTATCACCCCTAGGATCCACGAGTTCAAATCCAGGGTGTGCTGAGTGACTCCAGCCAGGTCTCCTAAGCAACCAAATTGGCCTGGTTGCTAGGGACAGTCGCTATAATGTGGTTCTCACTCTAGGTGGGGCACATGGTAAGTTGTGCATGAAATCTCCACACACTGCTCAACAAGCCATGTGATAAGATGTGTGGATTGAAGGTCTCAGACTGAGATTCGTCCTCCGCCACCCGGAGTCACTACGCCACCACAAGGACTTGGAGTGCATTGGGAATTGGGCATTCCAAATTGAGAATGGGAGAATTGTTTTTATAAAACTCTGGCCTAACAAAATATAACAAAACCAAAAATCTTTTCTGTACCCAGCTCTTTGAAACCTGCTGAACTCCCTTTCAGGACACTGAAAATGTTCTTACAAGTAACTTCACTTTATGGCAAATAAAAGAAAATAATCAAGGAATATGCACAAGCAGTGTTTGGACAAGAGGTAGAGGCAATGTAAGCTCTATAAAATTGGTAGATGTGAAAAGGTGGTGTGTGCAGGAAATACAAACATGAACATTTTATTTAAGGGGTTAAAAACTTGCCTGTTTTATATTTCCACCGAAAAGGAAGTATAAAATCAGAGAAAACCCTAGAATGAGAATTCTGATTGCACAGGAAATGTTAATTGCAAACATAAATGGCTTTATGTGGAAAACAGAATATTGTTTGCAAATTTGAGATAAATTAAAATGAAGATGGCCCTAATGAGTCAGACATGCAATAAAATTAAGAAATAATGAAAATAACGTGTGATAGAGCTCAGGCTGCACTGTAAGATACCTTGTTATGCTTGACTTGCTGATGTCCACTTGGGTAGCTGCTTACACTGTGAACAAAACAATGGAAAGTAGGATGATTGCATAATATTTTATTGCAAAATGAGTAGTCCTGATGTATCCATGAGCACAAACCCAGCCTGCTTTCAGCTTGTCCATGCATGGAGCTAATAAAAAAGGTCTACCTTGTGACCATTCAGTGCTTTCTATGTGCTGTATGAATGTGACTGTGATTGTTTCCTGAATTCTTATCAAATCTACTCAAACAGCTGTTCATGACATTGTATTTATGTTGCCAAATGCATTTTATCTGATTTTCTTTTATATAGAAAAGTTTATAATTCCTTTGGGTGATATAATAGAATTGAAGTCAAGACTGAGTCAGCAAATTCAAAACAAACCTGCATTTTTTTCAAGCTGTTGTCAATACCTATGTTAAAGAGCATTTTCATATAAATGGAACTACATGACATGACCAAAGCTGATTAATTGATTAAGATTAACCACTGATTTGTCTCTAATTCATAATTTATTGTATATGTGCATGCAATAAGATCCGTCAGGTAATGCTTGCATGAAAAGCCACCAGCAAATCCTATTTTGGATCATATCCACCAGTGAATGTCTTATAGGGATAGTTCACACAGAAATTAAAATTCTGTCATCATTTACTCACCCTCATGCAGTATCAGCCCTCCATAGAACACATTTCTGTTAGACGCTAACTGCCTCAGTCACCATTCACTTTAAATGTATGGACAAAAGATGTAATAAAAGTGAATGGTGATTAATGCTAAAACATATTTTGTGTTTCATGGAAGATAGAAAGTGAAAACTGGAACAACATAAGTGCGAATAAATAATGACAGAATCTTCATATTGGTGAACTATCCCTTTAATGCCAGATGCCAAATAAAAAATGCCACAATGTGGCAAGCTGGCATTGTAAACTTCAGGGTCTCGTGAATGTTTTATGAGTTTTACATTTATTTATGTCATCTACAGTAAGCTCCTGGACTCAGTTCACGGCCAAGGTTGTCATTAAGCTTGTATCAACAGATGGTAATGGCTTTGCTTGTGTGTTTTTGATAGGAAATGTTTGCAAATGCTTGCGCCTCTTTGACATGTCTGCTAACTGCACTGAGCAGCAATGTGCTTGTCATGTAATGGTGCTTCTAAAGTGTATCATTATTTGATGCTGTGTTGTCCATCCACCAGAATGGACTGTGTTTTGTGTCATTGTGATAATTGGATTGGGGAATGGGTTGGGGTACACTAAAGTGCTTCAGTTATTGTTAGCACCCCATCCACATTTTGCACCATAATCATTGGTTGTATGAGGTGGTTACCAGTTTCGCCTAAATTGTGTTATTTAGGGTTTATTTCGATTGATTTATCAAATTCATTGTGACAAGGGAAAAGTTGTGTGTATAATTTCTTGCTTATGTTAAAATACTTGTATTCTTATGATGTAACCTGTTACTGATACCAATCTCTCATTGCTAATTGATATTGTATATGAGAATGCTGTCTCATTTTGGATTCAACTATACCAGTCAGCAACAACATTAAAACCACCTGCCTAATATTGTGTAGATCCCCCTAGTGCCACCGAATCAGCGCCAACCCGCATCTCAGAATAGCATTCTGAGATGCTATACTTCTCATCACACTTGTACAGAGTGGTTATCTGATTTACCGAACACTTTGTCATTTCAAACCAGTCTGGCCATTTACTGTTGAACTCTCTCATCAACAAGGCATTTCTGTCCACAGAACTGCCGCTCACTGGATGTTATTTGTTTTTGGCACCATTTGGAGTAAATTCTAGTGACTGTTGCGAGTGAAAATCCCAGGATATAAGCAGATGCAGAAATACTCAAAACAGCCCGTCTGGCACCAACAATCATCCATGCTATTATCTAATCAGCCAATTGTGTGGCAGCAGTGCACTGCATAAATCCTGCAGATACGGTCAGGAGCTTCAGTTAATATTCAAATCAACCATCAGAATGGGGAAAAATTTTGATCTCAGCGATTTGGACTATGGCATGATTGTTGGTGCCAGACAGGCTGGCACTTTATACACAATATTAGGCAGGTTGTTTTAATATTGTGGCTGATCGGTGTATATTAACATGGAAATACATTGTCTCCATTATGTACAAATTTCCAGGCAAAATAAAAAAAAACTCATTAGAATTGGCTTGCATGTTTTCTTCCACTTTAATTATTATATTTACACTTAATTATTATCATTATTTTCAGTTTACTTAATTAAAATGAACTAAAGCAACACAATTCTAGACATTTTGTCACAACTTGATTTAAATGTGTTCTATCTAATTAAATTTGTAAAACTGAAGTTCCCCTTCTGTCACTCACTTGATGTTGTATTGATGTAGTGACACTAGGGGTCGCTATTGAGAGCCCTGGACACCTCTATTCTTTTGAGAAAAGGCGAGTGGTATTCGCATGCCATTTCCCCGGATATACGTGTATAAAAGGAGAAGGAATGCCCACTCTCATTCAGATTTTTGTTTTCGGAGCTGAGCGGTTGTACTATCAGCGAGCTGAATACTACTGCTGTTCCATTCACCTCTTAAGAAGCATTTGCTGTTGGATATACAGTGCATTTCAAGCAGCTTTCTCTCCTTCTGCATGACGAGTGCAGATTTTGCCCATGGGAGATTCGACAGTGCTAAAAGAGTGTATATTCCTGCTAAAGAGTATATTTTCTCTATTAGAACACACACATTGACATTGAACATCTTTTGAAAGTTGCATCTTTATAAAAATGCCTTACCGTCTTTGTGTGATTCCTGGATGCGGTCGTTATCTCTACTCCTCCGACACCCACGGACACTGCTTCACATGTCTCGGCAGCAATCACACTGAGGCAGTGTTTGTGGATGGTTCATGTTCTCATTGCAAGAATATGACCCTGGTAAAGTTGCGGTTGCGTCTTTCCGTCTTCCGAAGCGGGGAAAGCCACTTTAGCCGCCCCACTTGCTGCGCCTTCTACCAACGGGTATGAGGCCAGCCTGGCTGGCGCTGGAGGCGATTTGGGGAGTTCAATGGGCGTGGTCTTGCCAAGTAATTCCCCGTAGACCTCCTGTTCCCCAGCATGCTCGTTTGCTCCTATCCGGTTCCGAAATGAGACCACCCTCCGGGCGACAAAGGTCACGGCGTGAGCACTCAGGCAGGCAATGTCCAACATGTTGGTCCAGGAGCGCCACCTGTGGCTGAATCTAGTCGAGATGAGGGACGCCGACAAAGCAAGCTTTCTCAACGCGCCTCTAACGTAATTTAGATGGAAATGAGGAGGCGAGAACCAGCTTGTCAATATAAATAATATTTTTATGAATAACTTAAACAAAAGACACAAACACACAAGAGGGACATGTCCGTAAACGATCTCTCTCTCCCGTGCCCGAAGCCCCATCTGCCGTCAGGTCATCCCCGTCCACCTGGATGAGGGATGGGACAAGGGGACGGAAACAGAAATAATAAAAATGGGGGGTACTTCCTGTAACAGTGTAGTACCCCCCAAAAAACACTGTAAAATTTAAATGTGAGGGAAAAGGCCAACACGGAGCGGCAGTGAGAGAGAGAGGAGAGAGAGATGAAAAAAAACACTTACTCGCCAGTTCTCCGATACGCCGTAGCTTGTTCCTCGGCCACTCCTCCACCCTCTAACGGACGACAGCCACGCCTCTCTGGGCAGATCAGAGGCAGTCCTCCAGCCCCTGGCGGACGGAAAGCCCCGCCAGATTCTTGGGGAACAGAAGGGGTATCCCCCACCCCTGGCAGCGGTTCTCCTGCTCCAGGCGGACGGCAGTGAGCCCCTTCCTGCACGCGGTCGGCGGTCTCAAACCTGCCGTGTTTCAGCAGCTGGTAGGGGACTCCTCCGTCCCTGGCAGCAGCCCTGACCACTCCAGGCAGTCGGTAAGGAGCCCCTTCTCCCCTCGCGGTCAGCAGCCATCCTCCGCTTCCAGGCGGCCGGGCTCCTCGTCCCCCGACAGATGGCCGCAGCTGCTCCGTTGGGGTGGATGGTAGTGGCGAGGACTCTACTATAGCGTATCTCTCCTCCTTTCCGGATTTCGGCACCAGTTTAACGTAATTTAATGGAAAGGAGGAGGCGAGAACCGGCTTGACAATATAAATAATATTTTAATGAATAACTTAAACAAAAGACACAAACACACACATGACCGACATGTCCGTAAACTATCTCTCTCTCCTGCACAATCCTCCGCAGTCGGCCTTTATCCTTCTCGGAGGCTTGATTAGCCTGATAAGGGACCGGGTGTGTAGAATCACGACCAGGCCCCGCCCTCCACCCTGGCACAACGCCCATCTCCCAGATTTGACTTTTCCGTGACGCCATTGAGGACTTCGCCCAGCAGTTCTTGGTGGTGAAGAAGCAGACGGAGGCCATCCAGCACATCTTGCCCCAGCACGGCTTAAGATCCCGCACCCCTTCTGCTCGCCGATGGAATCCCCCTGTGGCAGCGAAAGCCCAGCTCTCGGATCCAGTGTAGAGCTCCCCATTTCACGGGCCGGCACGAGGACCCGGAAGGAATCTGGAGTGGTGGTGGCATAGTGGGCTAATCAGAAGTTTGCTGGCTCGATCCCCACAGCCACTACCATTGTGTCCTTGAGCAAGGCACTTAACTCCAGGTTGCTCCGGTGGGATTGTCCCTGTATTAAATGCACTGTATGTTGCTTTGGATAAAAGCGTCTGCCAAATGCATAAATGTAAATGTAAATGGAAGGCTCCTGAGTGCCCCTTGTTCACCCCCAAGTTTTCTGACTCCTTGGGTCACATAATTGGTGTTCATGACCGCCGTTGTCACGGCGACCAGACACTGAACACTCCCAGCCAGGGCCCCGCGAACACAGTTCCCCCGCCCAACTGTGCCATGTATATGACCAACCGGTTGCGATGAGTCTTGAGGACGAGCAAGTATAGTGCAAGTCATGGTTTAAAATTATTAAACTAAGTAAATGTTAAGGGACAGTGTTTAAACAAATATTTTTTATGAAATGTAAGATTAATGACTTCCAAGTCCATCCTGTATTAACTGCAGAAGTTCACATAGATGCAATTGTCCTTGATAATTGGCTGATGAAGGGTTTTGTTGGCAATTAATTGATAGTCGATGTATTACATTTCAAGAGGGTAGTCCATCATTAGACAGAGGTGAAGGTAGAGATCAGTGAGGTGCATCGCAGTTCAACCTGGCTGGTAATTTCGGTGAGGTCTATCCTAAGTCCAAGGTTCAGGCAATGGCATATGAAGTATCCCATGTCTTATGGTTGGAGTTGGCATCAGTTCATCATCTGAAGTCCATTGTAATAGACTGAAGTGATGTTTGGCTGGCACCGGTTCCTATTATCCATCATCACACAGGGACACGTAGCACTGGAGTCACACCAAGCAGGAATTGAGCTGTATCCAGCCAGTTTTGGTGACCTCAGGATAGGAGTCCCGAGGTTGAGATAGGGAAACAATTTAAATAATATTAGCATAGATGCCATTCAATTTATTGCAGAGTTATAGATCAGGATCACTATTTCTGGTTCCGGCAAACCTAACTAAAGCAGCCTAATTGTGAATTGAAGTATAAATTAGGTGTATGCCTTGCTAAATAGAAGAGTCTTTAGTCTAGACTTAAACTGAGGGATTGTGTCTGCATCTCGAACATTGTTAGGGAGACTATTTAACAGGTAGCCAATGTAACGATGATAAAATGGGGCTAATATAATCATATTTCTTGGTTCTCATCAGCCCTCTGGCTGCTACATTTTGAACCAATTGAAGTTTATTTATTGATCTTGATGGACATTCTCCCAGTAATGCATTACAATAATCTAGTCTTGAGGTCATGAATGCATGAATTTGATTTTCGGCATCAGCAACAGAGTGCATGTTCCATAAATTAGCAATATTTCTTAGGTGGAAGAAAGCTGTTCTACAAACATTGGTAATTTGATTTTCAAAGGACAGATTGGTATCAAATATAACACCTAATTCTTTGCTGTTGAAGATGATGTAACAGCACATCCATTGTGAGTCAAAATATATTTTAGCAGCTTCTTTTTAGATGTTTTTTGTTCCAATAATTAGTTCCTCTGTTTTGTCGGAATTGAGTAGAAGGAAATTTCTGGCCATCCAATCTTTTATTTCTTTTCTTGCTAATTTGGAGAATTGTGAAATCTCATCAGGTTTTGAAGAAATATAAAGTTGCGTATTGTCGGTATAACAATGGAAACTTATCCCACGATTCCCGATAATATCTCCCAGGGGAAGCATATACAAGGTAAAAGCAGAGGCCCTAAAACTGATCCCTGTGGCACTCCATACTTTACTTTTGTTTGGTTTGACAATTCCTCATTTACATAGACAAAGTGGTGGCAGTCTGCTAAATAGGACCTAAACCATGACAATTCTAGTTCACAAATGCCAACATAATTATCTAGCCTATTCAAGAAAATGTTGTGATCTATCAGAATCAGAATCAGCTTTATTGCCAGGTATGTGTACTCATACGAGGAATTTGACTCAGGATTGTACATTGTTCATGGTGTGCTTACTCGTATATGTTAGGAATTCCTTGTCTTGTTTCACTGTTGCCCTCTGTCTGCCATTTTTGTCACCTTTGCATTCCATAGTTTTCACTTTTGTCCCTTGTTTAGCTCCACTGTCTCACTTGTCATTGTTTAGAACTACACTTCCCAGAATCCACCTGCCATCATCACTGCCATTTTGTTCATTGTTTTCACCTGTGTCTCATTCTGTCATCACTCACTGTGTATTTAAGCCCTGCTTTTTGTTCACTCCTTGTCGTTCGTTGAATGTTGTTGTTAGCCTGGTATGTGTTCCCTGTCCGTGTTTTCTAGTTTTATGTTTTATTTCCCCATTGAGGGTTTTTCCTTTGTTCCCGTGTTTTGTGTACCCGCCTTGTTTATTTTTCTAATAAAGTTTAAACTGCTTTTGGATCCGCATCTCCTCGTCTACTTTGCTGCCTCCATTCATAACAGTATAAAAATACAATAACACAATAATAAAATAAAATCAGACACAGGCTACAGTGTAGACAACACAAATATACACACTATGATCAAAAACAATATAGACATATTGACAAATAGTGCAGTGATCAGAGTGCAAAGGATGCAGGAGTAAAATTATTATTATCATTATTATGTACATGTCGGAGGTGGATGTGAAATACAGGTACACATACATGCATACATGTACACAGTGTGATGAAGCATAGTGCAAAGGATGCTGGAATAAATAGTATAAGTATTTTTTGCAGGAGTTGTGACTTGAGGTAGGTGGATTGGTATACAGTATATACAATATGACAATATAACAATATGAACAGTATGAACTGCTCTGAAATAGAGAATGGTGAATACATAATAAGTAGTAACCAGTAAACAGGTGGCTGATTAGAGACAGAGTTACTGGGTTATTGCACAGGAATTGTTCCTGACACTGTGAGTCAGAAATCAGCTGTTCATCAGAGTGATGGTTTGTGGGAAGAAACTGTTTCTGTGTCATTGCTCTGTAGTGCCTACCAGAGGGGAGAAGCTGGAACAGTTTGTGTCCGAGGTGAGATGGATCTGCAGTGATGTTTCCTGCCCGTTTCCTGACTCTGGAAATGTATAAGTCCTGAATGGAGGGCAGGTTGGCACCAGTGATCTTTTCTGCAGTCCTGACTGTCCGTTGTAGTTTTCTCCTGTCCTTTTTAGTGGCAGGTCCAAACCAGACAGTGATGGAGGTGCAGAGAACAGACTGGATGATGACTGTGTAAAAGTGGATCAGCAGCTCCTTAGGTAGGTTGAGCTTCCTAAGCTGGAGCAGGATGTACATCCTCTGCTGGGCCTTCTTGATTATGGTGTCAGTGTTGGGCTCCCACTTCAGGTCCTGGGATATAGTGGAACCCAGAAATCTGAAGGATTCCACAGCAGACAAAGGGCTGTTGAGTATGGTGATGGGGGGCAGAGTGGGGGGGCTCCTCCTGAAGTCCACGGTCATCGCCACAGTTTTGAGCATGTTAAGCTCCAGGTTGTTTTGACTGCACCAGAGAGCCAGCTGATCAACCTCCCGTCTGAAGGCTGACTCATCACCGTCCGATGAGGCCGATGACGTTGTGTCATCAGCAAACTTCAGGAGTTTGCCAGATGGGTCTCCTAAGGTGCAGTCGTTGGTGTAGAGGGAGAAGAGCAGTGGGGAGAGCACACACCCCTGGGGGGCGCCAGTGCTGCTAGTCCAGGTGCTGGATGTGATGTTCCGCAGTCTCACCTGCTGACTCCTGTCAGTCAGGAAGTTTGTGATCCACTGACATGTGGAGGCTGGCACAGTGAGCTGGGTGAGTTTGGTGCTGAGGATGTCTGGGATGATGGTGTTGAACGCCGAGCTGAATGCATATATCCCTGGAGCGTCGAGGTGTTGCAGGATGTAATGCAGTCCCAAGTTGACTGCATCATCTACTGACCTGTTAGCCCTGTAGGCAAACTGCATGGGGTCCAGTAAGGGACCTGTAATGTCCTTCAGGTGGAACAAAACCAGTCTTTCAAAGGATTTCATGACTACAGATGTCAGGGCGACAGGCCTGTAGTCATTTATTCCAGAGATGGAGGTTTTTTTGGGGACCGGGATGATTGTGGAGCATTTGAAGCAAGAGGGAACTTCACACAGCTCCAGTGATCTGTTAAAGATCTGTGTGAAGATGGGGGCCAGCTGGTCTGCACAGATTTTCAGGTCATGTAGAATGCAGCACTAAGATCTAAAAGCACTAGAACTGAAATGCAGCCGCGATCAGATGATAAGAGCAAGTCATTTGTAACTCTGATAAGTGCAGCCTCTGTACTGTGTTGAGGCCTAAATCCTGACTTAAATTGTTCATATATACTATTTCTCTGTAGAAAATATTTGGGAGGATACTTATACTACCTTTTTTAGCATTTTCGACATAAACAGGAGATTTTAAATCAGTCTGTAATTAGCCAGTTCTCCAAGATCAAGTTGTGGCTTCTTAATAAGTAGTTTAATGACTGCCATTTTTAATTTTCTTGGAACATGTCCTGAAGATAACGAGTAGTTAATAATATTAAGAAAAGGTTCTGAAATTACAGGAAATCCCTCTTTTAAGAGCTTAGTTGGTATTGAATCTAACAAACATGTTGAGGCTTTTGATGTTTCGCTAAATTTTGTTAGCTCTTCATGAACTATGACAGCAAAGGATTGAAGTTGCACGTGAGGAAAATTATGAGACACAGTTTTCTGAGGTGTTATGGCAGATGATTGCATAATTCCAATTAATCAGTAAAGAAATTCATGAAGTCATTATTTTTCTGCTGCGACGTAATATCTGGTTCTGTTGAGGCTTTATTCCTAACCAATTAAGCCGCAGTACTGAATAAACACCTAGGATTGTTGTGGTTATTTTCTATGAGTTTAATAAAATATGCTGATCTGGCAGCTTTTAGTGCCTGTCTGTAGCTACAGACACTATCCTTCCATGCATCATGAAATGCTTCTAATTTTGTATTCTTCCACTTGCGCTCCATTTTTCGAGCTGCTCTCTTGAGAGCATGAGTGTGATCACTGTACCATTGTGCAGGGCTTATTTCTTTAATTTTCTTTAATCAAAGGGGGGTGACAATATCAAGAGAGCTAGAGATGACTGTATTTAAATTTTTTGTTATTTCATCAAGTTATTCTAGGATTTGGTGTTTACTGAGTGTATTATGAGATAGATCTGGAAGATTATTAGTGAAGCTATCTTTAGGGGTCGAAAGAATAGTTCTACCTGAACGATTGCGTGGTGTAGATTGAGTAACATTAGCTGATCACAGGATACAAGAGATGAGGTAATGATCCGAGATGTCATCGCTCTGCTGCAGAATTTCTGTATTATCAACATTAACTCCATAAGACAGAATTAAATCTAGCATATGATTATGGTGATGAATTGGTCTTGATACATTCTGACTCCAAGAGAGTTGAGAATATCGATAAATGCTAATCCCAATCCCTATGTGAATGTTGAACTCACCAACAATTAAAGCTCTATCTACATTAACTACAAAATATTATAATAAATGTGCAAATTCACCAAGGAAATCAGAATGAGGCCCGGTGATCTATATACTGTAGAAAGGGTAAAAGATGACAGAGTTTTTTATTTATATCTAACGGTGTCACATTAAGCATTATTAGTTCAAAAACTTAAATGTAAATTGTAGCAACACCTCCTCCTCGATCCTTCAGATGAGGCTCGTGTTTATAACAATAACCTGGGGGAGTAGCTTCATTTAAACTAATATATTTACCCGGTTTAAGCCAGGTTTCAGTCAAACAGAGTGCATCCATACTATGATTTGTAATAATTTCATTTACAATTAGTGCTTTGGTAGAAATAGGTCTGATGTTTAATAGCCCTATCTTTATATGATGTTTATCATTCATTTGTTTGTTTTGTTCAAAATGTAGTCTAAGCTCAAACGCAACATGTCAAGCAAAAGTATCCATTATTTTAGAGGATTAACTGTGTTAAAATAGCTTCAAGTGTTTGAGCTTGTCATCTGTGTTGATATCAGACACACTAAAGAAGATCCATAAAGCTCTCGTGATTATGTATACGCTTTTCTTCTTCTATTTCTTTTTAAAGCTGCTTATGAACGGCAAAGTTTAAACTCATGTTTTAGTGCAGCTGTTGATTGACATACAGTACGGATTTGCGTTTACACCTCAAATGTGATGTGGTCACATGTGTTTTTGACCAAATTTGTATGTGGTTTTTGTGGTCCGATCACAATCGACCCCATTTAGACCTGTATTTAGGGCTGACCACATGTGATCGGATTACCCATAACGCATCTTAATACCAGGTGGAAACAAGAGTCTTTCAAGTGATGTTTTTTCGAGTGCTCCTGAGATCTGTAAACAGTTGCTATCAAATTGACTGTGCAACAGTTTCACTGACCTTACACTTGCCCCACTGGCATATACTAATGATTAATACAAATAAATTAAGTTGGACCAACATTAGAAAATTAATTAAATTAAACATTCATAAATTTAGTTTGACAAAACTAACAAAGTTGAGTTGCAACAATTTTAGTACATTGATTTGACCTTATCCAATTAAATTATGTTGGCCAAATGGAACAGACTTAATTTGAATGAAAGAAATTGCATGTAAAAACTCTCAAAAATTCAATTACATAAGGGTAATGACTTCTAATGATTTTTGTAGGACTATTAATTTTAGTACACTTTTATAAATGTTTACCTGAAAACCATTGTATTTAAGCCTGTCACCATTGTATTTAGGACTGTTGCCATTGTATTTAAGCTTTGTTTATATTGTGTCGGAATTACGAGATGACAACACGGAGATTCTGCTCAAAGCTGTCCATGTTCTCTGGAAGTTATTTGTTTCTATGTTACCAGCAAAATATATATCACTGCATTAATTCATTCATTCACATGTGTTCTTGTTAAATGTTTTAGAGCAAAAAAATCAATCCAGGTAACAACTGCATAACATGGCATTTCAAACAGAAATATATGTAAACTACCTTTAACTGTTGAGGCAGCGGCTATATTGGTTTACCGATGGCACATGTACATGTCCAAGATGTCTGTTTTAGATCTTTTCATCTGGAAAGCATCACAATCTAATTAACATCTGCTCAACCTCTTCAAAAGATTAGATTTACAAACACTAAATCATAAACTTCTCAAAGACATCTGCAGAATGTCTTATTGACATCTGAGACATACTTATTGACATAAGTCTTGTAGATGTGTTGCAGATAAGCAAACAAGGTAAAACTTTCATTTTCCAGATGTTAACACACAAATCAAATAGACATCTGGATGACGCACGTGTGCTATCTGGGTTCTTTTAACATGCCAGTACGACTTGCAGATTGGAGCTTTCATAAAATTCAGAGTGTACAATTTGTAATTACAAGTCGAAATCTCCTGATTACGGTGATTCCGACATGATGTAAATGCACAAATAGGACTTTTAATTTAAGTTGTGTTTATATTTAAATCTCTTAAACTGGTTTCAGAATGGTCACTGAGCTCTTTTTTTATTTGTTCCCAGTAACATGTTGAGGGGTTCTCAATCAGGTAAGGCTTCTGTTTGAGTAACAAATTATTTAATTATTGCAATTTATTGTTTTGACTCATCAGTTCACACATTTCTAAAAGGCTCTCATGTTGTCGATTATGTCTTGTTCCATTGTTTTCTTTTTAATTGGTTACATTTTTGCTGATAGCAATTCTTTGCATTAATTTCAGACCTGTTATCAGCTTTCTCTTTTATTTTTGGTGTTAATGAGTTTCCCATTTCCTCTGTTATTAACAAAAGTCGCTATGATAACATGCCCTCTGGTTGTCTTCACATTCAGTTATGAGTGACCAGTCGTTTAATTGTTCAGAGGTCAAAGACACCTAATTTCAATCTAAAATTAAATTAGATTTAATGAGATTAATGAGGGCTCTCATGGGTTGTTTTAATAAATATATTTGAGTAATTTTTATTCATGCCTCCAATACCTTCCAGTCTTTCTTGAATTATTTGGATTTTATATAAAGTATAAAATGTTGAATGCCATTCAAATAATGTTTTCATTATTTTGTATCATTTCCCTTGTGTAGTTGTATTTCTAAATGCTTTCAAAATTATTTATATTTCTAAATGGGGGAAGAGGAATCTTACAGGAATCAAAAGGTCAATATGTTCCCTAAAATAGCCACCACAGCACAAGACAACAGACAAAAGGCTGTCCAATCCATTAGTGGGAATTCTGAAGACCCAACTGCTTTCAATACTGCACAGCTAATGTGCATAATGGATCTGGCCGTCTGGATCTCTGTGACTGTATGTGTGCCAAGATGTCTGTATCAGATATTAAAGGCAATAGATTTCTCTGAGAGTTTCAAATAAAATACACATGCTTTGTCATTATGGGTCTATCAAAATACATCCATATTTTTCTGCTATTGCATTCTTGTTAATTACAAGTAAAAATCAATTTCTCTCCCTCCTGGAATGTATTTGCCAAGCATTTGTGATAGTGATTGGTTTGTTATTTGTGATTGCCAAATGGTGTTTGCTGGGTTCAAAAATATGCATTTTTTCAACGGTAAAGGAAAAGTGAAAATCTGGGTTTTGGATTCAAGGAGGCACACAAACCACACACTGATGTCCTGAATTATTAAAGTATAATCTATAATGCAGCAGTATGTGAGATGTTTCAGGATGGCACCATTTGCCTCTTCTGAGTAACCATGACCAATATCTAAGTTTGTCTGTTCTTAAGAATCCTATCTGTCTTTTCATGCAATACAATATGCAGCCTTTATTAAGCACAGAATGCTTTTATCCATTGAAAACTGTTATGAGGTTACTTCTGTGGCATGCTGTGTTCATGGTAATGTTTTAATCTCTTTAAAAACCCATTTCTTCATTATTTTTAGGCGTTTATAAATGTTGTATAAATAAGTCAGCCAAACTCATTGGGCCTTCTTATTTTGACCTTAGAGGACTCTTTGATCTCTCTCTCTCTCTCTCTCGCTCTCTCTCTCTCTCTCTCTCTCTCTCTCTCATATTGAGCTTGAAAAATCAAGATCACTTCTTAAAATTCTTCAACATTTATTGACATATTGATTTGGTGGTTGCTTAGTAGTACACAAGCCAAGGATGACATCAGTGTAACCCGCACAAGAAGAGACAGTCACAATGTAAGTCAAAAACTGCATTTTATTGCAGGCAGGCAAAAGTACAGAAAAAGGGCAAATCCAGTGAAGAGTAGTCAAAGGGAGCGTGAGGTCGAAAGCCGGGGAATCAAGAGGAAAATGACGAGACTAGTGGGAGCAAAAGACAGGGGAACAAGGGGAGCTGGCAAGCTAAGAGGTGAACGAGAGGAGGTCAAAACTAGACGAGACTAGCGGGGGGCAAAGACACGGGAAACTAAATACAATAACCAACCCCCGTGAAACGGATGTGCTGTGGTATTTATAGGGGAAGGTGCAGGTGTCAACAATGATGGGTGATGAGACGAGTGCAGGTGAAACTAATGTGCAGGAGTGCAGATGACACGAGTGCAGGTGGTCATAATGTTCTGGGGGATTGGAAACGCGTGAGAAACTCGAGGAAGGGAGATAACCTACGAGCATGTGAGCGAGTAGGAGCAAAAGTGGGCGTGAGGGCTCGAGCAAGCAAAAAGAGCGTGAAAAGCTCGAGGGGGCGGAGCGAGGGAGTGAGGTCGAGGGAGTGAGTGTGTGTGTGACGAAGCGGGGATGGGGCAGAGGAGCGGGGTTCGTGACAATCAGCAATCTTCAAGGAAGGGTGGCCACACTAGAAAAAAAAGCATCGGATCTCACCTCTGATTTAGATATGGCCAAATATAGAAGCAGCTGCTTGAATATACAAATTCTGGGTCTATCTTCCTTTTCTTATGGATTCCACATCAGTTGATGGAGTACTGTGGTTACTCAGTGTACTTAAGCATCTGTTTGATGGACATCACACTTAAAGGGTATGAGAGTGATTGTGAATTAGCTTCAACATTGGTGCAGAACAGCGCGACAATGGGTTGCTTTAATAGTTACCTTAATAGTTGGATCACCAAAGGTTTTTTTTTAATTTTGTTCTACTTTCTATGACATCTGACCTCAGTACCCTATTACCTTCATGGAATGTTCAGGGACTTATTATTCCTATTAAATTGAAAAAAATGGTTCAATAGGGTCAGTTATCTTCACTCAAAAATGTTATTATTACAAGAAACACATCTACTGTCTGCTGAAATTATAAGACCCTAGAGGAGATGGGCAGGCCAGGTTATAGCAGCATCATATGGCTCGCACTCCAGATGGGTAGCTATTCTTAAACACAAATCAGTTCCATTTCGCCTGTTGAAATTTATATGTGACCCTCAGGGTAGATATGTTATTGTTTGTGGTAAGATGCTTAATGAGCACTGTAATTTGATAAGGATATATGGTGTAGGGTATTACATATATAATTTAGAGGTGTGGACTCAATCAGTTAAAATGGTTATTTTGCACGCATTTTACCATCATAATATGTAAAGTAATTTGCATGCATGCTTAATTTAGGAGGGAATTTAGTGTCTCGAAATATGAACTATGAACTAAATTAAACTGTCCTTATTAGGTAAGGAAATGTATAATGAAATTAGTCGCGTTCGACAACCATTATAAATTAGATAAATGACAAATAACTAGATTATTTGTCTTAATCGATTCTCCACCATTGAAAACAATATACAATGTCTAATTCTATCAGCTCACAATTTCTACTGTAAGGAATTAGTTTTAATAAGTGAATTATGATTAATTTACTTATTGGAGTAATATTATTCTCATGGCTTATTAAAAATAATATCACATGTATTTAGGTACAGCTTTGAAGTGAAATCTTTCAGAAACAGGGATGAGATTATTTATCAAAATATACCACAGTCAAGTTGTCTTTGAGCACAATAGGTTGTGTCCTATTGGTGTGCAGTGATTATAGTGTTGTGGTCAATTGGGTAAATCATGAATTAATTGAATAGGACTTGAGTTCACTTGTGTGTTTTTATAACGTGTGCTGTGCATCGCAGACTCTCTGCTGCTTCCATCCCAGTATTTGTATTGCAGCTTGGACTTTTTAATCTGATGATGTTTAATAAAGTAAACTGTCTTTGTGAAATAGTCTGGGTGGTTGTGTGATTTATCTTCTGGCATTTGCAAGTAATGAAATAAAATATCTATTACATTATTCTAAACATAAATCTAATCTAACACATATACATGAGACAGGTTGGTGAAAAGTGACAGAATGTGAAATAACAGATCAGTACAGTGAAGATTAACTTTATGGAGTGTGTTGACAATACCTTAAGAACCATTTCAACCTTTTTTGAGTCTACATCGATTTGCTATCGGATTACCCAAATTATTTGATTAATACACCAGCACTTTGAGCACAATATTGGAGATGTACTTGCTTGTCTTTGTGGTGTTTCTTTGCATTCTTTGAAAGGTTCGGAAAGGTTCTTGGCACTTGGTCGAAAGTTCATTCCGTCGATATTTTTATCTCATTGTGACCGACTTTAATGTCTCTATGAATGGTGAGGTTAGCTGTGATGCGAGGCCTTCTCACTCCTTCATGGGACGTGGAGTCCCGAGTTCCCTTGGCTCTCACATGGGAGGACCTGGCCATCAGCGGAGCGACGAGACGAAGCATGTGCAGGCCGAAGAAGAGCAAGCGAGGAGAGCAGAAGAGCAAGAGAGAGCAAGAGCACAAGAGCAGCTGAAGAGAGAGTTCTTCCTGTTTGTAACTATTTGAACAGATTGGCCGAATCCCCCAAAGGTGTCCTGCGGCAATCAGAAGTGACTTCAGAGTCACATGGTCAACTGGGCTGTCTTTTCTGACAGTTGAGTTATGGTCCTTTCTTTCAGACTCGTTAGAATTTCCCGCTCAAAAATAGTGTATATTTAATCATGAGCTTTTCTATCTTGAGAATGGTACAAGAGGCATGATATTCATTGTCATCAGATTTTTATTCATACACAAACAAATGTTTACATACTAAACATGACATGTTTTTATGGATGTTATATGTGTAGGTAATAAAACATGAAAATCTCTGGTTACAAAATCATATTGGTTTTACACATCATTGCATTTTATCAAGTTAAACCTTATAGTTACCATTCTTAGTAAAATGAGATAAATCATACAGAATTAAAGATTATATTTATCAGTTATAGGTGATTGCACATCGCTACACACATGTTAAAGAGTTCCATCAGTCTATAATCATTAATTTGTCAGGTACAAATTTTACCACAGTTCAAAGTGATTTTCAGTATTATCTAGCAAGGCTATATTAAGATGAAATGTCTTAGAGTTATGCAAATCTAATGGTCCCTGTAACCTTACACAGAAACAGCCTGGTGTGGGGTGGGGGTTCTTGTGAATTATGACGTTGAAACATTCCAAACTGAAAGGCTGTTTTTTTTCTCGTTTCACATGTTGGTGGAATTCTTCTGCATATATATTCTTACAATGGACATAATTCAGATGAGCCAACATTTTTCATAATTTTTTCCTGACTTTGGCCTCTCTTCAGGGAAGCTTAATAATTGCTGGGGATTTCAATTGTATTTCAGTTATATTATTTTTGTCCAACTTGAAAACATCAGTACCTGCAATGGTGAGCCTTATTAATAAGTATGGAACCTTTTCGGGCTATAAAGTGAATGAGACCAAATCTATGATTTTATTTCTTAAAGAATCAGAGCGTCTTACACCCCCTATCCAGACTTCATTCAACAACGCACAACAAGGTTTTAAGTATTTAGGTATTAATATTATGCCAGCCCTGAGTGACTTGATCCCCAGTAATTACAGCTATGTGACTAAATCTATCACTGAGTCAATATTAACAAACGATATCTTTACCGATTTCTCAGATTGGAAGCATTAATATACTAAAAATAAATGTTCTTCCTAAATTCTTATACTTATACTTATCTATACCACCTCCCCACCAAACAATTTTTTTTGTAATATGAGGAAAAACTTCACCAACTTTATCTGGGCAAATAGAAGGCCTAGGTTAAGGCTTTCCATTCTGTACCTTCCATATGAAAGAGGAGGGCTACAATGCCTGAATCATATATGGTATTACTGGGCAGCTCAGCTTAGAACAGCTATGTTCTGATTTGCAGATGAAAACTCTACCACTTGGTTACAGATTGAAGCAAACACTGTTGGACAGCTACCATTAAATGTATATTTGTACTCAGCACCACTGCACAAACTGAAAAAGATCACTTCTAATCCCTTTATTAAACACACAATATTGATATGGTATTAAGTTTTAAAGCATCTTGGAGAGAGCCCACAACTATCACAATATTCCCCTATTTGGGGAAATACACATTTTATACCAGGAATGCATGATGCTGGTTTTAAAATGTGGGCACAAAAGGGCCTCAGTAAGGTGGTAGACTTATATGATAATAATTGTTAGGGTTACCTCGTCTTGTTCTCACTGTTACCCTTTGGTTGTCATTTTTGTCACTTTTGTATTCCGTAGTTTTCACTTTTGTCCCTTGTTTAAATCCACAGTCTCCCTGTTAGCGTTCGTGTTCTCATTCATTGTTTTCTCCTGCCCTCGTTAATTTGCCACTGGTTTCTGTTTATCCCCTTGTTATCTTGTTTGAGTTCTGTTTGTTCATTGGTTCCTGTCTTCCCATGTCCGTGTATTTAAACCCTGTCTGTTTGTTCAGTCGGTGTCGATCGTTGAATGTTGTTAGCCTGGTATGTGTACCAACTGTACCATAACTTTTTGTACACAAGAAACCCAGATGGGACTTGTGATAAGTCACATTCTCAAGACCCACTTGAGTGAAGCATCAGTATTTTCCCGGAGTCGCGTTCCAAACATTTAAGATAAAGTATCATAACATGGACCGTGTTAGCGCTAAAAAAAATGCTTTACATTCTGTAAATCTCATGTCAAAAAAATTTTTACTTTTACAGAACAAATGGACCATGAGAGTCAATATAACGCCTGAATTGTTACAAAAATTTAATCCCAAAATTCCTGATCAATGTTTAAAATGTAACTGAAAAAGTAACCTTATTTCATTGTCTATGGGATTGTCCTGTAATTCAACTCTTTTGGGGTAAAGGTCTTGAACTTTTTGACAAAAGTGGTGCAACAAAGGGTCCCTAGCTGCCCAAAACTGTGTATACTTGATATTTTCCCTTTGACCTGTACATTATCAAGCTCATGCAAGAAACTGTTGATTTTTCACCCATCACTGGGAAGATATAGAAGGCCCAAATCTTAAACAATGGTTACAAGAACTGTCCCATTGTTTAGCCATGGAGAAACTTACGTATATTATTAAAGGAAAACCTGAAAGGTATGGAATCCCTTCATCGACTTTAAGAAAGAATCTGATACAAATAATTTATTTCTGTGATTTAATATGCACCAAGAATCATCACACAAATGCATTAATGTATAAATGTACAATGGTGAAATCCTAAGTGTAATCCTAAATGTGGTGTTTCTCGTGTTTTTTTATTTGTTTGTTTTTTTTTTTTTTTTGCTTGTTTCTTTGTCTCTATGTTTGTTTCTTTGTTTGAAGTTTTTAAGATAAAAAAAAGAGAGAAGCGCCAAATTACAATTCCTTATTGTTACCCTACAGTTTTTTTTTAACTATCAATACTTAATGGTAATTTTGGATATAATCGAGGCAAGTTTCATTGTTTAATTACCTGCACTTGTCTACTCAATAGAGCGCCACAGTGCTTGCCCATGTTTTTAGGATCGTGGAACTATTTTTGTCATTTATTTTTTCCATAGGCTTTTCATAAAATCCTTTATAAAAGAGTTCTAAGCCATGAACCAAACCAATAAGCTCTGAGGTAAATCACAACATTACAATCCTTGATTTTATCTAAAAAGTATTTGAAAAAAAGACAAAGGTAGAAGAATGTATTTACCGTCTTTCACGAGGGCACAAAATACAATCCCATGAAGCATAGCAAATTACGTAATTGAATAAAAATCGATGGAAATATTTAAAACTATTGATTTTAGGTTGTTGATTATAAGTATCCCGCGACCCTGTACACAGGATAAGCGGTTGACGATGGATGGATGGATGGATGGATGGATGGATGGATGGATGGATGGATTATAAGTATAGAATCAATATATTTTAAGTTTACTGCAAAATATTCAGATGTACAAATTAGAGCTGTCGAAATGAATGTGTTCACTTTTAATGCATACGATTCATTTAAATGTTTAACGTGTTACGTATCTTAACTGCGATTAAAACATTTACACATTTTCACATTAGATTCTAAAATGTATTTTTATGCTTCATGTGAGTGCTGAGCACTGGTTGGAATAGGACGGAAACTTTGCACTGTGCAAATGGCCTCTTAACCATAACTTTTTGTACACAAGAAACCCAGATGGGACTTGTGATAAGCCACATTCTCAAGACCCACTTGAGTGAAGCATCAGTATTTTCCCGGAGTTGCGTTCCAAACATTTAAGATAAAGTATCATAACATGGACCGTGTTAGCGCTAAAAAAATGCTTTACATTCTGTAAATCTCACTGTTTCTAAAGCAGAGCTTCAAATGGTTTCCCATGACTTAAGGATTTGACACTCCAGTGGACAAACTGGTGCTAGCATGATGTTAGTTAAACACATGTCTTTTATTTTAGGGCTTTTACCTCTTCATTAAGCAGACACAGTAATGAAGGGACAGGAAATTATTGGAGAGAGAGAGGGAACAGTATTACATATCGCAAGCCTCAAATGCAAATAGTCTCTGATCTAGGAATGAGCTGTTCATATGAACTCTATAAAACAGTCTTAACAAATGTATCCTTACAGTTGCTGCAATACCACTAACTCATAAAATAACAATTGATTCTTTTCAGTCTGTTTAGTTAACACGTTGATGTCTATATGCAAATACATTCTGAATTGTAATTGCATGGAATAAACAAAAAGAGCCATTTAAGCCAGTGATTTATAATTGCTGTTTTCCCCATCTTCATAATATCTATTTGACTGATATAGCTGCAAACTAATCAAATTAGCATTTGTCTGGCTTCTCAGTCATGACTTTGAATTTCATGATTACCCTTGTGCCAGCTCAAATGCTGGTCTGTCTTAGCATTCCAATGTCCATGCCATGATAAATAATTGTCAAGCATAGTTTTAAAAAAGAAAAATATATATATGTGTTTTTTCATGTATTCAGCCCTAACAAAATAGGGTCTAGCAATGCCTATGATGCTTTCTCAAGAAGAGTGATGAAAGTAATATGAAGCCATTAGAATGCTGTGCCTCAAGGCTCAAAGCAGCAGAGCTGTGAACAGTCCATGTATCACTCTCATTCAACAGTTCACTGGTGGCTTCTACGGTTGGCTGTCCACTTACTCAGGACAGAGAACCATGCTGGTGGAAAGGCGTTAGTGATGAGGGAATTCACAATATGTCACTTGCCCAGTCCGTTCATTCTGATCCTGATTTCACAGCACCAATGTGGAAAAAGAAACAGTAATCTACCAACGAGCCTGGACTGTTACTGAACAGCACGATTCCGCAATGAGAATCGTTCAGCCTGTTGGTAGAAAAGTGCCTCTAGTTTACTCTGAAAACTGTATTGCATATAAGATAAATATAGCTTTGTTGATTATAACGGGAGCAAATTCATTCTGGCATAATGTGTAGCCCTTGTATAATGATGCAGTTATTTCTTGTTAAGAGCTCTATTTTATAAGCATGCTAGAGATATTGGCAATGTTCAGTCCATTGTCAACTAAATAAATAAATAAACAAAATGCAAGCTTCTGTTTCTTGTTAAATGGTGTACCTAGTGAATTGTTCAAAAGACCTCACATGAATGCTTCAGAAACTGGCTCCTTGATTACAATCAAGGGAGCTATTATAACAGCAGTGGGCTATAAAATTCCTATAATGCTGACCTTCAAGATAAACAAGCATAGTGCGTAGATCTTGCTTCTATTCAATTATCCATTGCACGGGAACTACTGGAAGCACATGCAGCTGACCTCATTAATCAGACATAATGGACAGATCTATTGCTCCACAGCTATCAGTCCACATATTAACTTTGTGTGCATGTGTGTGAAATTTTTCCAAGTCGCCATTGTCCAGAATTTGGGTGTTACTATTCATCTCTAGACATACTGAAAGCTCATTTGCTATAGCTATGTTTTGTTGCAAAGTTCTCTGGAGGGACTAAAAGCCCTTCGATTGCTTGCAAGTCTGACATTATTGGAAAGTTACACTAATGAGAAGGGCAAATGGAGTGGAATCGATGGCTCATGGGGTCAGAATTAATACCAGGCTGCTGAGGGGCCTGAGAGCAATTAGATGTGGATTACGAAGACGCCCCAGTGCAGTTTCATCGAATCTGTCAAACTGTGAGGAACACCGGAAGGTGTGATTCAGGACTGGAATAGAATGAACTCAACAAAATCAGACACTGGACATTCCCTAAATTACTTTACTAGAGAAACAAATTTAATGGATAAACACAAGAAAGAGAGGATGAAAGAACTTAAATGAGAGTTGATCATTTGCAAATTATGCAACAGTGAGTTCTGGTCATCTAATCTGATTGGACAAGTGGTGTTCCAAGAGTGCTGATACATAATAGCTCAGAGATTCTGCAATATTTGTGTTTCTCAATGCCACACAACTGTGGATCCTGCTTTGGCTTCATTTGGAATCCTTTTCATTAGCATTGTGTCTAAAAAGTTACTCAATATTAAGGCACAAAAACGTGCCTATGGCGAATCTTAACTGTGCTGATTTTAGTATCAATAATAACAGCCACCATGATTATTTATCCTCGCGCGACCTGTGTACATATGCGAGGACGTATTTTGGCTTCACTATTCGCAACACATAATTTAAAGGAATTTAAACCGACTGATCTCAGTTCAGAAGATTCTGGGCTGTCAGTAAAGGGTTAAACTTTTGACATACGGAGCCATGTAACAAAACAACATGGCGTTGATCACAGCGGAGTTTGTTTTTGGGAGAAACGGCAACAAAACTACCTCTGGTAAGAAATTTAATAATGTTTTTACATTTAAACCTGTATAAATCGAAGGAATAGAGCCTCTAGTTTCTTCCGATATGACATTTTTAAAATTTAAGAGATTTATTGTGAAACGCCACCCTGCTAAACACAATGTACACTAATGTGTACCTTATTGCATTTGTTCCTTAGAAATCCTATATTTACTGTGAATTTTCACATTGAGAAAAAATTGAGTTTATGGAGTTATAAGAGTTATATGAAAATAAGGTGTATTTTGAACTGTTCTGACCAGTGTAGACAGACAGCTGTTGGGTCTCAGGTACACAAATAGGAGGCATAGGCCTGACTGCAGCCTATACAAACACTAAAAGCCTGATAACAACAAACGCACCAAAATCAAACAAAGGGAGTCCAAAACAGACTACAGATCTCATGAAGCGTTGCTCACTTTACACCTATGTATGAAATCCTGAAGGATCAATCTCTCAACTCCTATTGGATGAGACGCATGACAGAACGTGTCCCTCAACCATGACGTCAATGGGAGCATAACGTACGTACCTGAAATTTGGCCATACGATCTCCATCTCGCTGGACGAGTTGAGATGTCTCTGTGTTCCACCGAGCAATCTGCCTCTTACCCATTTTCCTGCAGAAATGAAGAAATAATATTTCTCTTCCTTCTTCAACCGAGTCGACTTCGTTGTTTTCTCCGCCGACCCGCCAAGAATCAGCCGGCGTACCGCCCGCCGATAGAGCGAGGAAATGGCCTCCCGTCATCACTCAAGCTTCGAGGAACCGAGTCGGAGTCAAACGACGGACAAATACACATTCTACCTGTGTCATCACACGACGAAAGTAAGAGGTTTACATTTGGGCAGAGATAGATTATTATGGTGTGTTATTCTTGTGTATCAAGGCTATTGCTTGTACAGTTTACGAACCGCCAGTCTACTCATTGCTGCTAATAATACTTAAGGTATTACTCTAACTACTCTAGACAAATGAGATTTGCTGTGTTTTTGTCCAACCTGCAATTGCATTGTATTGATTATTGATTGCTATTACTGTATTAATTAACTTTGTTATACTTTAAAGAGAAATGTTTTGGTATTGTTCTGTATGCACCTGTGTCAAGGGCTGGTAGTGGATGTCAGTGCTCAGATTCAAGCCTTCAATGTTTCCTTTTTGAATGTCGATGCTCTCCAGATGTCGACTTTCCTAAGAGAACAATCCTATATTGAGACCGCTATACTGTCTGGATATTAGTCCCTGATTCCAGGATGGTGCCCCGACGATATTAATCCTTATTAATATTCTATTGATTTTGATAATTGATGGTTATCTTTGATGACTGTTGATTTGAATGATCAATAAGATAATGTTAATTCTAATCAATGTTCTGTTGATTTGAATTATTAATAATGACCTTTGATAATTATTAATGATTGTTAATAACCAAACCCGCTCCTGAACGAAGTGCCCAACACAGCACACTGGAGGTTAAGTCATTCACCAAACAGCTATGTGCATTCACAAAATCCAACTATAAATTAATTTTCAGGCTACAGATGATGTTTGGATCACTCAACATGTTTGGCAGACATGGGACAATGGTAATCAGTACATAGATTCTGAATTTATAATGTATAATTTATTTTAACATGGTTTTCAGTGATTGGATACAGAATACAGTATACATAGAATAATGTATACTAATTTCTGATGTAATGTCTGTATCATCACAAAAACATGAATAACTAACACTCCTGGTAACATAATAAACATTTTGATAAAAATAAAAAAAATCAAGAATCAAAAAATACACAGCTAAACCTTTTTATAGCTTGGTATTATTTAATATTTCACAACTTAGTTACGCTGTCCACGTATGTTGCCATCAATTTTAAGCAAAATTATTTTTGTCTACATTTTTTTTTTTTTAGTAGTTACACATCGAAATGGAAAATGCACACAGCAGTCTCTTTCAGGTCTCTGGAGTTTATAGCTCACAGCTACCTAGTGTAGTGTAGACATTTTTACATATTTTCTCTCACTTGGAAAAAAATCCATATCTTGGATAAATTACAGCATTTTTGCAGTGGATCACGACAAAAACAAACAGGGATCATAAATAACTATTTTATCCCTAATAGGCTGGGATGTGTTTAATTATTACATAAATGAAAGAGATGATGTCATAGATTACATTATGTATTATTCAAGGAGACCACATTTCTATTGTATCTTAGATGGCTCACAATTGCAGTAGTTATTAATGGGTTATTAACATACAACATTGAGAAAAAAAATTCTCATTTCTTTTTTAAATATTTCAAGAATTATTCCCCAGGAATAAGGAAGTCTGTGAGCATTAGAATGTGATGTCTATATTGTGACTTTGAGTGGGTGTGTGAGAATGCCGACAATTTAATTCCATGGCAAAGAGTGATCTGCCCCTTGATGCTTAGATTCAACAATATTCCTAAAATGAGTTAAACTGAGGACACTTGATAACAAATTTAACTCCATGTGAATTACAGGGGAAAGTATTCGAGGTTGTGTCTGAAATTATTCAAAATGTTCTGCCAGTTTTTCCAGTGGTTTCTGGCTTGAGGGCTGTCCTTCCTTTTGCATTCCTTTCCTATCCTGACATAACATCTCTCTGTTCGTCTCACTTAGTAAAAGATACCCTAAAATACATTGATGGACAATTTCTATTTTTATGTCCCTTTATTCACTATGGAGGAAAGAAGAATATGCTGGTCCAATGTGGATGAGATGCATAAATTAATGTCCACACTTAAATGTTTTTCTTTGAAAATGCATTGATTGTGCTATGAGTGTGTCTGAATGTTGATACAAGAGTAAAATCATCACAGTTTTTTATATATTCAACCTCGTACATCTTGAATTTGTTAGGTCCTTTAAAGTTTGAAGAAATAACAAGCAATGTTTTCAGATGTTGTCACATTCCATATAAATGTTTCTTCTCAACGCATTTCAGATCAGCTCTAATTAAAAAGCTTCCTCAGAATATGAAATAGTTTTAGTTTAGTTTTAGCTCACACTAATTAAAATATTTCTAGTGCATGTCATACTTCAGTGACATGAAACAGTATTGCATTCTTTTTTTTTCTCCAGTAACTGTCATCCCAAATCCACAGGATTCTTGTAAACAACTTCAACATTTTAAACCTGGCAACAAACACATTTGGTCTTAAATAGGCCCTATTATGCTTTTTGGGATTTTACCTTTCCTTTAGTGTGTAATATAGCTGTTTGTGCATGTAAAAGGGCAAAGTTACAAAGTTACAAAGCACAAAATCCATGCAAAAGGGAGTTACACTCTCCCACACACAACACTGCTCCTTAACTACATGAAATGCCTGGTTTGTAGTTCAGTCATTTCTTACATAAAGTATCTACGTCTCGATGTAATACATTTGCATAATATCCACATATGGGCTACTTTGGCCTGCCCTTAAACAAACGTAGCTATAGCAGAGGCAAGGATGAGTTGGGTTAGTGTTGGCGCTATGTCAAGAAGTTGTTTTCTTCACTGCGAAAGCAAAACCTCTTTGTTTGGACTTCCAAAGGCAGACGAATTGAAGAATCTGTGGTTAAAATAAATTTTTACCACTATTCCTTAAAAGTACAACCACAATCAATGCCGGATTTTCATAACGGATACTCCTTAAAGATGGTGCCTTTCCCACTTTGTTGGGACAATATGGTGCTTCAGGATGAAAACCTGTAAGTATGCTTGATTATTTGTGGATTTATCTGCTACCGAGAGTTCAAATGAGGAGTGTTGTGTTGTGTTGTGTTGTGTTGTACACCAGTGCACAGATGTAGGCCTCTGATAACCTGCTAGCTAATGTTATTGTGTTGAAATAGTTTTGCTAATTAGCTGCTGGCCCACTTTTACCTACAACTGTGTAGAATTATGCAGGTTGTTTTTTTGTTCTTTCTATCATGAATAGTGATCAAGTGTGGGGATGGATTTATTTATACAAATGGTAATTTTACGTCTTCAATCCACAATAGTGCTCGGCTAACTTGCTATGTAACGTTATTTTGGTAAAGGTTTACTATTCAGCTGTGGGCCGGCTTTTACCTATAACTGTGTAACAAAATTGTCAATCTCAAGAGTCTTATATAATTATATAATTACAAGCTGTAATGTTATGGCCACTATCTACGGTAGTCCACGGCTAAACTTGCTCTCTAACTCTCTAATACCTCCGGTAATATCCAACCGGGAGTGTTCTCCGTTCATAGCTCTGGCGAAAAAAGTTTGGCTACACCCATCCAGCAAAAGATGACTAACTTAGACTTGCACTAAGTGTCTTTTACTTGAAGCTTTGTTAGGTGTGGAATGTTGAGTGTGGAGTGGTGGTGGCATAGTGGGCTAAAGCACTAACCTGTTAAGTCCAGCTGACCAATCAGAGCAGAGGGGGAGCTTTAAAGAGACAGGAACTACAATAGGGCTAGTTTCAACCAGAGGGGTGAAAAGAGGTGCTAAAGCAATGTACAGTATAAGAAAAAGAATGTGTTTTTTGAACATTAAAGCATGAAAACCTATTCTAATAGACACAAAATAAAATGATGAATCTGTAAATTATCTTTAAAATAATAGTCCACACAAAAATGAGAATTCTCTCATTATTTACTCACCCTTAAGTCATCTTAAACACTTTTTCTCTTCTGTGGAACACAAACAAATATATTTGAATGGAGATATATGTCTGTTTGTTCATTCAATTCAAGTGAATGGTGACCAAATGTTCAAGCTCCATAAAGGACATTAAGGCAGCATAAAAATAATCCATAAGTATCCAGTGGTGTAATATTTGTCTTCTGAAGAGTCTTAAGTCTTTGGTTTGTTCTCTCCGAAATCCGATTCGATTGCTTCAGAAGACATGGATTTTACCACTGGAGTCGTATGGATTAACTTTATGCTGCTTTAATGTCCTTTGTTGGACTTGAACATTTGGTCACCATTTACTTACATTGTGTGGACAAACAGACATCATATCTCCATTAAAATATTGTATGTGTTAGGTGGAAGAAAGAAAGTCATACAGGTTTGAGACGACTTAAGGGTGAGTAAATGATGAGAGAATAATCATTTTTAAGATAAATATTTCTTAAAATATAGACATATGTATATTTTATTCCACATTTATTCTCTAAAAGTGAGCATGGTGTTATTTCAAGTGTTATTTCAAGCATCCAAATTAGATTCTAAAATACCCAAAATACACTCTTGGTTATTAATTTTTAATTAAAGCCGTTAGTAGTATTTATTAAAATATTGAGAACAAACAGTGCCACAAAATAAATAGAACATAAGAAAGAAACTTTCCAGAAATATTTAAGTCATATGTATAGGGGCATTTTGTTACAGGAAAATTACATCTAGTACTACTCTCAAAACTGTTCACATTGAGGTAGTTTTTAGTAAGTTTATGCGCCTGTTCCAAGCAATTTAGCTAATGTGAATATGATAAATCTCCATTTCAAAGTCAGCAAATGCTTGGCCTGACATTTCGAACTAATAAAATAAAGATCTTTCTGTAATTTGACTCTCAGCAGTATTTTCTTAGAACATTTGTAGAGAATAGGGCCATTAATCATCAGCTACTGTAAACTTATTATTTAAATACATTTATGACAAGCTGTAGTGAATGTGAATGTACAGCAAGTCTTCGGTATTCATTCTTTTCCTTTCAAAACAAATTGTTTCTTTGCTCTGTATAAATAAGTTACAGCATTTTTGTCAAGCTAATCAAGGTTGTTTCTCGCTACTTTTGTTTTTCAAGCACTTTTATAAAGCCTGCAGGGCAACAATCATATTCAGTTAAGCCTTATTAATCTTTATTCAGGGCTCATGGAGTGTATTGTGAAAGAAAACAAGAGGCATCCGTGCTCTTATTTGTTATTGTAAATAACTTTAGTCCATTTGTCCACTACTTCCAATACCATGTTTACTATTAAATGCATGATTCAAACTTCAATTAGCTTCCATTAGTATCCTCCTAGGCATAGCACAGTGCCAAGATACTCACAAACTAGGATGGTGTCTCTCTGAGCATGATCAGTTTTCATGGTATGGATAGTAATAATGTAATATAGAAGGTTGATGTGCATCTAATGTTGTTTCCACTGTGTAATTTTAATGCCCCAAGAATTCAGTAAATATCTCTTTTCAGCTTCCTTTTTTGGATTAAACAATAACATGATTTTATTGGTTTAATACATTCATAAAATGTGTCATAATTACATAATAGACAGGCTTAGATAAATAAGCTAATAGGCTTTTCTCTTTGCCGCTGGAGAAATTTGGGAACATTGGCATCACATTTGCTAAGTATTCCAGTATTTTTAAGTATCATAATTGTACCCACTTGAATTGTACATTGGATTGAAATCAGTTTTTAGTTATTATTGCCATTTATAACATATTACAATTTCTTTGTTTTCATACAGTATGTGTACCACAGTTGATATCATATTCTATTGTTTTGTTTTTATCAGTAAATTAATAGTGAATTAACCTCTAGATTCCTCCTTGGATTTAAAGACATTTAGGGATTAGACAACTCATTACCTCTGCATGAGAGTTGGAAATATTTTACTACGTAGTTCTTTTATTCAATTACTTTATAGTAATCATACAATAATGATGATCCTTTTCCAAATTTCATTTTGTGCTCTAGTCCCATAATTCTCATAACTGATTCACCAACCGTTTATTACGGTCCTTACACAAATGCAAATTTTCACCTTTAATTAATTGTTCCCTATTATACACAAGATGTTTCAGTGTTCCGTTGGGCTTTTTCTGAGGGATGTGCACATTTTCATATGCAAGTAATGGAAATTGAACAGGATGTTTTTGAAGAACAGAACTAGCCAGTGAAATAGGTTGTAGGAGGACTTTACATAAGATTTAAGACCCATTCAGTCCTCTTTCTAAAATATATCTTAAGGTTCAAAATTACATTGTAAGAACCTGAATTTGTACAGGGGAAATTTTGATCTGCTTCCTTGCAGTTATATGAAATGTTCTCCATTTGCATAATGCAAAAGATGGTACAAGGCTTCCCAAATTACACTTCCCTGTCTCTCCCTCCCGAGTTCATTAGATCTGTCTTGCTCAGACAAAGAAGGAAGTTTGAAGCTCAAATGTAGCCAATATGTACATGCAAGGCAATTACTCAGCAGTTAAATCAAGCATATGCTCCAACCTGGTGAGCAATTCACAGAGTAATGGACTGTAAAACCCATTTTGTCTGAGACACTTACCAGACATGTGACCAGAGCAAGGTATCCAGGCCCCTGGTTGTCACGTTGCTTTTGGGTTATCCATAGCAGAGCCTGCAAGACAATTTACTAATCCTGTTCTCAATCACTTGGCATCCACTGTGGCCAAAAAGCAGTCTGGAGGACTGTGACTGAAACACCAACCAGAGAGATTAACTTCACACCTTCACTGACCTTAACTGGAAATGATATAACTTTTTCGGACAAGCAACATTCCTCTGACCTTCAGTGTATCATGATGGTGACTCGCAATCTCAGAATACCTCTTGAACCCTCTGTCCTTCTTCTTGGAAACATATCAGAGTTACAGATAGCAAGCCACCTCAAACCATTTTTATCTGTAAATATCCTCTCATTATTTACTTAGACTCATGCCATCCCAGGTGCGAATGACTTTTTATCTTCTGCTGAAAGCAAACATAGATATTTAGAAGGATTTTTCAGCTCTGTTGGTCCACACAATGCGAGTGAATAGTGGCCAAAACTTTGAAGCTCCGGAAAAAGCACATAAAAGTAATCCATAAGACTGCAGTGGTTAAATCCATATCTTGTAAAGTGATATGATAAGTGTAGATGAGAACCAGATAAATATTTAAGTCCTTTTTTTACTATCAATCTTAACTTTCACTTTCACATTCTTCTTCTTTTGATTTTGGTGATTCACATTCTTCATTCATATCACTACCTACAGGGCAGGGAGGATAATTTATAGTAAAAAAGTACTTAAATGTTGATCTGTTTCTCACCCACACCTATCATTTCGCTTCTGGAGATATGGATTTAGGCACTGGAGTCTTACTGATTACTTTTATGCTGCCTTAATGTGCTTTTTTTTCAAAATTTTGGTACCCAGTGTCATTCACTTTAGTACCATATAGCGTGATAAACAGCTACATCGTACAATGTTTATACACATGAACTGAGGCAATAATCAAACACGCTCTGCATGCGATTCTCTTTCTCTCAATGTGACTCATAGTAAATAATTTCATTAGAATCGGTCGACTTGTCATATGCAACGGTGGAATGTCCAATTCGTTGTAGTGAATCGGTTCATCCTAAACGAGCCCCTCTCTCATATTTAGCATTGCAAAGTCTGATTCATTCTAGTGAATCGATTCTTTCAGACAGTTCAATGAACTGATACAAAAAGCAATACACTAATTCATTTTAGGTTGAATTGTGTTTTTGGTCCTTTAACTGTAATGTTTTATATAGTTTTTAAAGTTTAATAAAAAAAAAAAAGCATCCTAAGCAAACAAAAGATTTTCAGTCTGCTTGAGGAAAGATTTGTAAAGAATGTTTTTTAATTCATCCAATGTATTGTACAAAATGCTATACCTCAGAGAACATATCCCTCAACATCCTGAATACTGATTTCACTGCAGGGTTATAAAAAAAATTCTGATTTTGATTATTCTGAACAGACTAAGGAAAATGTGTGTGACTTTTAACAAATTCATTTTAAAAAAAGGCATTCTGAGTTTGTTATGTTATACATAACACATTAAGTCCTCCCCATTTGTTTATGCAGAAAAGGGTCTCCATTGTTTGCTGAGTAATGATTAAGAGTTTCCTTGACAACTCCACTCCCTTTGCAAGCCAGAGGCTTCTGTATCAACAGCTGACAAATGTCTGATCATTGTCAGTGTGCCAGGAGAAGACTGAGCAATTTCATCTTTACCGCCCTGGCCAACTGCCACCTCTACAGCATGAAATACAAGCAATCAGAAATACAAAATCATTTTATACATGTTCAACAGTTAAAATAACGTCTAGGTTACGTATGTAACCTCCGTTCCCTGATGGAGGGAACGAGACGTTGTGTCAGAGAAGCGACACTAGGGGTCTCTCTTGAGCGCCGATATTCACCTCTGAACTATGAAAAAAGGCCAATGAAAGTTGGCAACCAGTATTTGCATGTCCCGCCCCCGGACATACGGGTATTTAAGCAGCGCAAATACGGGAGTTCATTCAGGATTTTTCTGAGGAGCCGGAAATGGTCCGGCCACAACAGGGGCTCGGCTCAGCGACGTGGCAGGGGAGACACAACGTCTCGTTCCCTCCATCGGGGAACGGAGGTTACATACGTAAACTAGACGTTCCCCTTCTGTCGCTCTCTCCACGTTGTGTCAGAGAAACGACACTAGGGGTCCACTTAAAAAGAGCCATGCGCTGAGCTGTGTACGTGATCCGCTGATACAGGAGCGAGCAGGTATTCCTACGTGCAGAACGACCAACTGTATCAGGCTGCATGTACCCTTCCCCAATGCCCCATTTAAGCCATCAGGATTCCTTATCATTACCCTGGAGGAGGGAACAAGGTGACGGCCGCCAACATGGGAACGGGCCAGCCTGGCTGGGCCTCTTTTCTCTCTATGTTTCTCGCATAGAGCAACTACGGCCGGGGCCCTTACACGCATTGAGGGAAGGGGGTCTTAGCCCTTAATAGGGCGGAGAAGACCCTGCGGAGGCCACACCTACCCGGGAGGGGAGGCAAATTTTGAGTGGCAAATACATCGCATGGCCTATACTTAGGTCTTATGCGGAAAAGTAGTGCGGTGGTAGATCCAGCCTCGCAGAGGGGGGAAGCATACAGCACGGCAACCGAGGCAGCTGTAACTGCCTAAGGGAAACACGGAGTCAACTCGTGAGGGGACAGAACCGTGGTTTTACACACAGGGGGAGTCTGAACAGGAGGCCTTACCTGTGGGGCACCTATACCAGTACAGGGTAGCTTGCGGTGCCCGCAGTGGTTTGGGTCGGCGAGTTCCTCCGCAGAACTGCGACCCATGAGGGCTAGGGAGGAGTCAACCAGTGTCCCAAACCTGGGATCTCCTGGGAATGAAGGCGCCTGGTTAGGGGGGAAGGGCGCTGGGTGCAAGCGATTCACCCGGTCAGATCGTGGACGTGCCACCGAGTTCTACGGGCTCGGTACCTGAGAGAACACGGGACGATACTGACTCAACTCGGAGATTGTAGAATCTCGCAAAAGTGTTAGGTGTTGCCCAGCACGCTGCTCTACAAATGTCTGCTAGGGCAGTGCCCCTAGCCAGTGCCCACGAGGAACGCAACACTCCTGGTGGAGTGGGCTCGGACCCGCAAGGGGGGGGGGCACGGCCTGGGTGTGATAAGCCAGGGAAATGGCATCGACAACCCAGTGGGCGAGTCTCTGCTTGGAGACAGCATTCCCTTTCCGCTGTCCCCCAAAGCAGACGAAGAACTGCTCAGAGCGTCTGGTGCTCTGTGTGCGGTCCAGGTAAATACGTAAGGCACATACTGGACACAGCAGTGAAAGGGCTGGGTCTGCCTCCTCCCGGGGCAGCGCTTGCAGGTTCACCACCTGATCCCTGAAGGGTGTGGTAGGAACCTTGGGCACGTAGCCCGGTCGCGGTCTTAGGATCACGAAAGTGTCCGCCGGACCGAACTCCAGGCAAGCGTCGCTAACAGAGAATGCATGCAGGTCCCCGACCCTCTTGATGGAAGCGAGCGCGATCAGCAGGGCGGTCTTGAGAGAGAGGGCCCTGAGTCCAACTGAGTCAAGCGGCTCGAAGGGGGGTCTCTGGAGTCCCATAAGGTCCCCTAGCGTCCCGTCCAGGGACCAGACGTGGAGATTCCAGAGGTCTGGATGCGGGTGCCAGAGCGTGCCCCGTCCCTGAGAAAGAAGGTCCTTCCTCAGGGGAATTCGCCAGGGAGGGGCTGTCATGAGGAGCGTGAGATCCGAAAACCACGTCCGGTTGGGCCAGTAGGGGGCCACCAGAGTGACTTGCTCCTTGTCCTCCCTGACCTTGCATAGCACCTGTGCAAGAAGGCTCACTGGGGGAAAAGCGTACTTGCGCAGCCCCGCGGGCCAGCTGTGCGCCAGAGCATCTGTCCCAAGAGGGCATACCAGAGCGGACAGTGGGAGGTTTCCTGGGAGGCAAACAGGTCTACCTGGGCCTTGCCGAACCTGTCCCAAATCAGCTGGACCGATTGGGGTGGAGCCTCCACTCTCCGCCGGGCAAGTTTTGCCTTGACAGCGCGTCCGCTATCACATTGAGGTTGCCGGGGATGTGAGTGGCGTGCAGTGACTCCAGTCGCTGCTGACTCCAAAGGAGGAGCTGTGACATGTGGAGGGAGCGTACTCCGCCTTGGCGGTTTATGTAGGCCACCACCGTGGTGCTGTCTGTCCTGACTAGGACATGCTTGCCACGAATCAACGGAAGGAATTTCTTCAGGGCAAGAAAAACGGCCAGCAGCTCTAGGCAGTTGATGTGCCAGCGCAGCAGGCCTCGGTTCCACCGGCCTGCGGCTCTGCGCCCGTGTACTACGGCGCCCAACCCAATTTGGAGGCATCGGTTGTAACCAGAACGCGACGGGACACCTGCTGCAAGGGTACTCCTGCCCGTAAAAAGCAGAGGTCTGTCCAGGGTTTGAAGGTTTGGCGGCAGGCGGGGGTAACTTCCACGGCGTGCGTGCCGTGGCACCATGCTCGTCTCGGGACTCGAGTCTGGAGCCAATGCTGAAGTGGTCTCATATGCATCAACCCCAGTGGCGCGGCCGCCGCGGAGGATGCCATATGCCCCAGGAGCCATTGGAAACGTTTCAAAGGGACCACGGTGCCTGGTTCGAAAGAAGCGAAGCATTCCAGCACTGACTGAGCACGCTCGTTGGAGAGACGTGCTGTCATTGAGACTGAGTCTAACTCCAAACCGAGAAAAGAGATGCTCTGGACTGGGGTGAGCTTGCTGTTTTCCCAGTTGACCTGAAACCCTAAACGGCCGAGGTGCTCGAGCATCTGGTCTCTGTGTGCGCATAGTAATTCCTGCGAGGAGGCCAAAATGAGCCAATCGTCGAGGTAATTGAGTATGCGTATGCCCGCTCCTCATAGCGGGGCAAGAGCCGCCTCTGCGACCTTCGTGAAGACGCGAGGGGACAGAGACAGGCCGAAGGGGAGGACCTTGTACTGATACGCCTGGCCGTCGAACGCGAACCGTAGAAAGGGTCGATATCAAGGGCGAATTGAGACGTGGAAGTACGCGTCCTTCAGGTCTACCGCTGCGAACCAATCTAGATGCCGGACGCCAGATAGAATTTGTTTCTGGGTAAGCATTTTGAACGGGAGTTTGGACAAGGTCCGATTGAAAACTCGCAGGTCCAAGATCGGTCGTATGCTGCCGCCTTTCTTGGGTACAACGATGTAAGGGCTGTAGAAACCCTTCTTCGTTTCGGTCGGAGGGACAGGCTCTATCGCGTCCTTGATTAGAAGGGGACGAGTATTTTGGACGTACCCGGCGGGGCTTCGCAGCGGTGCGGAACAGGTAACGCGGCGTCGGGAGGCGCTGTGGCATCCCGAGGCTCTGGTGCTGAGAATAAACTCAAAGCACTTACCTTGTTCCGCGCACCCGGCAGGGGGCGGGTTCGTGACTGAGGAGGAGGTCTGATGCTGGCGTCCTCTGGACTCGTCTGAACCGGCCGGCCGAGGAACAGTCGTGGGGCTGAGGGCGGAAGCACCGCATCCTGGGCGCCGAGACTGTTGAGGCCTGAAAGCAAAGTGCCGTGAGAACGGCATTTGCGGGCCATGTGACCCAGAGGTAAAGGAAATAGCTCTTTTATTGAGAATTTGGGTAATGAAAAAACAAAAGATTCTCCTCCCGGCCCTCCACCGGGGGACGGAGTGGTCTTACCACCTCCGGAGCTAACTTCTCATCCTCTGGGTCCGCTGTCTCAGGGACGCTTGGGAGCCTTCCGGGTCCTCGAAGGGGTCCGTGAATCAGGGGGGTACACTTCCTGCGGTTTGCTCGACGCCGGGGCTGAGAGCTGGGCCCAGGTTGGGGCGGAGCAGAAGGTCTTCTGGCCGTGGGAGGACGCCCTCGGCGAGCAGGTGGGGCCTGGGCCGTGGCGGCAAGCTTGCGGCGCGGCATGATGTGCGAAATGGCCTCCGTCTGCTTCTTCACCATGGAAAACTGCTGGGCAAAGTCCTCAACGGTGTCGCCGAAGAGGCCGAACTGGGAGACAGGGGTGTTGAGGAAGCGAGTCTTGTCAGCTTCACGCATCTCAACCAAGTCCAGCCATTCCTGACGTTCCTGGACCACCAGAGTGGCCATCGCCTGCCGAGTGCCTGCGCTGTGACCTTCGTCGCTCTCAGGGTGAGGTCGGTCGCTGAGCGCAGTTCCTGCAGCGTGTCGGGATCAGGGCCACCCCCGTGCATGTTGCGAAATGCCTTGGCTTGGTGGACCTGCAGGAGAGCCATGGCATACAGGGCGGAAGCGGCGCATCCGGTAGCGCTGTAGGCCTTCGTGGTGAGCAAGGATGTTGCTCTACAGGACCGGGAAGGGAGTACAGGGCGGCCCCGCCAGGTGTTAGTGCTTCCGGGACATAAGTGGAGCGCAACAGCTCTATCCACCTGGGGGATCTCCGTGTACCCGTGGCGCGCTCCGCCGTCGAGGGTGGCGAGGGCGGATGAGCAGGTGGCGGTGCGACGAGTGGAGAGGGGTGCTCTCCACGAAGACGTCAGCTCATCATGCACCTCCGGGAAGAAAGGAACTGGGGGGGGTGAGGCTGTGAGCGGCGCCCCACGCCCAAGAACAAGCCACGCTGTTGGCTGCCCGGGAAAGCATATCGGACATCTGTGCGTCGGCCTCCTCCTGGGCGCGCAAGCCCGAAGGCAGCAGCCCAGAGGAGCCCTCAGCATCAGAGCCCACGCCCTTCGATGTCGCGGCGAACTCATCTGCTTCCATCGCAAAAGGGTAGGCAGACTGGCTGTGAGGCGAGTCGCCGCCACCTCGAGCGGGACGGAGTCAACGAGCGTGCCGGGCGCTGGTGGTCCGAGGGGCGTACCGGCGAGCTGCACCCGCTGCCATCCCGAATTGCCTCCATCGCCAGCCGCATCGTCCTCAATCCCGTGGGAAAAGGAGCGACGCGGGGCGGCTGGAGTGGCTTGCTTACGGTTGTAAGCAAGCCGCGATCGCTAACGTTGTCATGGTCATGTTCTCGCAATGAGAACATGAACCATCCACAAACGCAGCCTCAGTGTGATCACTGCCCAGACACACGAGACAACGCCTGTGGCCGCCGGAAGCGGAGAGTACTCTATCAAGCATCCAGGAACAACACAGGGGCGGAAAGGCATCTTTATAAAGACGCGTCCTTAAAAGGACGCTCAACGCCGCTGTGTTTTTTGCTCTTTTAGAGGAAATTACTCTTTTAAATAAAATCACTCTTTTATGAATGAAAGAACTCGTGAGAGATCTTTCTTATCTGCAACTGTCGATGCGCTCAGGGCAGGAAGTGCACAGCCGTGCAAACAGGAGAAAGCCGCTGTTGTGCGCCGTAGAATCCAACAGCATGCAGCAGAGGATAGCAGGAACTCGGTGTGTAAAACGCAGCAGTCTGCAAACACGACCATCGGCTCCGAAGAAATTTTATGAATGAACTCCCGTATTTGCGCCGCTTAAATACCCGTATGTCCGGGGGCCGGACATGCAAATACTGGTTGCCAACTCTCATTGGCCTTTTTTCATAGTTCAGAGGTGAATATCGGCGCTCAAGAGAGACCCCTAGAGTCGCTTCTCTGACACAACGTGGAGAGAGCGACAGAAGGGGAACCATGTTTAACCATGCCAAGACAAAAATAAACATCTAAAGGTAGACAGTGATTACTGTGATTATTAATATTTGATGTGCAAAAAGCAAAAACCTTTTTAAATTTATAAGCCTTTAATAAAGTCTCAATTTACTGTCATTGAGGTTGTATTATTTATTTAACAGATACGGTGGAGGTCCCCAGAGAGACAGTTATGATAAGCAATTTGTTCTCTGTTGTATATGTGAAAAAGTAAAAAAAATAATAATAATTAAGGAAAAAAGAAGGAAACATTCTATCATCTAAAATTCTTTATTTATTTAAACATTCATGTATTCATTCTTTTGTTCATTCACACAGTCATTTCCTGTGTCAAACAGACCATTTGTGCTATAGAAAAAACTGATTTACCTCTGTTGGTATAGTATTGTACACTGAAGGTACAGTATATTGTGTAATGTGAAAACAGGAATGACAAGGAAATGTTTTCACCTTTTACTAATCCTAACCTCCAGAATACAAATTTAGCTTGATATAATTTTTCAGTTCAATTTATTTGTGGAATGTCTGTATATATGTCATGTATATGTGTGGTTTACATCAGTCTGTCAGAATTTGTAGATGAAAAGATGAAAAATTTACACCTATGAAACATTTGTACATGCACTCATTGAGCACTTTATTAGAAACACTATGGTCCTAATAAAGGTCCGGACGTGGGCTTCTGCTGTTTAAGACCATCTGCCTCAAGGTTCGACGTGTTGTGCATTCTGAGATGCTATTCTGCTCACAAAAATTGTACAGAGTGGTTATCTGACTTACCGTAGCCTTTTTGTCTGTTCAAACCAGTCTGGTCTCGTTTCAGAAAAGCGAGTATGACACTTCGAATGCGACCTTCTTTCACTGGAATTCGGAGATTGCATGAGGTGTATCCTTTGTGTGCACTCACAACCCACAATTCTTTGCTTCAACGGAAGCACCAATTTGCCTCGTACATATGATGTTCAAACGCAAGGAATGTTAATTCCCAAGTTGAAGTACCTCAGTAGACGGGTGCAAAGTATTTAATATGTATAATTGTATTAATATATAAATAAAATATAATATTAGACTAAAAGTACACCTGTAAATTCATTATAATTATAACTCTCCTAAAATTTACCTCATACATTCCCTTCTAAAGGGACTTTGTTCCCTTCTCACTCAAAGAGCTTGCGCTTGTTAAAGAGTGGCGTGCTGTCATAGCAACTATGTTACATTCCGTTTCCGTTCGTCCTATGACGGCCATCTCATTTAAACAAGACTTGTTTAAAGGAGGATGCACGGTATACTGCAGCCTTCAAAGGAAGCAGCCAACTATGGGAATAGGACATTGCAAAGAGCAGTGTTGGGATTTGGACACACCTGAAGAATGGAATAAGAGACTTGTGTGGAGAAAGATAAGACTTTGTTGTCAAGACTGTAGTTAAATATTACAAGTGTAACTTCCTCTAAGTCCTGTGATCAAACTAATTATTTTATACAGTGCATTAGTAGAGGTTGAATAACAAAAGAGTGGGTGAATTATTTATAAACAGTAAGAAGAAGAAGAAGAAGAAGGATTGCATTTGACTGTTGGTTTTTAATTATTTTATAGTGAATGAACAATAAATTACGTTTTTTGTACTTACCTGTGTTGTTGCTCATGTTTGTGAGACTGTTGGGGTTGTATATTTACCTTATGAAAAATAAAGGAAATTAAGTTTACTTGAACATTTAACTGAAGCTCCTAACCCCATCTGCATGATTTTATGCACTGCTACCACACGATTGGCTGATTAGATAATTGGATGAATAAGTATGTGTACATATGTTTTATTTACTTGGAAATATAGCATGTTCTAAGTTCTAGAGAGAAGCACTTGCTAAATTAATTAAATGAGTTGTCAAGATTTCTTTGAAGTTGTGAATATTTATTAAACCACATAATAATTAGATACTATTAGATAGAGATTCAATTTCTCAGCCTTGCCATCGACCAAGTGTTTGGGGTTATAAGGAAGATAGGAACATATTGTAGTTCCCTCTATGGCTTTTATATCCTGCCCACATATTAGTGAACTCGAAATAAAAATATTTTATTCCAAATCACAACACAGAACCAAAGAGTTTATTTCTCTGCGCTTTGGAAATATTGGGGAAAATATCCATGTTAACCAAAGCATGAAGAATCCATGTATGCTTACCAGAGTGACCCCCACTCTGGATTATAATGTCATTGCAGAGGCAGAACATTGAACCAGCTGTTGCAGTTTAATTATGTCAGAGCTGTTCGAGTCAAAATCAATTTGGAGTTCCATATGTGAACTTCAACTTAAACAAAAAAAATCCATAAATTCAATAAACTATGGATCTGTGCATTTTCATGGAGTTCAAGCAACAGAAGGTAAGCTCTCTCTCCACCAACCATCAGATTGCTTTACACATACCTTTTTACTACAGTTCACAAACTTCAAGTTCAATTAAATTTTAATAAGGTTATGATCCTAATGGTTTCTGGAATTTAAACAATAATCAATAAATGCTTTTTTTTAAATGTAATAGAACAATATGTCCCAATCTTGAGCTCAACAATACAAAGCACAGAGGTCAAAAGTTAATCCAAAAATAATGTATTGGTTATGCCCCATCAAATCTAATAGATATGAGATGATGCATGATGTAATACATGGCAGAGACTTCAGATGTCCAATGCATTATCTTCAAATGCAAATGTGTTCAAGATTCATTTTAATGCTGGCTTAGGTCCACCAGGGTCTGGATGGGAAAAAATGGTGAAGAAGTTAGCATTCATGTCATGATGAGAGGTAAAGCTCTATTTTGTTGTGTGTAAGAGCCAAGAATCAACTGCATACTGATCGAGCATCCAGAATAGACAGAATTTTTTTTTTCAATCATTAGCTTTATTTATTCAACTTTTAGTTTCTTTATATATATATATATATTGTTTCTTAAAATGTTTTGTCAGTTTTATGTTACATTATTATTGTGTTTTTGCTGCCTTCTTAGCCAGTCACTCTTAAAAAGAAATTACTTTGAATTAGCTGATAAAAAAGGTTACTAAGCTACATTAGAAGACTTTCTAACATTGCTTTGTATATGGTCAGGTTACATAATACATAAATAACTGTTAAAATAATCTGTCACCTGTGGTGTTTAAAAACGGCATATGGTTTGTTAATTGCTAATTCTATGTTCAGACCAGTTGTTTGTTGCCATGTACAGATCTACTGTTAATTGCTGTCATTTTACAAAATTCAACAGTAATTATACTTCCTTTCCTCTGTTATCTACAGTTTTAGGGACAGATGGAGCTGATGTTACCAGGAGCTCAGGGCTTTGCGTAAATAAATTAGCAGTTGAGGAGACCTTCAGAATCTACCATCCACTGCCACCACTGTGAGACAGAAGCCGTCATAGAATAATTTATATAAATGTTCTTGTAGCAGGGTGAGCCTGGCATACAACAGATGGCTGGGGTAATATTGTACTTGAGTGCAGAAAAGGGTGTTATTCAACTGGCTAATGGGATAAATAGTCATATTTCTAACAATCTGTCAAGGTCCAGTTGCTATACTCTTAATGTAAAAACGTACAGTATAATCACATTTTTTACCTCCTGAGCGTGACTGCTGTGTGCATTTTCCATTCTCCTTTTTGATTTGTAACTAGTAGCCCCATAGGAACAAGTTAAAAAATATATAATTTTTTTTAGAGCAAATAGTATGTGGACAGTGGGACTAAGTTGTGAAATTTTAAAAGTATGTGGACAGTGGGACTATGTTGTGAAATTTTAAAAGTATGTGGACAGCGGGACTAAGTTGTGAAATTTTAAAAGTATGTGGACAGTGGGACTATGTTGTGAAATTTTAAAAGTATGTGGACAGCGGGACTAAGTTGTGAAATTTTAAAAGTATGTGGACAGTGGGACTATGTTGTGAAATTTTAAATTATACCAAGTTATAGATAGACAGATTTATTTATTATTATTATTATTATTAAATTGTTAATTATGTTTCCAGGAGTGCTGGTTATTCATGTTTTTGAGATGTTACAGACATTACACCAGAAATTAGCATAAATAATTCTGATTAAATGAATAGATCTGGGTAGCTCAGCGAGTAAAGCGACTACCACCCTTGGAGTCACGAGTTTGAAACCAGGGTGTGCTGAGTGACTCCAGCCGGGTCTTCTACGCAACCAAATTGGCCCTGTTGCTATGGAGGGTAGAGACACATGGGGTAACCTCCTCGTGGTTGCTATAATGTGGTTTGCTCTAGGTGGGCCATGTGGTGAGTTGTGTGTGGATGCCTTAGAGAATAGAGTGAAGCCTCCAAATGCACCATGTCTCCACAGTTTTAAATACACCTTATTTTCACCCTAACTCTGTATTCAACCTCTGAAAGCAACATTTTCCAGCTTTTGGATGCATCTATTGAATCTTAGTGTGATAATGCACAGTAAATATAGGATATTTTAAGGAAAATTAGCCTATAGTCCACGTTCATGGTCATTGTGTTTAACAGCGTGCTGTTTCACGATAAATCAATGAAATGTTTTAACCGGAATATCGGATGAAGCAAGAGACCACACTCATTTCACTCAAACAGGTTTTAATTTAAAAACATAATAAGGTTTCTTACCAGATGTAGATTTGTTGCCATTTCTCCCAAAGAGAAACTCTGTTGTGGTTGGCGCCATGTTGTTTTGTCACATGACTTGGTGCATTGAAAGTTTAACCCTTTAGTGAACTGAGATCAGTCAGTTTAAATTAAATTAAAGCATGCATAGCCTGTAGGGAAGCTAAAATATAATGTCCACATTTATGGACCTGTGGTCTAGGTTAAAATATATTTTAGAGATTGATCAATAATCGGTTAAAAATAGGTTAAAATATATTTTAGAGATTAATCAATAATCGGTTTGACCAGTGTATTTACAGATATTCACATTATTCCACTTCATTGGTTTACCAATATATGCCACCATTGGGTAGGTCTCCAACAATTGAAAACAAAAAAGTTATTACACTCTGTGTACAACAGGAAACAATGGTGTTCATAGGTAATGTCATATTGTAGTTTGTTATTTGCATAAATCATTTTTCAAAATATATTCTTGCAAAGCAGTCCGTATTCTTTCAGAGATTATGATTCATTATTAACTTTTTGTGTCAGAAAGCATAAATGATAATAAAAAAGGTAATACCTTACAATAAGGTTGTATTCATTAACATTAGTTAACTGCATTAGTTAACATGAACTACTAATTCTTTTACAGCATTAAATTAATATTGAAAATATTCAAAATATACTAATACATTTTTTAAATAAGAAAAATTACATATGTTAACATTAGTTCTATCGGGAAGACAAGCAGGCTTCAGTGAGGTTTAAGATGCCATTTATTTGATAAATGTAAAACAAGGTAATGTCTCTCTCTTTGGCGTAGGCCCCGTCCGGCGGTCCGAGGGAGTTGTGCCCGGAACCGTCATATCCTGCCGGAGATAGGAGGCAGGGGCGAGGAGCCTACCCCCGTGCGGGACAGGGCTCAGCTGGTGGTGGTGGGGTGGCGGAGGTTGCCTGTGTTTTAGCGCACTGAAACAGCAATGTGATAGATTGTGAGCAGACTTATAAAGCAATGGCTTCCAATGCGATTGGCTAGAAATTACCCCGCTAATGAAGTGATGATGTACAGCTGCTAGTCTTCCCACTAGAACTATGCTGCACTACGTTGCACTTCCATTTACTATTGGTTATTGTTAATTAAAAAAACAATATCGGCTGATCTCTAATCTTTTTGTGTTGTTTTTGTATATTTTTACAAAATATCTTATGAAACATCCACTCATAAATGAATTATGAGTTGGATGTCTGTTGTCAGAAATGGTCAATGTACAATAGCACTGGCCTTAAAAAACACAGGTCTTATTAAATCACACATAATCACAACAAAACATAAATAGTTGTTCAGTGTGATGAAGGAATAAAGCGAGTTGCCTATACTATACCCTTATAAAGCTATTTAGATCCAGTCTGCTGACTTCATATATTATTCATTAGGATTTTCAACACAATTTAGGTATACGTTGTGATCTAAACAGAGGTACAAGCATGATTTGAGACAAGCGGGTTCTGTGTGATGTGCAGACCAATTTTCTTAGTGGATGTCCTTAAGAGATTGAGAAATATCTTAATGTCAGTTTGATTAACATCTTTATTTGTGTTTATTCTTTAGCTCAAACAGTCGATTGTAACGTTTATACAACTATAACTGATATTTCATTTGTGTATATTTTAGAACTTTTAGTTAAACAAATTAAGAAAACAAAAATGTGGAAAATGTGGTGTTATTTAACGCCTTCGCTGTGACCATATTTGGTTTACAAAACATTTCTGTGACAGAATACTCTGGCTTTGTTAACATGCACTGTCATCTGTGTATATCTTTCATAGTGGTTTATTCATAGGGCATTGTCTAGACACAATAAGATGTATTCTGTTTGCTGTATTTGTCTTCAGGCTCTTCTGTAGGCCTGTCAATGTATAATATTTACAGCTGAGAGTCAAGTGACTGGTGGACTTGATGAGTTCAAATAGCTTCACAGTTCTCAATAGAAAGTCTCCATCTCTGCAGAATGTTAGCAAATGTTAGCCTTTATCTTTGTAGGATGCTGTATCTTGGGATGTATGTATACTGTATATTGTGGGATGTATAAGATGCTGTGTTTGTTCACCCTTTGTACATTGAGGGAGTATACATCCACTCACAAAAAAATGAATGGGAGAAATCGCAATGCTCAGTTGGGCATCTGAAGAAACAAATGCGCTTTCTTTAAGTTTAAGTTTATTCAGCCTGAAAAAAACACAATTCTTTTTGGCATGATTTGAGCTAGAAGCTCATTTTACTATGCCATTATAGTCAGATTGTATTGCTCACCATTTAAAATATGTTATAATACCTAATCTTGACAAACAGTGTTGGAGATTTCAGTCTTTCCCCATTCAAATAAATAGGAGCTGTACTTGTATTATTGGAAATAGTAGCCCAAGGCGAGGCCAACATGGCCTTAGAGTGAATTGACTTGCCTTAAAACTTTGGCATAGGGCATACCATATACATTGGAGCAGATCCATTATCATAGTGGGCAAATCTCTAAAAGTCGACTTAAGGGAATCTAGACCATTAATTGGATGGATTTTCTGTATCACTCCACTGGCCCATCATCCTAAAGGCCGACTGCCAGTATCAGTGTCAGCTTTCAGGTGTGATAAAGGTCACAGAGAAATGCCATTAGCTATTAGTAGATTATTCTTTTCTCTATTTTGTCCAAAAGGCTACAGCAATTGAAGCAGAACAGCAGGGTTTATAAACGGCAGCAATCATACATCGTTATAAGAGGCAAACCTGATTAAGATTAAAAGAGTGATTTTAAAAGAGTGAAGTGTGTAATTTTTATCAAAGAATTGCAAATATAATGACTCTTTTCTAATATAATTCTTGAACACTCCCCCAATTGCCATTGTTTGGACAAACCAATTGCCAAATGTTTTTGATAGTGCCACAGAGCCACAGTGTTGACAATTTCAGGGGAAATCAAAATACAAATTACTTACAGTTATCTAAGATGGTGTTTTAACACTAAAACTATCACACACTTTCCCTTTAAGACTATTTGCATACAAGTACACCCGGAATCATTGTATAAAAATGTTTTTGCCTTTAAATGGCCCTTTTGAAATGCACCATGATTCAAATTCAGGATTATTTCACAGGAGAAACTAATCTCCAGTTCAGCACCAGTTAGCTGCACACATACTGTTTTATCACAAAGCATCAAGCGTGTCATAATTTCAGTGTTGACTTATATAGTTCATTACATTTCTGCTCAGCTCATGTTGTTTTCAATCTAAATAATCCAGTATTTTTACTTCTCGTGTGGGATAAAAAGTTTGGCGATTCTCGTCATTAAAACGTATGTGTTCAATTAAAGAGGAACATCATAAATATGTATGCAATGGCCTCTAGGATATAGTATTCTCTCATTTTACCTCTATAAGTCAACAAACTCCTCTCTAGTATAGATTTAAGGAAACAGGTCAAAACTGTACTTAATTAGCTTTATATGACCTGTGGTTACCTCCTCCTCTTGTATGGGATAAGAGTGTAATGATAGTACAAAAGCAGATCTGGTCCATTATTTGTCTTGGAGGCATGTTAAATAATACATATGTTTGTATGATCTACAGCCATGTTTTATGTAACAGCCATTGCCCATGATTTTTGCATAGAAATTTGCATTGAAATTTAGAGGTGCTGGAGGCATAACATCATTCGAATTCTAAATATAGCCGAGAAGTGTTGATGTGTTTCACAAAATAACATGATTTTGGGTCTTTGAGGTGGGGTAATATTTAATCATCACCAGGAATTACTAATTAAATTACAAAAAATGTTTTTCAAAGGCTGAGATTGTTACAATGGAAAATTAGTTCCTGTATCAGCATGTTTTCCAAAAAAAACTTGAAAATATGCTTCAGAAGATGTAACATCTAGTTGAATTCAGCATAGATGCAGTAAGATTTAAGCCCATCCAAAACTATGTGAGAATCAATGTGAAATGTGGAACAATCTTGATACTGAAGATGGATTTGATGCTTGACTCGTTGTTGTGTAACAAAGGCTTATTTTCTATAATACTCATTCCTCTCGTTGGCATCATATTTCTCTGCTTTGCTCTCTTGAGAAAAACAGAGTCTCACAGAAATTGATTTTGTGTCAGGAAGTAAAGCGATCTTCATCTCTGGTGTAAGTACTACTCAGTTTCACCCTGAGGCTGTGTGAAAATATAAATGAGAATGTAAATATTTAGATGTGATCTCAGTTTGCTTTACAATTTGACTCTATCAGGAGTCATTTCAGTACACTATTTATAAGCCTAAATGTTAACTGATAAACTCTAAAAAGAATCCATTATTCTTAAAGGATTAGTTCACCCAAAAATAAAAATTCTGTCATCATTTACTCAACCATAAGTTGTTTCAAACCCATATATTTCTATCCAGAACTCAAAAGGAGAAATTTAGAATTTCTCTTCAACATTTCTTGGACGAACTATCTCTTTAAAGTCGCTTATTAAAATACAATAATTTCAAGCTTTTAAAAAAATTATTTTGTTTGGTCATCTTTCTGTTGCTGTACTTAAGTTGTTTGTGAAAGGTAAATAAAGGACAAAGTAAAGTGCTAACTCAGCACTGCTGTGTGCAGCAGAGCAAGTATTTCATGGTTTATGGTAGTGCATGAGTTAAGACTTATATTTCTCCCCGCTGTCCACTGAGATAAGAGGCCCGTGTTATAGTGTTTTGTAAAAACCTCAAATGTTCAGCTACTGCCAATGGTGTGACCTCTGTTGAGGTGATATATAGGCTGAATAACCACATGGCTTAGCATTCCTGCAGCTGCTATATAGTAAGGTACATTCAATTTACATTTAATATGAGCTCAGAATGACTGCTTGTGTTGGTCAGAATACTGTAAATGTGGACTTACAATTGATTAGATAGTATGTTTAGGGCTTTGCATCACTTCTAAAGTAGATGCTAAGAATACATATCAGATTGCATAAAACGGACAATATGACAATACATCTAGTAAGCTGTATTAAAAGGGACTTCATATGGCAGTTTAATCATTAAAAGGACTAAATCCAATTCATTTTGAAGGCTTTTTCTATCAGTCTGTCTATAGCAGATCTGGAAAACATTTTTCATCATTCGTATGCCCCAAAAATCCATGCAAACTTACATAGACATCCATACCATAATCTACATATGTTTACTAAGTGTAGTGGGACAAACAGTGAGCATTGCACAGTTATTTCTTTGTATTGATTTGTATCTACAGTTGGAGCTACAACATGAAGGTATGTGGAAGTATCGCTAGTTAGGCGTATTTATAAATCGTTATGTTGTAAACAATTATTTTGTTTACATTGTAGGAAGAATAATTGGGGTTTTAGGAAACCTCTTGCTGCTTGATCCGGCGGGGCAACATTCACCTCAGAATAATCGGGTTTTTTAGGAAACCTCTCATCTGATTAAGACTGCGGGGCAACATTCTCCAGTGCTGCTGCTTTGTTTGTAGATGTTTGTCTTTATTTGTTTGGTTGCATTTTGTTTAGCCTTGAGCTGTTTTGAGTAGTAGTTTTGTTTCATCTAACCTCTCTGGCTCTGTGTGATTTTGAGTACTACGTGAATCACTGCCATTCAGTTGCTATATTTATGGGCCTGTGAGGTTTTGTGTTAATCTGCTCATAGAGAGTTTGTTAACATACAAACCGATGTTTTATGTCACCATTTTCCCTGTCTAACAATTGCTACCACTCTTGTGCTGTTGAAGTGTGTTTTTCATGATTTCATTAATTCTTATTTGTGGTTAACTTTTGTTTCAGTTTACAGGAAATGAGACCCAGGGCCGGCAGCTAGCTAGCCTCGTGTGGTGGGGGGACTTCTGTCACTGAGTGACGTGTGTTCACGCTTGACTTCATTGGTGTGCTGATGTGCGCGTGGTGAGATTTGTGCACCGGGTGGTAATATTTAATGATAGGAGCATTGTGCTCGTCAGCTAGCCTACCTGCCACTGGTAAGCCTCGGTCTCTTGTTTTGTAGTGTTTGTGCTCATGTGTGCAATTTCTGCCTGGGTTTTAAATGTTACATGTTTTAAAGTTACTCCATGATAATTGTAGTAAATAAAGATTTTGTATTTTTGGTATCCACGTCTTGGGTCCTTTTGTGAAACAAGTGAACCTGTGTGCCCTTTATGGGTTATCTAGTTAAATATGAATATTTCCCTGTTTAACTGGGTGGCGTGTTCAGCTATACTAGTTTTGTCTTGCTTCCCCCTAACGTCACATAAGCATCTAACGGGCAGGTATATTTTCTTGGTACCACTAAATCCATTTAAAATTAAAATTATTTAATAGAAAATGTTTTTTCGATATATAACTTGTTATAACATGTTATTTGTTCAGTGAATACTAACTGCTTCAAGTGACCTATTTTTCTTTGAGAGTTTAGTGTAATAATTAGATCACAATCAATGCTTATTTATTGTATTTATGTTTCACAAGACAACTTCATAATTACAAAGTCCTAGAGTGTGAATAAAGAAAGAGAATTTTCCATTCTTGTGTGTTGATATGGTTTAATCTAGCATTCCCCTGTGTATGATTCAAGTGGATTTTCGCTGTACTCAGGAAAACGTGGCCAACAACATAATCGGAAAGCAAGAAAGAGCCTCTCTTCCACAAGAGGAAGATCTTTCATGTTAAGCTGCACAAGTTCTTCCTGACCTATGGTGATAATGAGTGAAGGCCCAGTAATTCAGGCTGAACAACACTTTGGTCAGGCAAATTCACAGCATGTTGCTGAATGCACTGAAATTGCTGCTTATGGTTTTCCTAGGATCTACCAAGTCTCATGGAAAACCTTTAAACTCACGTAAGAGCCTTAAATGGGTCAAATTAAAAGATATTTTCAGTGATCTTTTTCAATAAAAGAGTTCAATGTCATGTACTGTAACTTTCAAAACACAAAACTTACTCCCCAGAGAATGAAATGACAATTTATTGAAACCAGTCTCAAAAATGTTTCATTCTTTATCTCCACAACATGCTAACGTCAGACAGATGTATACAATACATTGCCAACATTATGGGACCGGAGAGCAAACCTGAAGTAGTGTTAAAAAAAGGCAAGGGTGGACACAGTCATGTAAAACTAAATTATAACAGTTTTTAGTGCAACAAATATATATAAAATAACATCTGCAAGCAGCAATAATGCATGCCAATGCAAACAATTGCAATATTAACAGATTGTCTGAGTCAAATCATTAACCAGAGATAATTAAGGTGGTTTAAAAGTCATAGTTAAAACTACTTGAAACATAAATAAAACAGCTTAGAACTTTTGACTAGTAGGTGGTACTGTCAACAAATATTTATGGTATTGTCAGGGTGTGGTCCCCATGACGCATGCAAAGTTTTGTCAAAAGGTTAAATCATTGATGAGATACAGCCTCAGATAATTTTTGGCATCTTGAAGACAAATCAATCAATGAAGCATTACAAGACAATGGCTTGACCAATCAAAAAGCTTTTAACCATTGCCAGAACAGTTCATATTGGAGTAACATTCATATGTTTTTTTCTTCTTTTTTTTTTTTGTATAAAATAAGAACTTTTTGTTTACTTAAATTCAATAAAAAGCAAAGTTGAATATTTATGAAAAGGCGGCTATGTGTAATGCATTTGGAGTGTCTGCTCCCATCTACTGGAAAAATAAAAAATAAAAACATATACATTTCAGGTTAAGCCTATAGGTAGCCTCAATGTTCCCCTCATTGTTGAATGCTGTCTGTAACCCAATACTATAAGTTAATTTATAGATATTATCCCAAGTTATAATTTGGATAAATAATTGGATTTATACAGAATTTAGGCATTATAAACAAAGAGTTGGAAATTCTTTAAACAACTTGCTCTGAATATTCAGTTCCCCTTCTGTCGCTCTCTCCACGTTGTGTCAGAGAAGCGACACTAGGGGTCTCTCTTGAGCGCCGATATTCACCTCTGGACTATGAAAAAAGGCCAATGAGAGTTGGCAACCAGTATTTGCATGTCCCGCCCCCGGACATACGGGTATTTAAGCGGCACAAATACGGGAGTTCATTCAGAAAATTTCTTCGGCGCCGATGGTCGTGTTCTGCAACTGCTGCGTACACACCGAGTTCCTGCTATCCCTCTGCTGCATGCTGTTGGATTCTACGGCGCACAACAGCGGCTTTCTCCTGTTTGCACGGCTGTGCATTCCTGCCCCTGGGTGCATCGACAGTGCAGATTAAAAAACTCTCACGAGTTTTTTTCCCTAAAAGAGTGATTTTATTTAAAAGAGTAATTTCCTCTAAAAGAGCAAAACACAGTGGCGTTGAACGTCCTTTTAAGGACGCATCTTTATAAAGATGCCTTTCCGCCCCTGTGTTGTTTCTGGATGCGGTAGAGTGCTCTCCGCTTCCGACAGCCACAGGCGCTGTCTCGTGTGTCTGGGTAGCGATCACACCGAGGCTGCGTTTGTGGATGGTTCATGTTCTCACTGCGAGAACATGACCATGACAACGTTGTTGTCGCGGCTTGCTTACAACCGTGAGCAAGCCACTCCAGCCGCCCCCTGTGTCGCTCCTTCTTCCCACAGGATTGAGGACGATGCGGCTGGCGATGGAGGCGATTTGGGGATGGCAGCGGGTGCAGCTCCGCCGGTTACGCCCCCTCGGACCACCCGCACCCCGGCACGCTCGTTGATTCCCGTCCATGCTCGAGGCAGTGGTGACTCGCCTCACAGCCAGTCTGCCGACCCTCTTGCGATGGAAGCAGATGAGCTCGCCGCGGCATCAGAGGGCGTGTTATCTGATGTTGAGGACTCCCCTGGGCTGCCGCTTTCGGGCCTGCACGCCCATGCTGAGGCTGACGCACAGATGACCGACATGCTTTCCCGGGCAGCCAACAGCGTGGGCTTGGATTGGAACCCTCCATCCTCCACCACAACCATCACGGCTGGACGACTGGTTCCTGGGGTCTGGGCGCCGCTCACAGCCTCACCCCCCCGGTCCCGTTTTTCCCGGAAGTGCATGACGAGCTGACGTCTTTGTGGAGAGCACCCCTCTCCACTCGTCACATCGCCACAGGCTCGTCCGCCCTCGCCACCCTCGACGGCTGAGCGCGCGCCATGGGTACGAGGCGATTCCCCAGGTGGATAGAGCGGTTGCGATCCATCTATGCCCCGGTACCCCTACCACCTGGCGAGGTCGCCCCCGTACTCCCTTCCCGGACCTGTAGAGCAACCTCCTCGCTGACAGCGAAGGCCTACAGCGCCGCCGGACGCACCGCTTCCGCCCTGCATGCCATGGCTCTCCTGCAGGTCCACCAAGCCAAGGCACTATGCGACATGCACGGGGGTGGCCCTGATCCCGACACGCTGTATGAACTGCGCTCAGCGACCGACCTCGCCCTGAGAGCGACGAAGGTCACAGTGCAAACGCTCGGGCAGGCGATGGCCACGCTAGTGGTCCAGGAACGTCAACTGTGGCTGAACATGGTCGAGATGCGTGAAGCCGACAAGACTTGCTTCCTCAACGCCCCTGTCTCCCAGTTCGGCCTCTTCGGCGACACCGTCGAGGACTTTGCCCAGCAGTTCTCCACGGTGAAGAAGCAGACAGAGGCCATCTCTCACATCATGCCTCGCCGCAAGCCTGCCGCCACGGCCCATGCCCCGTCTACCCGCCGAGGGCGTCCTCCCGCGGCCAGAAGGCAAGCTCCTGCTCCGCCTCAACCTGGGCCCAGCTCTCAGCCCCAGCGTCGAGCAAACCGCGGGAAGCGCACGCCCCCTGTCTCACGGACCCCCTCGAGGACCCGGAAGGCTCCCAGGCGCTCCTGAGACAACGCACCCAGAGCCCAAGACGTTAGCTCCGAGGTGGTAAGACCGCTCCGCCCCCGGTGGAGGGCCGGGAGGAGAATCCTTTGTTTTTCATTTGCCGCACCCCTAACACGGGCTGCGGTACCCAAATTCTCAATAAAAGAGCTATTTCCTTTGTCTCTGGGGCACATGGCCCGCAAATGCCGTTCTCACGGCACTCTGCTTTCAGGCCTCAACAGTCCAGGCTCCAGTCCATGGCCTGTCTCTGTCCCCTCGCGTCTTCACGAAAGTCGCAGAGGTAGCTCTTGCCCCGCTCTGAGAAGCCGGCATACGCATACTCAATTACCTCGATGACTGGCTCATACTGGCCCACTCCCGAGAGTTACTATGCGCACACAGAGACCAGGTGCTCAGCCACCTCAGCCGTTTGGGGTTTCAGGTCAACTGGGAAAAGAGCAAGCTCTCCCCGGTCCACAGCATCTCTTTTCTCGGTCTGGAATTAGACTCAGTCTCAATGACAGCACGTCTCTCCAACAAGCGTGCTCAGTCAGTGCTGAAATGCCTCGCTTCCTTCAAGCCAGGCGCCGTGGTCCCGCTAAAACATTTCCAACAGCTCCTGGGGCATATGGCATCCTCCGCTGCGGCCGCGCTGCTGGGGTTGATGCATATGAGACCACTTCAGCACTGGCTCCGGACTCGAGTCCCGAGACGAGCATGGCGCCGCGGCACGCACAACATAAAAGTTACCTCTGCCTGCCGCCAAACCTTCAAACCCTGGACAGACCTCTGCTTTCTAAGGGCAGGAGTACCCTTGCAGCAGGTGTCCCGACGCGTTCTGGTCACAACCGACGCCTCAAATTGGGTTGGGGCGCCGTATGCAACGGGCGCCAGAGCCGCAGGCCGGTGGAACCGAGGCCCGCTGCGCTGGCACATCAACTGCCTAGAGCTGCTGGCTGTTTTTCTGGCCCTGCATAAGTTTCTCCCGTTAATTCGGAACAAACACGTCCTAGTCAGGACAGACAGCACCACGGTCGTAGCCTACATAAACCGCCAAGGCGGAGTACGCTCCCTCCACATGTCACAGCTCGCCCTTGGAGTCAGCAGCGACTCAAGTCACTGCGCCACTCACATCCCCGGCAACCTCAATGACACGCCCACGATCTGACTGGGTGAATCGCTTGCACCTAGCGCCCTTCCCCCTAACCAGGGGAAACAGTGCGCCTTCATTCCCAGGAGATCTCAGGTTTGGGACACTGGTCGATTCCTCCCTAGCCCTCGTGGGTCGCAGTTCAGGGAGGAACTCGCCGACCCAAGCCACTGCGGGTACCGCAAGCTACCCTGTACTGGTATAGGTGCTCCACAGGTAAGGCCTCCTTCGGACTCCCCCTGTGTGTAACACCACGGTTCTGTCCCCTCTGGTGAGCGGACTCCCGTGTTTCCCTTAGGCAGTCACGGCTGCCTCGGTTGCCGTGCTGTATGTTCCCCCCCTCTATGAGGCTGGATCCACCACCGCACCAACTTTTCCACATAGGCCCTAAGTCAGGCCTCTGATGGTTTTGCCACTTAAACTTTCCTCCCCTCTCGGGTAGGCGTGGACTCCGCAGGGTCTTCTCCACCCTGAATAAGGGCTAAGACCCCCTTCCCTCAATGCGTGTAAGGGCCCCGGCCTTAGCTGCTCTATGCGAGAAACATAGAGAGAAAAGAGGCCCGGCCAGGCTTGGCCCGTTCCCAGGTTGGCGGCCAGCACCTTGTTCCCCCCCAGGGTAACGATAAGGAAACCTGATGGCTTAAATGGGGCATTGGGGAAGGGTACTTGCAGCCCGATACAGTTGGTCGTCCTGTACGTAAGAATACCTGCTCGCTCCTGTATCAGCAGTTCACGTACACGGCTCAGTGCATGGCACTTTTATAAGTGGACCCCTAGTGTCGCTTCTCTGACACAACGTGGAGAGAGCGACAGAAGGGGAACGTCTAGGTTACGTATGTAACCTCCGTTCCCCGATGGAGGGAATGAGACGTTGTGTCTCCCCTGCCACGTCGCTGAGCCGAGCCACTGTTGTGGCCGGACCATTTCCGGCTCCTCAGAACAATCCTGAATGAACTCCCGTATTTGCGCCGCTTAAATACCCGTATGTCCGGGGCGGGACATGCAAATACTGGTTGCCAACTCTCATTGGCCTTTTTTCATAGTCCAGAGGTGAATATCGGCGCTCAAGAGAGACCCCTAGTGTCGCTTCTCTGACACAACGTCTCGTTCCCTCCATCGGGGAACGGAGGTTACATACGTAACCTAGACGTTTTTGCAATAATGCCACATGTAGTGCTCAAACAGCCAAACCTGACCATGGTGTTACAAAGACTTAGTAAAAGTATTTTTTTTCTAACATTTATTTAGCAAAACTCTACGATTACATCATATAATAAACTTAGAGAATTCTTTTTTATTTTATTATTTATATATATTTTTTTGGCATGGGAATATAAGTTTTTCCAAAACAACAACAAATGCATTGTTTTGTTTGGAAGGGTAAACTATTTCCAAAATTGGGGTCAGACATTGGTGTTTGCATTCAAAGGACAGAACTCCCCAGGGAGACAAGGAGCCAGTGTATGATCTCTGAGAAAATTAGCATAGAAACTTTCTCGCAAAGATATCATCTCACGCCTAGCTGAGCAAGAACTGCGTCATTGTTGTCTTTCCACGTTTGAGTGTAGGGACTAAATATAATCATTATTTAGAACAATAAAATGTTGGTCGACTTGCCAAAATAATGTTAGTTGTTACCTCTGATTACTGTTAACATTATTCCGGCCAAGGGTACATAGGAAATGGAGTTATTTAAATATGATTTAGATATGGTAGATCCAGATAGTATTAGTCACTCCTTCTTTTTAAGAGTAGTGTTATTTTGTGTTTGCAGTGTTTGCAGATCTAGGGGGACTAAACAAAACAATTTTTTAGATAAAAGTATGCAGGGAGCAACTTTTCTGAATAAAACTGAGTGAGTGTTTCTGCAACCCAAACAGTGTTTGGAAGACTATTCCATAGTTTTGGAGACAAATGGGGAAAGGATCTACCTACTTTTGTGGATTTTGATATTCTAGGAACTATTAACAGGCTATAATTTTCCGATTGTGATGAACGTGATATAATATAGCATGGTAGAAGGTCACTTAAGTACTGCGGAGCTAGACCTTTCAAAGCTTTGTATGTAGTTAACAGAATTTTAAAATGTATATGAAATTTAACAGATAGCAATGCAACAATGATCAAATTGGGCTAATATGATCATATTTCTTGGTTCTAATGAAACACTTTCTTATGATGTGTTACATTCATTCGAGCAGACAGAGAAGTATGTTTGAAGTAAGTTCGGAGCAGAAGAAATAGAAATAAATCTTGTGTAAATTGTCAGCTTTTCGCTAAGCTAAAATGCTATTTGTAGACATTTTACATGCAGGTTTTACAAGGCACGATCACATTTTTTTATCAAGAAAATTTACTTCGGATCATAATTTCTTATTTCTAGTAAGAACTTTAATATTAGGGCAAAATTCATATTCTTGATTATAATTTTTTTTATTGTTTTCCTGTCTAAAAAATATCTAAAAATCCTTAAAACAAGATCAATTAGATTAATCTTGTTTTAGAAACAACACTGCATAAGATATTTAGGTTTTTCAGAGAATGTATTTTTAACATGTGTATTTTGTATCACTGTACCAGCAGAGTTTTTATAGAAAAAACAAGTGAAAAAAATCTAGAAGTAATCCAAAGTATTTAGAATATGTTACTGACCTTGAGTAATCTAATTGAATATGTTACAAATTACATTTTACAGCATGTATTCTGTAATCTGTTGTGGAATACATTTCAAAAGTAACCCTTCCAACCCTGTCGGCATAACAGTGGAAACTTATTCCACAATTCCTAATAATATCTTCCAGGGGAAGCATATTTATAAGAGGAGGCTCTAAAACTGATCCCTTTGAATAATTTTGTTTGATTTGACAATTCCTCGTTAACACATACATCGTGGTTGCGGTCTGATAAATAGGACCTGAACCATGCTAATGCAAGTCCACTAATGCCAACATAATTCTCCAGCCTATTCAAGAGAATGTCATGATCTATGGTGACAAAGGCAGCACTAAGATATAAAAGCACTAGAAAAGAAATGCAGCCCTGATCAGATGATAAGAGCAAGTAATTTGAAACTCTGATAAGTGCAGTCTTTGTACTGTGATGGGGCATAAATCCTGACTGAAATTGTTCATATATACAGTGCCTTGCGAAAGTATTCTGCCCCCTTGAACTTTTCGACCTTTTGCCACATTTCAGGCTTCAAACATAAAGATATAAAACTGCAATTTTTTGTGAAGAATCAACAACAAGTGGGACACAATCATGAAGTGGAACGAAATTTATTGGATGTTTCAAACTTTTTTAACAAATAAAAAACTGAAAAATTGGGCGTGCCAAATTATTCAGCCCCTTTACTTTCAGTGCAGCAAACTCTCTCCAGACGTTCAGTGAGGATCTCTGAATGATCCAATGTTGACTTAAATGACTAATGATGATAAATAGAATCCACCTGTGTGTAATCAAGTCTCCATATAAATGCACCTGCTCTGTGATAGTCTCAGAGGTCCGTTTAAAGCACAAAGAGCATCATGAAGAACAAGGAACACACCAGGCAGGTCCGAGATACTGTTGTGGAGAAGTTTAAAGCCGTATTTGGATACAGAAAGATTTCCCAAGCTTTAAACATCCCAAGGAGCACTGTGCAAGCGATAATATTGAAATGGAAGGAGTATCAGACCACTGCAAATCTACCAAGACCCGGCCATCCCTCTAAACTTTCAGCTCATACAAGGAGAAGACTGATCAGAGATGCAGCCAAGAGGTCCATGATCACTCTGGATGAACTGCAGAGATCTACAGCTGAGGTGGGAGACTCTGTCCATAGGACAACAATCAGTCGTATACTGCACAAATCTGGCCTTTATGGAAGAGTGGCAAGAAGAAAGCCATTTCTTAAAGATATCCATAAAAAGTGTCGTTTAAAGTTTGCCACAAGCCACCTGGGAGACACACCAAACATGTGGAAGAAGGTGCTCTGGTCAGATGAAACCAAAATCGAACTTTTTGGCAACAATGCAAAACGTTATGTTTGGCGTAAAAGAAACACAGCTCATCACCCTGAACACACCATCCCCACTGTCAAACATGGTGGTGGCAGCATCATGGTTTGGGCCTGCTTTTTTTCAGCAGGGACAGGGAAGATGGTTAAAATTGATGGGAAGATGGATGGAGCCAAATACAGGACCATTCTGGAAGAAAACCTGATGGAGTCTGCAAAAGACCTGAGACTGGGACGGAGATTTGTCTTCCAACAAGACAATGATCCAAAACATAAAGCAAAATCTACAATGGAATGGTTCACAAATAAACATATCCAGGTGTTAGAATGGCCAAGTCAAAGTCAAGACCTGAATCCAATCGAGAATCTGTGGAAAGAACTGAAAACTGCTGTTCACAAACGCTCTCCATCCAACCTCACTGAGCTCGAGCTGTTTTGCAAGGAGGAATGGGCAAACATTTCAGTCTCTCGATGTGCAAAACTGATAGAGACATACCCCAAGCTGACTTACAGCTGTAATCGCAGCAAAAGGTGGCGCTACAAAGTATTAACTTAAGGGGGCTGAATAATTTTGCACGCCCAATTTTTCAGTTTTTTATTTGTTAAAAAAGTTTGAAATATCCAATAAATTTCGTTCCACTTCATGATTGTGTCCCACTTGTTGTTGATTCTTCACAAAAAATTACAGTTTTATATCTTTATGTTTGAAGCCTGAAATGTGGCAAAAGGTCGAAAAGTTCAAGGGGGCCGAATACTTTCGCAAGGCACTGTACCATTTCTCTGTAGAAATGAACATAGTTGGGAGGACACTACCTTTTCTAGTATTTTCAACATAAATGGGAGATTTGAAATCTGTATTTAGCCAATTTTCCAGGATCAAGGTGTGGCTTCTAAATAAGCAGTTTGATAACTGCCATTTTAAAATTTCTTGGGACATGTCCTAACGATAGCGAGGAGTTAATATTAAGAAGAGGTTCTTAAGAAAATGTAGTTGGGCTGTAATTGTAAGCATTTATTCAACTCGGCATGAGAGAATTTAGTCTCTTGGCCTTACAGTTTAAAAGCTACTAACATAAACAGAAGTGCAATGGTAATAGACTGTAAGAGACAGAGACCAAAAGTGTGTTATGGGACAAGTTTAGACTTTCCTCTATCAGTGGACCAAATTTCATAACTTTCCATCATGGTCATAGAGGAGGAGGAGGAAGAAGAAATCAAAATGCATAGCATGTGTCTCAAAGGAAACGATTTTGTGCCTTAATGTAATATTGGAGTCATTCCAATGTGCAATGGAAGCAGCCAACTGTGATTTCAACAAAACAGGAGCTTGAATTGTGATTCATGTTTGAAGCACCTCATGAGTTTCAGAATAGTGGTTTAAAAAAAAGAAAAAAGAAACATCCTTAGAGAACTTGGTGTTAAGATAATGGGTAGAGCAGGTTTGCAATTATATATCAGCAGGAAGAGAGGATAATATCCTATTAGAGCTTTCAAAGAGAGACCACTCTCACCAGATAGAGGTCAAAGGTCATTCTAATTTGCACTGTAACTGCTTTGTGCCACTCTGTGTATTTTGTAATGATGTTTTCAGGACATTTTGAGCCATTTAGAGGTTTTCTTGCTTATTTCATACTCATTTTACCAGATTATTGCAAAACTGTAATGTGGTATCACATTGCCTTACTTTAGTGCATTTCAGGACACAAATATTGAAAAAACAATATTATTACTAATACAAAAACATTGTTTGTTGCATTGTGTGTTCTAAGAAGTCTCATCTAAAATGTGTTCTGTTCTTTTACTGATTCATCTATTGATCTTAAAGTCAGTGTCACCTCCTACAGGGACACACAGTAGTGCCTGTTTGAGGTTTCAGAAGAGAGCTCCATAAATTTAAGATTTTCAAGGAAATAGTGGAAAGGGGACTGATACATAGTTGAAGCAAATTATTGAGAAATTTGCAACCAGGCTGGTTAATGGACACTGGAGTTTATAGTTATCAACATGCCTTGCAGACTATAAGCATTTATAAGTGTTTTGCTTAAGCCCAGGTTTTTTTTTTTTAACTTTTTAATGCCAAGGATCCCTAAATATAATGATACACTTGCGAGGGACCCCCTTCTAAAAAAAAATGAAGCTAACAATTTATTTTAATCTATAAAGGCCGATTTATACTGTGTAGGGATAAAAAATTAAGTGTGATATTATGTAAAAAATGGGCTCTATCTTCGTGACAGCGCTAGGTGCAGTGCTAATTCGAAGCGTGTTCTATCTGTGGGTGTATGCGCGCAAACTGTGGTTGTCTTTCCAAAGCTCAAAGATGCTGTTCGGAAATTAAACATAAAACATTAAACAGAAAAACATATAACAAATATACATTACAAAACAATGAAAAATGAGAGAGAAGAAAAGCATATTTCAAGCAGGTGAAACACGGGCGAGGAGGACAAGCGTCAACAGTCCCAGAGAGGTCGTTAGAGAACATACAACACATACATCACGGTCGGGAGTAGCGCAGGAGTCAAACAGACCAGGGGATGCATTGAAGCCTATCTAACTACCATATTCTTATGAAAGACATGTCTTCATTTATAATGATGTTGCTTGACATGAAATGTAATATATAATAGGACGCAGATGGTGCAATCACTGGAGAAGAACCTCAGAATTAAACTGCACTTGATCCAGTTTCATATGGAGTTAGGATGAAAATGAGGTACATTTTGAACTGTTCTGAGAACAGTTCCGACAGACAGCCCACTGAAGGCTAAGTCATTCAGTAATCAGCCGTAATGTCTGTAACATCTCAAAAACATGAATAACCAACACTCCTGGAATCATAATAAACAATTTGATGAAAAACTTTCTATAGCTTAGTGTTATTTAAAATTTCACAATCTAGTCTGGCTGTCCTTATATGTGGACATGAATTTTTTGGAAAATTAATTAATGAATTTTTGCATGTTTATTAGGTGTTACTAGTTACAAATCAAAAAAGGAAATGGAAAATATACACAGCAGTCACGCTTAGGTCTCAGGATGTTAAAATAGGGATCAACATGTTGTCAGCAAAATAACAATTAAAGGGATTTTATGAAATATATAAATATTAAGTTGACAGCAGTTTTAGAGACACTATCACACTATATTTACTGTATAAACCAGAAAAGCCATATTTAAAAACCATCTTTTGCAAATAAAATTCATTTGCATAGTGTTTTTCACAATATGTATTGTTTTAAAGCAGCTTTAAAGAGAGAAGGGCTTTATACCCCTGTTAGCAAGTTACTAGTATTATATGCCAGGTTTAAAATGCGATGCTCAATTTTATATAATATGTAACACAAAATTGTACATAATATGTAATCCCTGCATCCTCTATCCATCAAAGGGGACTTGGTCTGAAAAAACACCATGTGAGCCCTCTCTTTAGTGGATAACTGTGTAATATATACAGGGATGAAGAATAACGGAATACATGTAACAGGATTACGTATTTAAAATACAAATATAAGTAACTGTATTCCACTACAGTTACAATTTAAATAATTGGTAATTAGAATACAGTTACATTCAAAAAGTATTTTGATTAATGAAGAGATTATTTATTGTCATTTGTTTAATTTAATATTGTATATATATGATGCAATCCAAAGTGCATTTGAACAGCGGTGAAACACTTATGATGTGTTACATTCATACGAGCAGACAGAGAAGTATGTTTGAAGTAAGTTTGCAGCAGAAGAAATAGAAATAAACCTTGTGCAAATTGTCAGCTTTATGCTAAGCTAAAATGCTATTTCTAGCCATTTTACATGCACATGTTACAAGGAACGATCATATTTTTTCCATCAAGAAAATTCACGTTGGATCATTAATAAAAAAATTTCTAGTAAGACCTTTGATATTAGGGCAAAAATTATATTCTTGATGATAATTTTTGTATTGTTTTCCTGTAAAAATATCTAAAAATCCTTAAAACAAGATCAATTAGATTTGAATTTTTTGAATTTATTCATTGAAAAAATCTAGAAGTAATCCAAAGTTTTAGAATATGTTACTGACCTTGAGTAATGTAATGGTATATGTTACAAATTACATTTTACAGCATGTATTTTGTAATCTGTAGTGGAGTACATTTCTCCCGACCCTAAATATATGAGTTATTCTTTGATAAAATACTGTTATATAAAGGAAAATACTGCCTTGGCTCTAGAAGATGATAATGTTTACCTGAAAGGGAATCTGGAAAGTAAGGAAGATAATGCATACTTTTCATGTAATAAATGAGCACTATGCCGGAGTGCTCTCACACTATGATCAAATGTAGCTGATACTGCACAGGTAAGTGATCCCTTTCAGTGCAGTGATGAATTTGATAATACTGACCCTGACTGAATGACAGGTAATCTTTATTCCGGAGTGTGTCAGTGCAGGAGTGAAACCTGTTCCAAATAATAGTTTTACTTTTTTTATTCAGTTTTTACTTCTATTTTGTTTAGAATTTTCGCTCCAATAAGTTTAGTTTTGTTTTGTTTGTTGTTCTTTGTTAGTTTTAGTTTTTCAATATTTTATAAACTAGTTTTCATTTCATTAAGTTTTTATTTTCATTTCAGTTTTTATATCAAGTGATACATATAGAATGGGGAAAACAGGTATTTGTGCAACGTGGGTGAAATAGCTGGACACCCAAATGTACAGAATGTAAATGATACTTATAATATAAAAAATCTTCATTTTAAAAAGACCAACTGAATTTCATTACTGATATTACAGTAGAAGAAAACACATAATTCCGATTTAAGATTACTTGTTTTTTTACCAAACTTTAACCACAACGTCCCCTTTAGTGAATCTGACATGAGAAAGTAAGTTTTGTTGCAACTCTGAAAACTGAACATCAAACAAAACTCTATACCAATTTCAAATGAAATGTAAAACAAATCACCGATTGACAGTGTAAGAAAGAATGAGTGAAAAGACTGTGTGTGTGCGCGTGTGTGTGTGCGCGTGCGTGCGCATGTGTGAAGGAGAGAGAGAGAGAGAGAGAGAGAGAGAACGTCATAACAAATGACTGGATATTATACTGTTTCAGTTCTCTTTGTTTTAACATCTCATTGTCTCAAACTGGGACACCTGGGAGGTTCGCAATACATGAATATATATATATATATACATACATACACACTGAATCTACTAGATCAAATCTAGACAGGCCCCATTTCCAGCAGCCATCAGTCAAACACCTTATCCTTGAGTAATCATGCTAAATTGCTAATTAGGTTCTAGAAAATGACTTGCCATTATATCAAACACAGTTGAAAGCTATTTGGTTTGTTAAATGAAGCTTAACATTGTCTTTGTGTTTGTTTTTGGGTTGCCACTGTATGCAATATACTGCCATGTCTTAAAGTCATTATTAGGTCAAAAATGGCTTTCTCTAGAAAGTCATCAGTCAATCATTGTTTTGAAGAATGAAGGCTTTACAATGCTTGAATTGCCCAAAAACTTTCATACAAAGGTGTACACTTTTTATGAGTACACAACTGGCTCTAACAAGGACAGAAAGAGATGTGGAAGGACAGATGTACAACTAAACAAGAGGATAAGTACATCAGAGTCTCTAGTTTGAGAAATAGACACCTCACATGTCCTCATCTGACAGCTGCATTAAATTCTACCTGCTCAACACCAGTTTCATGTACAACAGTAAAGAGAAGACTCGGGAGTGCAGGCCTTATGGGAAGAATTGCAAATAAATAGCCACTTTTGAAACAGAAAAACAAAAAGAAAAGTTTAGAGTGGGCAAAGAAACAGACATTGGACAACAGAGAGTTGGAAAAGAGTGTTATGGATCTTAACACCATTGAGCTTTATTGGAATCAGCTAGACTGTAAGGTGCGTGAGAAGTGCCCAACAAGACAGCCACATCTATGGCAAGTGCTACAGGAAGCATGTGGTGAAATGTCACCTGAGTATCTGGACAAACTGACAGCTAGAATGGCAAGGATCTGCAAAGCTGTCACTGCTGCAGGTGGAGGATATTTTGAGGAGAACTCTTTGAAGAAGTTTATGAAGTTCTGAAAACCTTTTCAAATTGTAATAGTAATTTTTCACATTATTAATGTCCTGAATATACATTGTGATCAGATGAATGCCACATTGAAAAATAAAAGTATACATTTGTTTTCATAAGAGCAAAATCAAAATATTATTTCAAAGTTTTGGCCGCCAGTGTGTGTGTATATATACAGACAGACAGACAGACAGACAGACAGACAGATAGATAGATAGATAGATAGATAGATAGATAGATAGATAGATAGATAGATAGATAGATAGATAGATAGATAGATAATATTAAAAATGTATTAATAGTATGTGAAATGTTATTTTTATTTATTTTAATCACATTTTAGATATTGTAAAATGTACAAATTCCATATGCCTATTCTATCCATATGGTGCCTTATTGCGGGTGTAATAATGATATGACTTGTCAGTGCTTGAAATATCTTGTCAGCTACACATTTTTACACAAATTTGCAACATTGAAACTTAAAAGTTAACATACAAGTCCACATTTAAGTGATTGTACTATATGACGCCTACAATCTCTTTCCCACTGTGGCCATGGGAAAGTGAACATCTACATTGACAGCAAAACATTTCAATTCCATTTTCACATGTTGAGCAAAGAAAAAGATCAATTATTTCAGCTTTTTAAACATGCATTTTCATTTGGGCATTTCTAATTTACATTGGATGATGAGAGAGAGCAGCAGAGAGTTTTAAGCGTGCGAGTCGTTGTCATTGTAAACAGATAGCTTCTAAGTGGGTTGCTGCAAAACTAGAATGAAAGTATCATAAAATCATCATGCAATCCAATAAAATATCTTCCCTTCCCTGTATTCAATACCAGACATGATACCAAGAAGGACATTGAGGATATTTAATTTCAAAGAAATTAATAAGTGAGTCTAACAGCTGGAACTGGGACATTAATACACTTTTTAGAAAAATGACGGGAACACCATGTGAAACCGGGACCGACTTCTGGTCACCCTAGTTTTCTACCTGCTTTGCTTCTCTCAATTATGTACTGTTGTGATTCCCTCCCACTCTGTCTTTGCTAATGTAATGAGGGCAATAAGCAGGGTTGGGAGGGTTACTTTTAAAGTGTATTCCACTACAGATTACAGAATACATGCTGTAAAATGTAATTTGTAACATATTCCGTTAGATTACTCAAGGTCAGTAACATATTCTAAATACTTTGGATTACTTCTTCAGCACTGGTAGATTTTTCACTTCTTTTGACTATAAAAACTCTGCCAGTACAGTGAGACAAAATACATGTTAAAAATACATTTTCTGAATAACCTAAATATCTTATGCAGTGTTGTTTCTAAGACAAATTGAATGTTTTAAGGATTTTTAGATATTTTTACAGGAAAAAAAATACAAAAATGATCATCAAGAATATGATTTTTGCCCTAATATCAAAGGTTTTACTAGAAAAAAGAAATTATGATCCAACATGAATTTTTTTGATAAAACAAATGTGATCATGCCTGGTAACATGTGCATGTAAAATATCTAGAAATAGCATTTGAGCTTAGCGTACAGCTGACAATTTGCACAAGGTTTATTTCTATTTCTTCTGCTGCTAAACTTACTTCAAACATACTTCTCTGTCTGCTCGTATGAATGTAACACATCATAAGAAAGTGTTTCACCGCTGTTCAAATGCACTTTGGATTGCATCATATATTTAAAAGTTTTCCATCTGAAAAGACTGAATATTAAATGAAACAAACGACAATAAAATGCAAAGTAATCTTTTCAGTAATCAAAATACTTTTTGAATATCACTATATTCTAATTTCCAATTATTTAAATTGTAACTGTGGAATACAGTTACTTATATTTTGTATTTTAAATACGTCATCCTGTTACATGTATTCCAATAATCCCCAACACTGGCAATTTCCCATGTGCTAGTGCCATCGCCGCCTAGGGCATCTTCATGTTAAGGTGATAGCGGGTTTAAAGGTATAACCTTGTCATGTTCCTGAGAGAACTGGATGTTCTCTAGATGAACCATCAGTCTCTGAATCAACTATTGTGTTCTGTATGCTGAAAATGATTGATTTCACTGCTTCAGTATTACAAAATGTTCTTTTGAGGCTAGAGAGCAAATAATTTCAAAGCTGAATCTTGAGTGCCTGCAACAATTTTTCCTTTTATAAAGAGTTGCCTGACATCATATATTAATTTAAAAAAAAATGTCAGCTCTTAAGCACAGCTGAATGTTACGGTTCATGTATAATTCATTTCATTATTAGCAATAAAGAATTCATTGAATGGTTGTATAAGACATCAGTCACATCAGCCTTACTTCAGTTGAAATAATGTACTTTTATGCATCCCTCATTTCAAAAACTGGAGAAAGTGGCACAGGAATAATTTTGTATCTCAGAGATAACAACACTAGAGTCACAATACTTCCTGAGGGGGTTTGCAACCAGCAATACAATTAGCTTAATAGTCCTTCCTTTCTGAGAGATGGATACATAACATAAGTCTATTAGGTTTGCTGGTGCCATCACAAATTGAGGAAAAATTGATGACAGGTTTTACATGCATCATATGGCTTTATTGATTGAGAGCTCCGAGTTGTATTTCAAACAAAATTTTGTTTCTGATCTTAAAAATCATTGTGATCGGTGTACCAAATGGAAGGATGGAATGAGTTTCACATTCCATTTAGTACAAGCACTCCATCCCTATTTGCATTATCTGTTCATCTTATATTTCTGTAGATAACTCATTTTCCCATGACTGCAATTCAAATCATTTAGAGTATTTGCGAATGTCTAATCTTTAAAGATAAATGTGTGATTATTTTTTCAATGTTAAAATTCTCCTAGCCAAGCTTATTACATGGATCTTTGGAATAGTTGTCTCTGATTGGTCAATGGCGCCATCTAGCCATGTGATATTTCTGAATAACAGCCGCATATCCATGTATCAGACTGGTTTTCCTGGTATTGCGAGCCTGCTTCCTGAATCACTGTACAAGTACGCTAATAAAATTATTTAAACTCAAATCAATGCTCCATGTCATTTAAATGTTTTATTTGCTAAGTAGTATTGTAATAGGCTGGATAACTTAGTCAGCAGATGGTTGTTTTTCGCAAAATAAACTCCTTCAGGCTGATACCTGTCTGGCTTTATTTTGCGATAACAACTTGCTGACTGTACATTATCCCTTACTTAATGTGAAGTCAACTATAAGTAAGCCATATGTAGGCTGATTCCCCTGAAAAGTGTAACACTTGGCACAAAAACATTGCTCTGTTTGTTTAAACATCCTGAACAGCCCAGCAAAGTAACATAGGCTAAACCAATGGTTGGGACTATCAGTTGAAATATTTGGCCAATAGCAGATAGGAGGATTGTTCGAAACTTGTTCAAAAACACTCATTATTTTTGCAATTCCTTATGGTGTTGCACAGAAATTAGACACTTCACTTTTAAAGTCAATCTATCTGAATGACCCTAAAGTGCCAGAGTTGCATATATTAAATGTGCTGGCACACCTTCACAAAAACACTCTGAGGAATTAAGTCATCATCCAATAATTATATCCATAACATTTCACACCCATTATAATTCTATAATTTCACACCCATTCTGGCCAAAAAGTTGCAAAGTCACTTTTGATTATTTTGTATCTGTGCCTAATTATGAATGGGAAGGGATGTTATTACCAATTTAAAAGCAAGTGTAAAGTATTCAAGAAGAAAGTTTTGAAGTCATTCAAGGTAGCCTATATCAGATGGCAATACATCTAAAAAAAAAGATTAAATAGCCTGTCTTGTTCATAACAGACAGGCAAAAAATGAAATGCCATTGCTCATATACCGGTAATAAAAACATAAATTTTATGAAATGACAGTAGGCTTTTAAGCAGTTTCTTTAGCTTTGTGAGTAATAGTTGGATGGGGTAAATTGTATTTCCATTTCTCTTTAAACCTTTCATATAGGAGTAAAAAAAAAACCTGCATTCAAAATCATTCCTTGGCTTGTGCATGGGGACAGCAGATTAAAAATCTGGCATGTGGGGGTGGGCAGTTCTGTGGATGGAAACACCTTGTTGATGGGAGAGGTCAACAGAGAATAACCAGACTGGTTCGAGCTGACAGAAAGGCTACAGGAACTAAGACAACCACTCTGTACAATTGTAGTGAGCAGAATAGAATCTCAGAATGCACAACATGTTGAACCTTGAGGCTGATGGGCTACAACAGCAGAAGACCACATCTGGCACTTTATTAGGACTATAGGATTCCTAATAAAGTGCGAAGTCAGTGTATTAGCATACCTTTAGCAGTGTAGCAGGTTGCTAAATTGTTGCATAATCTGTAAACACTTGATGATAGTATCAACGTCTGACCAAATACATTTGTAAATTTTTTTAACAAACACTGAATTACTTTTTATGTTAACAGAAAACCACGCTAAGACCCTAACATTGTCATTATCCTGCTATGGGCCTAAGCTAGTTAACTGATCCCCCAGCCTGGTTAGTGGGCTTGTTTAAGAGAGGGTTTGAACACCTTTTTAGCCTAACCAGCTATGACCAGGCTGGGTGACCAAGTAAACCCAGCCAACCAGCTTCTGCTTGATTTTTTATTTTTTTTTTCCAACAGGGTGTAGACGGACATCTTTGACCATTGTGGAGCATTTAGCTTTTTTCATTCAGCATCTCTTTCATGAGTTTTTAGATGCTATGTCAAGTTAAAAAGAACTTCAACTTTTGAAAAATGCATTCAACTTCTTGAATTTGAATTTTGAATTTGAATTTGGTGAGAATCAAACAATGTTCCTCTACTGTTTCAAATATGTTAGAATTGGAAAACACAGCATGAAATGAGCCTGGCAAGGCAAAACATGAATTTTGATAAAGAAAGAACATTGAGTCATGCAATATGTTCATACTCATGTGCCTGATTTTTTTTAGAACTGGATCAGTAACAGCCTATATAGCTTAAGGAATTGCAAAGCAATCTAGCTTGTGGAGAATTTGGAGTTTTACCCAAAAATCTGTTTTTTAAATAAACAATTCAAATGCATATACTTTTTAACAACGTTAGGGAACATAGTTTTTTATAACTTTGTAACAGAAACAGGGTTCATAATATAAATAAATATTATTGAATGTATTATGGCATGAGGGCTTACAGAGACATTTTGCATGATATGTCTGCCTTAAATTGAATATCAGTGGCTCCCATACTTAAGATATATGGACAGTAACATGCGGAGTTAATGGCTCTGAGCACAACCTGTCACAGAATACCTGTGTGTACATATTCATCCATTAACAATATATGATGCTTTCCAACACAAGAATAAACAGTCTCACTAGCAACAAATGATATGTATTTAAGTTGTTGTTCTCTATACTAAAAAATGGTGAAATATCTGCTAACGGACACTGGATGCAAATGTCATCCAGTTTACTAATTGGACAGTTTTGAATCAGTAAATAATATAAATGCGGTGTTATTTATTTGAAATTTGTGCTATAGGCCTGGTGGAAGGATTGTAATAAAAAAATAATTGAAATTTAGTGACAAAGTCATTGAAATTCTTCTCAATCTTAAGAGACTGAGAAAGACAGGGGAGTATTGTAGTATGTATATTATATATCAGCATTGTTTTTCCACAGGACTGAACTACATGGTCCTGCTTTGGTTTGAAAAATACTTATCATTCTAATGAAATTCTTCTATCTAATGTTTTTCTCAAGTGTATGCTAAAAGCCTGGATGGAAGGAAATTAAAGGATGGCAATTAAAGTTGTTATAACGTCACAGTTTGATAGAAAATTATTACCATGTCATTTCCATCCTTGCCATAAAATTAAATGCTGATTAATGCTATAGTCCTTTGGAGAATTCATTCTCAATTCAATGTCATTTAGTCTTGTACTGTAGTATTACTGATGATGTTGTTAGACACTCGCATTCTGATCGGCTCATTAGATACTGTGTCTTCTTCCAATTACATGGTTTTTGCTCACTTCAAAGTAATTTTCAAATGGAGCACTGCTATCAAAGACATTCAGGAAGAAGGGGAAAAAAAACAGAAACAAACCAGAGACTACAAATGAATTTTAATGGTTCTGGTAGCACAGACAAATATCAAACATGACCCTTTCACAACTGAAATGAATCAAGCATTTAGGCAAGATCAATTTAAAATGTAAGCGATAGATGTGATTTTAAATGTTATGAGGTGACTGTGCATCTTGATGCAGAAAGACTCTTATTGTGCACTTGTGCGTTTTTTAAGTAAGGTTTCTATTTTTGCATCTTTTTTAGAATCAAACATTTGTTGATTCCTATAAAGAATAAATTAATTATAAATAATGATTTACACGATACCAGAATTCCCTTGCAGTCCATACATATTCCCATATTAAAACTTTAATAGTTGTGTAGCCAGTCTTGGTTAGCACCCCACAACCTCACCAAGCAATAATTACAATAGATAGAAATGTAAAAGCAGCAAAAGTTAATTCAGAATATAATGTCATCTGAATATTTCCTGTATTTTAAATGAGAACATGGCAAATTAGCAGATCCATGAAGACTTTGTTGAGCATATTTGTTCCCTAAACAAAAGCGATCAATGTTTTTTCAAGCATAACTGTCTTACACTTTAAGCAAATTAATAATCTCCCAGAAAATATGGGTCCTGGGTCTCATCCAGATGTGGAATCACTGTCGTTCCAAATCTTGATTTGCCTCTCATTTTTTTGGATGCTGTTTTAAAAAAGAAACAAATATGATTTCAGCATTTGTATGGTTTATGAGTATTATTTAAATGTTCAGCAAAAAAGAATAACTCTATCATTATTTACACACCATCATGGCATTCCTAACCTACCGTACATGCTGCCATTTGGCATATGTAATACAAAAGGAATGATTTTTGAAGACCAACACCAAAAAGGACTAAAAACACCATTAAAAGCAGTCTATACAACTTGTGCGCTATATTCCAAGTGTTATGAAGTCATATGATACATTTGTGTGAGGAACAGCCTGAAATGTAACAAGTTATTCCCTGATTATTTGGGAGCAACAGCAGAGGGGAAGATTTTCAATGAATAATGCAGGGATGCAAACTCATCGGGTGAAAAGTGACAAAGATGCAAATACCGGGGGTGGGGGTCCGGGAGCATGCCGTCCTCCCCCGTGAAGATTAGATTTTTAATTTCAGCTTTAAAATGTGGATTTACAGTAGATTATATCATGAGGATATAGGGAAAACTCACCCTAGAATGTATGTAACCTTACTGCAACAAAAGTAATGTAAGGGGGACATCAGTTCAGGGCACTTAAAAAAAATAAGTAAAATACAATTTTTAAAAAACAGTCGAGAGAGTGCAGAGCCGGGTCTCAAATTTTATTAAACTGCATTGCATCCACTATACAATAAAGATCATCAAACAAAAACACAATATGCACAACAACTGACAAATCAAATGGAAAACAAAGCTGATTTTTTATTTTGGTACAGAGAGAGACCTTATTTCCTATCTTTTTGTCCTGTACTACGTAGTCTCAAGTGCTCGCTTTCTTAGATTTGCAGTGTAATTGAGCCTAACATTAACATTAGGGGCTAATATTATACAGTATCTCACAAAAGTGAGTACACCCCTCACATTTTTGTAAATATTTGATTATATCTTTTCATGTGACAACACTGAAGAAACGACACTTTGCTACAATGTAAAGTAGTGAGTGTACAGCTTGTATAACAGTGTAAATGTGCTGTCCCCTCAAAATAACTCAACACACAGACATTAATGTCTAAACCGCTGGCAACAAAAGTGAGTACATTCCTAAGTGAAAATGTCCAAATTGGGCCCAAAGTGTTAATATTTTGTGTGGCCACCATTATTTTCCAGCACTGCTTTAACAATCTTGGGCATGGAGTTCACCAGAACTTCACAGGTTGCCACTGGAGTCCTCTTCCACTTCTCCATGACGACATCACGGAGCTGGTGGATGTTAGAGACCTTGTGCTCCTTCACCTTCCATTTGAGGATGCCCCACAGATGCTCAATAGGGTTTAGGTCTGGAGATATGCTTGACCAGTCCATCACCTTCACCCTCAGATTCTTTAGCAAGGCAGTGGTCGTCTTGGAGGTGTGTTTGGGGTCGTTATCATGCTGGAATACTGCCCTGCGGCACAGTCTCCGAAGGGAGTGGATCATGCTCTGTTTCAATATGTCACTTTACATGTTGGCATTCATGGTTCCCTCAATGAACTGTAGCTCTCCAGTGCTGGCAGTACTCATGCAGCCCCAGACCATGACACTCCCACCACCATGCTTGACTATAGGCAAGACACACTTGTCTATGTACTCCTCACCTGGTTTCCACCACACACGCTTGACACCATCTGAACCAAATAAGTTTATCTTGGTCATCAGACCACAGGACATGGCTCCAGTAATCCATGTCCATAGTCTGCTTATCTACAGCAAACTGTTTGCGGGCTTTCTTGTGCATCATCTTTAGAAGAGGCTTTCTTCTGGGATGACAGCCATGCAGACCAATTAGATGCAGTGTGCGGCGTGTGGTCTGAGCACTAACAGGCTGACCCCTCAACCCCTTCAACCTCTGCAGCAATGCTGGCAGCACTCGTACGTCTATTTTCCAAAGACAACCTCTGGATATGAAGCTGAGCACGTGCACTCAACTTCTTTGGTCGACCATGGCGAGGCCTGTTCTGAGTGGAACCTGTCCTGTTAAACCGCTGTAAGGTCTTGGCCACTGTGCTGCGGCTCAGTGTCAGGGTCTTAGCAATCTTCTTATAGCCTAGGCCATCTTTATGTAGAGCAACAATTCATTTTTTTCAGATCCTCAGAGAGTTCTTTGCCATGAGGTGCCATGTTGAACGTCCAGTGACCAGTTTGAGGGAGTGTGAGAGCGATGACACCAAATTGAACACACCTGCTCCCCATTCACACCTGAGACCTTGTAACACTAACGAGTCACATGACACCAAGGAGGGAAAATGGCTAATTGGGCCAAATTTGGACATTTTCACTTAAGTGTGTACTCACTTTTGTTCCCAGCGGTTTAGACATTAATGGCTGTGTGTTGCATTATTTTGAGGGGACGGCAAATTTACACTGTTATACAAGCTGTACACTCACTACTTTACATTGTAGCAAAGTGTCATTTCTTCAGTGTTGTCACATGAAAAGATATAATCAAATATTTACAAAAATGTGAGGGGTGTACTCACTTTTGTGACATACTGTATATTACTATTCCAACGTTGCGCACTTGCGATGAAGACAGCTTTGTTGATTATAAACAGGAGCAATAATTTATCGCATCGCTCGCTTATAGTGACGTGGTACAACACCATTCCTATGTCCAATTAACAGGATTATACCCATTTATAGGGGTAAAATCTAAAGTTCAGTAAATATGCTCTTCTCCACTGCTCGCACTCACAAGTTGCTGAACGCTGCACCACGAGTGAAGGCGAGAGGGGGACACAATAGAGGCAATTCCCTGCATTTTGAAAGTGAAACATGGGGGAATGATTAAAATTGTGCTCAATCCCCGCAATTGAGCTAACATTCGAAATTGAGATTCTAATCAGACTACTTGTCGTGTCGGGGAAGTAAAGTTCAAAATAATCGCTTTGAGGACAAGCGTTTATGTCGAGCTCTGTAAAAAAAATTATTCCCCGTGATTTCTTCCTCTCTCTTTTTGTAATAAAAAAATAGCAGCCTACATGTTTAGAACAACATTAGGCTGTGTGAGTGATGGAATTTTGATTCATATTCTGCCCTGAGCTAAAAGGCAAAAGCAAACCGCAGTAACTACACATTGATAAAATTCAGATATTACCGAAATCGGGTGTCTTAGTATACGATCTGTCCAGTGATGGACTGGTTTGGGTTAACTACAGTATGCTCCGTTTCAGAGAAAATGTAGTGAGTTTCACCGTAGGGGCAGTTAATACATTGTTGTTCCTCATTTCACTGGCTAGCTGATGAGAAGTGCCCCACGATCCCTGCCAACTAGTTGAAATACCACCCTTCAAAAGAGGGTCATTTGAAGCTCACCATGGAGAGTTGTTCAATAAATGCTGTGAATATTAGCATATTCAGTCATTAAAGAAAATTAGCTCTTCTTAACCTCACCAAAGTGCAAATAATTAAACTATGGGTTTCAGTGGGAATTAAAGAGACTGAAGATCTATATCTCTGCAAAGCAAGCTACGTGCCAGGACCTAATGGAATTCCCCCCCCCCCCCCAACACCTCATGTCATTTCAAATTAAACCACAACACAAAACACAAAGCCTCTTTCTTTAATGATCTCAGGAGGGTATTGGATATAAATTGGATATAAGTCTTGATTTCATTCCTTTACAGTTGACCAGCAAAGCACAGGAATTGTATATGGAATTAAAAACCATAGTTCTGCTGGCATTGGATTGTTATGAGTGTAAGAGACCCTCACCTCTGAGACACGGTTATCAGATGTTCATGCGGCATGCGGTATAGCATGTAAAAATCTTATCAAACTAAGCTGCAGCAGCTTTGCTTTTTAATAACCTTGGTTAACAGGCCTGCACCTCAGTGATATCACAGTCAAAGTCTGTGGCTTGGTTCCCAAGAGACCAAACATCAAATCCACAGATGCAGCCTCATCTACCCCCACCTTTCTCACACAAATGTATTTCTATGGGAATAATTGTCAGACTCTGACCTGACTCGATTTGTCTTTATTTCCTGGAACCTTATTTTGCGGTGCACTTAAGAGAGTCGGGGGAGCATGCACTCTCAGAGATGGCTCACTGAACTTTATGGGCCGAAATGATCTCCATATTGACACAGGGTTTTAAAAATGCCATGTCATTTTGGGTAATAAAATCAATTTACACGAGAATGGACCATTAAATGGCTGAAAGCGCCTTTGAGCAGAAATTGAAGCACTGGAGATAGAAATGTGCATGACTTTATGAATAATATCTTTAGCATGGAAATACAAATATTGGTGCCATTTAGAGAGAATGCACTGGCCATCTGCACAGTGAATTGTTTTTACTTTGAAAGTAGATCTATTTAGGACTAGCATAAATAGAAGTGTTTGTTTGCTCTTCAGTATATTTATGTGGCCATGTAAAGATTGACCACATTGAAACATATTGGAACACTTAAATCACACTTAAAAAGTCTGGATGCCATTGCATTAGATACAAAATATCAAAACAAGGGGCATCTTCATAAAGAAAATTATGTTTAGTATGCTTTCAACAAAATAAGCTTTCAAGTTTATTTATAGTGCATTTTAAGTTTATTTTTAGTGCATATCAGTTTCAGGTTTTTCGTGATTATACACACCCGGTCCCTTATCAGGCTAATTAAGCTGTGGTGCGGGAGAAGGAGATCGTTTACGGACATGTCCGTCGTGTGTGTGTTTGTCTTTTGTTTAAGTTTAATCATTAAAATATATTTATATTGACAAGCCGGTTCTCGCCTCCTCCTTTCCATTGAACTACATTACACTGGTGTCGAAATCCGGGAAGGAGGAGGGATGCCCTTCGCGGAGTTCTCGACATTGCTGTCCACCCGGGGGAGCGCCACTGCCATCCACAGGGGGAGGGAGTAGCCCGACCGCCAGGACGCGGTGAACGGCCGCCGTCCACGAGGCGAGTGGGGACTGGACTCCCCGAATGCCTGGAGCGATGGAGCCGCTGCCAGGGGCGGAGAAGTGCCCTGCCATCCCCCAGAAACGCGGAGGGGTCGACAGAAGAACGCTGTCCGCGAGGGGAGGAGGGAAGTGACTCCCTGACCGCCTGGAGCGGTAGGGCCGCTGCCAGGGGCGGAAGAGTGTCCCCACGAGTCGCCGGGAACGCGGAGGGGCGTTCTTTCTGCCGGGGGTCGTGGGTCTGACTCCGGTCCGCCCAGGGAGGAGCGGCTGTCGTCCGCCTGAGAGGGTGGAGGAGTGATCTAGGACCATGCGACGGTGTATCAGAGAACCGACGAATACGTTTTTTTTTTCTCATCTCCCTCCCCTCTGTCTCTCTCTCTCTCTCTCACTGCCGCTCCGCATTGGCCTTTTCCCTCTCGTTTAAATTTTACAGTGTTTTTTGGGGGGCTACTACACTGTTACAGAAAGTACCCCCCCTATTTAATTATTTCTGTTATTCATTAATTATTCATCCTGGTAGACAGGGGTGACATGCCAGCAGGTAGGCACGCCCTTCCCCAGGGAAAGGGGTGGGGGTGTACGTCATGCCGGGGGCTCCCCTGCCTGAGAGAACGAGGGAGGAATGTGGCAGGGCAGAGGGCGGGGCCGGGTCGTTATTATACACACCCGTTCCTTTACCAGGCTAATTAAGCCTCAGAGAGGGATAAAGGCCGATTGCGGGCGGTGGTGAGGGAGACGGAGATCATTTACGGACATGTCCGTCGTGTGTGTGTTTGTCTTTTGTTTAAGTTTAATCATTAAAATATTATTTATATTGACAAGCCGGTTCTCGCCTCCTCCTTTCCATTGAACTACGTTACATGAATGTTCCGGGTTCAATACAAGTTAAGCTCAATCGACAGCATTTGTGACAATGCTGATTACCACAAAAAATTATTTTGAATAATTTTCTTAAAAAAAGAAGCAAAAAAAAAAATCGAGGTTACAGTGAGAATTACAATGGAAGAGAATGGGGCCAATTTTTGGAGGGTTTAAAAGCCAGAAATGTGAAACTTATAATTTTATAATTATAATCTAAGCACTTACATTAATTCTTCTGTCAAAACCTGTGTATTATCTGAGCTGTAAAGTTGTTTAAATCGTAATTTGTTTTTGTCATTTTAGGGTTTGTTGACATATCGTCATGACAAAGTTGTAAAATTGGCTATAACTTTACAAAGAAAAGGATAGCAAGCGATTTTGTCACACTAACATCATGTTAACACACATATTGTTTCTGTCTTGTGGCTATACTTTTGAAACCGTATTTTATAGTATTTTAACATTTAAGGATTGGACACATTCACTTCCATTGCAAGTGCCTCACTCTAATAGCGTTGGGTTCAAGTCACCTCAATCAAGTCCGAGTCAAGTCAGAGTCTTTAAGCAATCGAGTCCGAGTCCAAATGAATCTGTTCATGAATCTGAATTAAAATTGTAACCGAAAACTCAACATCAATATTTTAAGCTTATGAAAAATGTTTTTTGTATTTGTTTTATTTTCAAGTACAAGGATATGCATCAATTTACATTATTTTTGTTGTTGATGTTAACAATATCATGATGTTAACAATATCACCATTGTTAGGTCGGTGTAGCTAGTCTCAATAACAACAACAAATTCTAGTATTTATGAAAAAATAAGTACTAGCTGAAAAGCATCTTGAAACTTTAACTACAACTGCCACTGTTGATATAAAATTATAATATAATATAATTTACATTTACATTTATCAGACGCTTTTATCCAAAGCGACTTACAGTGCAATTATTACAGGGACAATCCCCCCGGAACAACCTGGAGTTAAGTGCCTTGCTCAAGGACACAATTGGTGTGGCCGTGGGGTTCGAACCAACAAACTTCTGATTAACAGCCCTGTGCTTTAGCCACTACACCACCACCACCACTCCACCTTGCTCTCGGTGGGGTGCATGGAGTTGTGTGTGGATGCCAAGGAGAATAGCGTGAAGCCTCCACACACACTACGTCTCCACACACTTTCATAATGCGCTCAACAAGCCACGTGATAAGATGCGCGGATTGACGTCTCAGATGTAGAGGCAACTGTGATTCGACCTCCGCCACCCGGATTGAGGCGAGTCACTACGCCACCATGAGGACTTCAATTTGGCATTCCAAATTGAGGAGAAAAGGGGAGAAAATAAAAAAATTATAATTTTACCATGATGAAACTGCAATGCGAGCACTGTCTTGGCTGCACAAACGGCACACACAATTTTAACAGGTCCCATGTCGTGTGAAACTGCCTTGTTTGGTTTGTATTATATTGGATCCATCTTTATGTTTTCATAAAGCTTATTGGTTGACCGATGAGTGCCTATGCACGTGCGTATGTGTGCGTGTGTGTGTGTGCTTAAACGCAGAGAAACAACTCTGACTACTATGACTTCAGGGGCGAATACAGCTTAAGTTCTGTTTAGATATTTATTTATTTTTCCATTGCATCACAAATGTCATTGACTCAAAATCCAGAGTCCCAAAAGCTCGAGTCCATTAAAATTGGACCCGTGTCTCAGACTCGAGTCCAAACGCGAGTACCCCAACTCTACACTGGAACCCGGACTTTTTAAAGAAAAGGAGTGGCAAGTCAAAATTAATTTTATTATATTAATATTAATCAATATTATGCCACAAATGCTGTCAATTGAGATTAACTTGTGTTGAACCCAGTATATTCCTTTAAGTGTTGCTCAAGCATCAAATGACTTTTTAGCTCCCCTGTATATTTAATGTACGTGTTTGTAAAAAGATGTTTTGGTTTAATGGTTTAATCTGGGATGTTTTGAGGCATGTTTTGATGGAATGTCCTCACTTTTGTATTGTGAAATACTCACAGCAGCACTGAGGGCTTGTTCTAGATCTGCAATAATATCTTCCTCATCCTCCAGGCCCACAGACAGACGTACGAGCGTATCACTGATTCCCAGCTCCTTCCTCTCATTTTCACACACTGAAGCATGAGTCATAATCGCTCTGGAAAAGACAAAGTGCACTAAGGGAAATGGATTGTGAATGAGATACTCCTCCCAAATGAGTTTATTGAACCCCTAGATTAATTGATTGATTAAAATCTGTGTTCCAGGATAATACAGGAAATGGAAAGAAATCAAGAATGAATCAGAGTTCTGAAATACGCTACTGGGATTCAAGTGATTTACTTTTCAACTGGTCACTGAATTTTCCTGACTAGAAAAATGGACCAAATCTGTCATTATGCTCTTTTATAAACCATCTGGTGATGTGGAGTACCTTGAGCTTTGTATTTACACTGAAGCCCAACTGATATTCTTTCCAGCTAAATAACAATCTACAATGACGCAAACTGCTCAGACAACAGAAGTGTTGTTTCTGCTTTTTTTTTTCCCTAACTCACATCCCCTTGTCATTATAAGTAATGAAACCCTCTCAGATTAAGATTTATGTATTGAGATTAGGGCTGAGATTAATACAAATTTCCCAATTTGATTAAAATTCACAAGCTATCGATTTGTTTCTGATTTATATTCGATTTGATATATATGGGTAAATTTCATGCCCCTTTTGCTTACATATGAAATAAATTCTCTCCCAGCTAATGCTGTTAATAATACAAGGGATCTTCTAACTAGGTGTATATAAAATAAAATATTAATTTTACACATTATATTTGATTAGTTTTTCATTATTTAGTGAATTTTTTCAAAATGAACAAATCCACGTTTTCAACTAATAAATATGATATTATATTGCATATATCATTTTGTTAAATTTGTATTGTTTAATTGCATAATTTGTACTATTTACATTGATCTGTTGAACACGTGCTAAAACTGGTATTGTCTCTTTAACAAAACTGTCATTTCCGTAAAGAGCGTCTGTAAATGAGCACGTGTTATCATGTGATTTCTTTACCTCGTCCCCACTATGCGTGATTAGAATTAAAGGTTTCTTTTTTGTTGTCTTTTATCAACAACTGACAATTAATCATTGACATTAAGAGACATTACTTAATGACAAATGGGTCGTGTGTGAAAGGATCTTGCTGCTGAATATTCCACCCCTATACTACACAATTACTGGTGAGAGAAATCTGAACATTTACCAGCCCAGTAGCTAATTATATACATTAAATTACATAGCGTAAAATTTGTTTGCAAATGCGAGTGATTTCCTCTCATGGCTGAGGGCTACACAGAGTAAAAATCGATTTTGGGATTTAAGAATCGATATTGAGATCGTTCAAATTAAGATTGCGATGCTTCTGAAAAATCATACATTTTACCCACTCCAATTTGAGTTTGAAAAGGAAGTGTTGCTATATTTTTTTAGAACTCATATACATAAATACACACTAATAACAGCCAAGAATACTTGCGTGCACACAAACTAAAAATAATAAATAAAAAAAAACGGGTGAGTGTACCTAGCGGCGTGGATGCAGCGTCAATTATAATCAATAGTTTTAAGTTTCAGATGCCATTGCAGAAATGTAACATTCACAGTCAGCCATGATTACTTTAATAAATGAGTGAAAGTGTCAAATAACAGGACAGTTACAGAGATTAAGCGAGTAGTATACGTCTGGTCATGTGATTCTAACAGCCCCCATGTGTGGACACTCTCCATGTAGAATAAAACCGCTTCTATAAGGTTACTGATATGATTGGAGTATTCACTTTAATAGGAGTTGTCATGATTTCCTACATATTTATCAAAATTACAATTCATGTCTTTAGGAGTTGAAGTTTAATGGGTCTTGTTATCATGGAAAATGTTAGTTATAAATGCAGATTTCTTCATACACTCGTTCTAATGCTGATGAATCCAGATTATTCAAAATGAGGGTATTTACGTACGCAGTTGGTACTTCGCATAATATACGCCCAAACCACCTCCAAATAAGGTTTTTCCACCTAGCATATATCTACATAACAACGTCTAAAAAACAGTGGATTAGTCAGTACTTACGGGTGCTCAGCAAGACTCTCATAACCACCGAGACTTTCAGCAAGTGCAAATAACTGTAATGTAGAGCACAACACTGATTTTGTTTCATACAATCATTGTCACATTAAAGATTTTTAAACAAAATGTCACTGATCTGCCTTGAAAAGACTAAATTACCTTCAGATTGCTGAGGAAAGCTGTGGCGTGCTCCAGTTTCCCTTTGATGTAGAAGGTGATCATCCCAGGACAGCCAGTGCACTGTTTCTTTGTTAGCTCATGTTGAGGGTGTGATGGAAGTCCTGATAGAGGAAAAGAGCAAAGTCAATCATGTCTAGTTCAGAATATCATATCTAAATGATACGGTTCAATACTGCCCCTTGTGGCATTTTACATATCACACAGTATTAAAACTAGATGTGAAATTGCTTGGATGTTAATATACTTTCTCCAATAATTGTACTATTGAGAGGTGTTTTGGGGCAATTATAATATATCCATATTTGGCCCTATAATAGACACCTGGGAAGATGACTTTGTCCACCCTTGGGTCAGCCTCCAGAAACTGTGCCACAGCCAGTGCATTCTTATAGTGCTGCTTCATTCTTAGGTGAAGTGTCTTCAGACCGCGATTGCACATATAGCAATCAAATGGAGAAGGCACCGCTCCAAGTGCTCAAGGGAGAAGGAGAAAAAAAAAAATTATTTTAACTTCCTTAAAGAGTCTTTATATCCTAATTCTGCACTGCAGTTTTCTCAAGCTTATTCGCAATGTTACAGGCAAGCATGAATCTGCAATGTGATATATAGTAATTTCAATAAGTACATAAAACAAAGCAAATAATTTACTCATTATATAAGGGCAGCACAGTATTACACAGGTGTGGTAGGTGAGATTTTACAATTTTTTCAAGAGATATGAGCAGTGATTATACATGGATTTGAAGATATTTCAAAATACAGAATACAGGAATAACCTTAATTTTTTCCTCTTAGCTTTGCATTTTGAAAATAACTTGAAGGCTTAAAGAGAAGTTTCACCCAAAATGAAAACTCTCTCATCATATCCTCACCCTTATGCCATCCCAGATGTGTATTACTTTCTTCTGCTGATCACAAACAAAGATTTTTAGAAGACTATTTCAGCTCTGTAGGTCCATACAATGCAAGTGAATGTGTATCAAAATTGTGAAGCTCCAAAAAGCACATAAAGGCAGCGTAAAAGTAATGCATATGACTCCAGATGTTAAATCCATGTCTTCAAAAACGATATGATAGGAGAGGGTGAGAAACCAATTAATATTGAAGTCCTTTTTTACTATAAATTCTACTCCCTGCACAGTAGGTGGCGATATGCACAAAGAAGGTGAATGTGTAAGTGGGGATTGATGATGAAATCAATATTTAAGTTATGAAAAAATAACTTAAATATTGACCTGTCTCTCAACCACACCTATCATATTACTTCTGAAGATATGGATTTAACCACTAGAGTCTAAAGGATTATTTTTAAGTTACCTTTATGTGCTTTTTGGACCTTCAAAATTTTGGTCACCGTTCACTTGCATTGTATGGACCAACAGACCTAAAATTTTCTTCTAAAAATCTTAATTTGTGTTCAGCAAAAGCAAGAAAGTCATAGACATCTGGAATGATGCTGAGTAAATGATGATCGACGCCTTTAAGGGAATTTTACATTCCTGCTTAGCAAGAAGTGTGCAGGTTATGACAAGTAAATACTACCAGTTTTAAAACAGGATTTCACGTTGAACTTGTTTTAAAGTGAATGAAAGGCATGTGTCTTTTTTTTCTCCCGAATTTGGAATGCCCAATTCCCAACGGGTCTAAGTACTCATGGTGGCGTAATGACTCGCCTCAATCCGGGTGGCGGAGGACGAATCTCAGTTGCCTCTATGTTTGAGACCATCTATCCACGCAGCTTATTACAAGGCTTGTTGAACGCGTTACCGCGGAGACCTAGCGCGTGTGGAGGCTTCACACTATTCTCCGCGGCATCCACGCACAACTCACCACGTGCCCCACTGAGAGGAAGAACCACATTATAGCGACCACAAGGAGGTTACCACATGTGACTCTACCATACCTAGCAACCGAGCCAATTTGGTTGCTTTGGAGACTTGGCTGGAGTCACTCAGAATTCGAACTCACGGCTCCAGGGGTGGTAATTAGTGTCTTTACTCACTGGCCTACCCAGGCCCCCAGCATTTTTGTGTTTTACAAAACATCCTCAACAGGTCATACATAGATCAAGGAGCCTAACTGCTAGAATTTCTTGTTTGTCAAGTTAACACTTTTATCATAAGGCCTTTTGATTATTTTCAACAAATATATTTTCTGCATATTTCTTTGTATTATATGTTTGAACTGAACACTCTTTTGAGTTCAGTCGCCTTTGATTCCTTAGCCAATTACCTGATTAAAAACAAAGCTGGTCATACAAAAGCAATCTGGTTCTGACATCTAAACAGACATGCTTTTGGTGCCTATTAAGTTTTAGGGGCCTCCTGAGATCTTAAGTCTTCATAGAACCCAAAAGACAGCAGATGGTTCTATAACAGCAAATGTGATACAACTAAAAACTATTTCAGGAATATAATACGATTTATGCGTCAAGGGAATAATATATCATTATAGAAAAAAAAATGTTAAGCCATACAGTTGCAAGACAAATCGGTCTACAAAAACAAAATTTTATTATCAGAACTGTCCATTGATTTGGCATTACTTCAAAGAGTAATAAACTCTTTCAATTATATCCTTTATCATACAATTATAACCTCTTGTGAAATACAACATCATTTTACAGCCCTTTTGATCTTGAGTCACAAAGTTTGACCTCAATTTCATTATTTCAGTCATGCCACAGAGAAACCAGCTGCTTGGCATGTCCACAAAACGAGGATTTTATTGGAAAGATTATTACACTTAAACCTGAAAGGGGTCAATGTAGCTTTAGGCCATGAGATTTAATAGTGCCTTACCATTCTGCAAAAACTTCAGACGTTCATAGAGGTCATCTCGTGTGATAGAAATCAGCCCCATGACAACATCGCTGTGTCCTAGTATTACATGGAAATTGTACATTTAATCTACTGCATTAAGCTTGAAGAAAATATTCATCTCATTTGCTATTTGTGTTTTTACCATTCATGTATTTTGTTGCAGAGTACATGCAGATGTCTGCTCCAAGAGCCAGAGGGCGCTGTATGGTAAAAATAATTTAAGATTTTCAAAACAATATCAAATTTCTAAGTGTAATTCCATCCCTGCCATTGGATCATTTGATTAAATGAAATAAGTGTTGCATTCAGTGTTTATGAAAATTCACTTATTTAGAGATTTTTTCAATTAAGGTTTGTTACCAGGTCCAATCAAATGTACAAAGATTTTCTTTTAAATCACAAAGGCAAGGATTAGAATCCATAAATAAGATAAGTGTCCACTAAAGGAATAAATGTAATTGTGCATACCTGGAAGTAGGCTGACATAAAAGTGTTGTCTACAACAACAATTGTGTCCTTGTTGTGCTCATGAACAATGTCTGCACATGCCTGAATGTCCACTACCCTCATAGTAGGGTTTGTGGGAGTTTCAATCCAAACCATCTGCAGACATGGGAGAATGCAATATTTATTACAACATTTCTTTAAATTATATAGCTCCTAGTGTACTTCCAGGTTTAATACCGCAAGTAAATATTCCCCATCCACCCACTTTGTCACAACAAATGTGTTAAAGGCAGAGCTAGAGAGTCCAGAACAACTTAAACTAACATTTCAAAACCTACATTTGAATGTTTTGAAAAACCTTTAGCTTTTGCTAAAATTCCAAAGCCACGTATACCTTTGTATTTGGTTTTAAAGCTGCCTTTAACACCTCAAGCTTTGTGAGGTCAGCAAAAGAGACATCAAGACCCACTTCTGCAGCTATTTTTCTGAAATAGCGGTTCGTTCCTGGATGGAAAAACAAGTCATAAACAGCCTGCATCACTCCCAGCTAAATGCCCATCACTCTTTTTCTATTAAAAGCAATAGTATTAATTTACTATTGGAACAATCACTTGCCTCCATAAACATCATTCATTGACAGAATTCCATCTCCAGCCTTAAAAAGATGTGTGATGGTCAAAGTAGCAGCCAACCCAGAGGCAACAGCGAGGCCTATCAAGACAGCCAGAGCTTTAATTTTATGATTATCACATGTACATATCTTTTTAATATTACTGGTTGATTTTGACTCACAGTATTTTGCACCATCCAAAGCAGCAACTGCTCTTTCAAGACAGTTTCTTGTGGGATTTCCACTTCTGCTGTACTCAAAACCCTGGCAAATAAAACATCAGAAAATATTGTAAAACAAACATACTGTGCATGAATCGTGTATTGAATCAGTGCAAAAATCTGACTGATTAAAACAATTACAATTCATTCTGATATCAAAGTTCATAGAATTTATTGCTTAATTATAACAGTGACTTTAATAATAAAAAGTAGTTCGTTTGTGGAGTTTACTTAAAGGTGTTGTTAAAGAATTAGTTCACCCAAAAATTAAAACTCATGCCATTACAGATGTTTATATATTTTTAGTACTTCTGCAAACACAAAAGAAAACTTTTAGAAGAACATCTCAGCTCTGTAAGTCCATACAATGCAAGTGAATGATGTCCAGAACTTTGAAGCTTCAAAAGGCACATAAAGGCAGCATAAAAGTCATCCATAAAACTCCAGTGGTTTAATCCATGTCTTCTTAAGCTATCAAGATGGATTTGGGTGAGAACAGACCAAAATAGAACTTCTTTTTACTATAAATCCTGACATCAGCTGTCTTCTTGGCAATCATGATTTCAAGCTTGATTACACTTCCTAGTGCCACCTAGAGATCTGCACGTGTCAAACGCTAAGAAGGTTAATCGAGCTTTAAATCATGCTCATGTCAAGAGACTATAATAGCAAGATGTGTAGTGAAAAATGGGATATATTTTGGTCTGTTCTCACCCAAAACCGATTGGATCGCTTCAGAATAAATGAATTAAACCACTGGAGTCATATGGATTACATTTATACTGCCTTTATGTGGACCTACAGAGCTGAGATATTCTAATAAAAATCTTCGTTTGTGTTCTGCAGAATAAAGAAAGTCATACACATCTGGGATGGCATGAATGTAATTAAACGAGAGAATGGGTGAAATATCCTTTTAATTTAGAGTTAGTACACAGGCGAACGTGTACTTTTATTTTAACAGCTGGCTGTTCTCACGACTCTGTTGCGGTTGAGTATTGAGTATCCAGTAACTTTGCTGATGTAACCTGTAACCCGATCGATCGTAATAAAGTACTCCAAATAAAGGAGTGGTGATGTGTAAAAGTGTCAAGTTTTTTTGTTTTGTTTTTTGTAAATGTGGAGATAATTTTGTTAACAACATGCAAACTGGTCATGCCCTGGGATATAATTTGTTTTAGAATATTTCTAAGACAGTAAATTAAGATAGACAGTTTCTACACGAGTTCGTCCTTATAAGATGAAACCTATTTTACTTTGTGCTTTGTCACTACTATAGACCTACACATATCTAACAACAAAGATTAACAACTTTATCTCAAAATAAGTTGGTGATTAAATGACTTACCTTTCGTATAATGGTTACATTTATAAATATGCACAATTTCATTTTTTTTATTTCATACTAAAAGTACAGTGAGTGTTTATTTCACATTAAGGATGGTCTATGTAACGGATACTCCGCATGAAGGCTAATCACTGAAAAAGTCGCGTGATTATTGCCACTCGTTCTGTTCATATCAACAGCCCTCAATCGTTTTAAACAACGGATTAAAATATCATATTCACAATTTCAAGCCATTATAAAGTATCTAGATGACCAACCCCATGTTTTCCGGGACTATGTTGTTTAAACGTGGTAGATAATGAAATTGGAGGCACTACGGCCATAGAGCTCCATTGCTCCGGTTCTGAACCAACGTGGATGGCATCTGTGGCGAATGACTTGAACCCGTGTAGAAAGCCGGCTGAGCTGTCGTTCTCCATGTGTGAAGCCATGTGTAGTCCGGATGTGGCTGAGTATATGAGATACAAGTTCCCTGAGATCACAGAAGCGTGAACCGCTTTCCCTTACATAAAATGGGTTACACTAAACAGGACGATATGATGACAACTACGCCAATCACTGTATGTTTAGTGTAAGGAAATGGAGTGGATTGGCCACTAAGCAACGGCGTAGTGTGCCACGTGACCTGTGTTTGACCATGGCACTGAAAGATATCGGTTGATGCAACACTTGCATGACATAACTTCTCTGTACTGCCAGAGTGCTTTGCCAAGTTTATTTGTAATGGTTTTCATATCTATCTATCGTTCTATCTATCTTTATTCTCCATATAGCAGTTATATAATTGTATCAAAGCTTTGTGCATCTTGATTCTTTAGAGCATTCCTAGTCTACAATAAAATATTAATAAATATTTTTTTATATCTAATCATGTAGTTGTATTTCTACATAACTGTTATGTAGATTGAATTTAAATAGAGTATATGATCTATGTGGTGGATGAACATTTGACAGTTTTGGGAAGGTCTATGGCAAGTTATCAAACTTGTTCTGACAATATGCATGAAATGAGATATAAAACTGGACTTGAGGCAACAAGAAATCAGAACACTCATAGATTGTTGAAACATAGGGTTTAATTTTTAGGCTGGTTAGTTAGAATGTTTTTTGGAATGTTTCCTGACACGCTGCCTGATATGAATCTATGAAAATCACCAGGAAGTTACCAAATTAATTTGACTACTTGACTTGTACTAACCAAAAGAGACAACAAAAACAAGGCTATGCATGCAGACTATATATATGCAACAATAAATTGTAAATGTGACAGCAGTTTGATACACAGTAGCTGTCAACTTATCTGAGGTCTGCTTTGATACTTTTGAGGCGTGAATCACATGATCTTTAACGATGACAGAGATCTGGTTCAGTGCTTTGCTGCTTAGTGTCACAAGTCTTGTCTCATTACAAGGTAAGTCTTGTGGTTGTACTGTATGTTTGAAAAAGCTCCAGCTCAATTGACAGCTGTTTCTGTATAGATACATTATATTTAACAATTACTGTGTATCTATTACCATCTAGTTGATGAATGCATAGAAGGAGTGATTGGGGAGGATGTCATCCTTCCCTGTGTCTATAATGGGGTGAAAAATGTTACCTCACTGCACATCTCATCTGAATGGAGAAGAGGCATGGAAGTAATACACACCTCAGTCTGGACGGATGGTCAGGTGGAAATGCAAAATGTGTCACACAGCATCCGGACCACAGTGTCATCTTTGGCTCCAAAGACTGGAGACTTCTCCATGGAGTTTCATGATATACATTTATCAGATGCACATAATTACAGTTTTCATCTAAAACTTGATGGTCAAGACAGCAGTCCTCCAATCTGTACCATCTGCCTCAATGTAGGTAAGGATAAAATAATGAACTACTTTATAAAAGTATTTGCAAGAAACAGTATGGTGTACCATCTGTCAAATCTCACCAGACACATCTTGCCTTTTCTTGCATCATTGGAAATTTTACAGCAACAAACTGTGAGTGTCTTTATGCAGTTACAGCTATGGTGGTGTCCATTTTTACATACACCATGCAAATAATATGTAAAACAAGTCAATGTCCTGTAACTTGAACAATACGGTAGTTACAGCTTGATTCTAAATTATACCTTTCGGCTTGAGATGTGCATCCATATGAATCAGAAATGCACCCAAACAATAATAAGATCATCTTTGAGGGGGTAAATGATCAGGATGTCATTTTATAAGACGACCATGTGACTTGAGTCTGTTCATGTTGTTTGTGTTCAGTTGGTGTTAGTTCAAGTGCAGAGGTGGGACGGCTGTCAGAGGCCATGTGGATGTTCAGCATGGCTCTCTGTGTGGTTGTATTCTTGCTGGTAGCTTTGTCTCTGGGTTTCCAGAATAAATGGGATCGAGAACGAAGAGAGCAACACAGATGTGGAGGTATTGAAGTCATGTGTGGATGAACAGATTTAAATGGCTATTGAGCTTCTACTGAATGTTTTCTCTGGTCAGAATAGTATGGTTATTGTGTTATATTAAGATTGTTTCTTAAATTCTTTGTGTTACAGATGATTCATCTAGTTACGGAACTGAGATGATTTTGATGGATATGGACCAATGGACTTCCCTTCCAGAAACAGATGTGTAACATTTTCTGGAAATGCACTCTTAGTTGATGCTACTTACTGTCATTCTTCTTTTTAACACTGCGATCTACTGGAATTGATTCACTGTTGCATTTTAGAGTCAGAGTGAACTAACAATCTGTCGAAGATTAGAAAAACGTAATAAGTGATTGCTACAAACTTTATTCAGTGCCTTTAGTTTAACCCATTTAATAAAAACAAATTCCCAGCTGAGTGAAGACATGAAGATACTCCTTGCATTCCCAATTAAACAAACTACATAAAATACATCAACAACTGTTTCTGGGCACTTTAAATTTCAAACTAAATTTCAGTCACCAATGTAACCGATGGGATTACATGGGTTAAGTAATTTTTTCTATTTGAATCATATTTTTGCCCTAACTATTTCATTTTACATGGTTCTGCGGTGTGTAACTAATATATTTTTTAAAGGAGAAATATTCTACAGTCTTTCAATTAATATTAATATTACTAATACATCAATTAACATCATTAATGCTGCAAGAATTAGCAAAATGCTATTTAAAATAATTTTTAAGTATAGCATGTCACACTGCAGGACATTTCAACTACCCGTGTATAAAAAAATTACGTATGTTGATGTACTTGGACAATAAATCGAATGAAACAAAGACATTTAAACATCTCCTTTGCTCCTGTGAGATGAGTAAAGTTTCTTATATTGGTAACCTACTGGAAAAGCTCACTCAATTTACATTATCTTGAATTATGTGAAGAGTTTAAAAAAGTTCAAAACAACCCAAGTGTGATATCACGATAACTGAATAAGAGATTCACACAGGAAAGCAGAAAGCTAACATTGCTCTATAGCTCATACTTTAGATTAAATAAATGCATCACATACAAAACTCACCAGTCAGCATATACAACAGACCCCTCCTCTGGCCCAGCTAATCTGATTACCTCAGCCCTGCATGAAAAGAGGCCACAGTTACCATGGTAACACATACAATTGAATGCATAACCTGTCACTGATGAGCCTGAAAATGCTTACCGGGGTTAATCACAAAGCAGTGACCTAAGGCTACAAATCTGGTAGTCTCATTTGCTTTAATAAAATAGCACCCCTTCCAATCTTGAGATATAATCTAGTTCCCAAATTGTATGGTGTAACAGTATAAGGATGGGAAAGGAGGTGGGAACCTGTTGAACAGTGAACATAAAGTTTAATGGTAAAAAACTTAAACCAACATAAAACATAAGGAACAAACACAACTCTCTCTCTCTCGATTGGCGTCTCTGCTCCCCTTTATCTCGCTCTTCCGCTGATCAGCTGATTCAGCGTTGGCCGTGCTGTCTCACGGCCTGGCCACACACTCCTCCGCATCACATATGGATTATAATATACATTGGCACTGGCATCGCTGAATCCCTCAGGACAAGATTGTTCAGCCATTCATAGAAATGTCTGTACATCCTGGTCAAATATTTTTAAAGAATTATTTCTTTCAATATCTGGTGCTTCTTGTAATGTACCATAAAACCTTACAACAATCATTGCATTCCCTCCATATTTTTTTCTAGTTTTTTTCTTCCTCCTTATAGTACTAGTACATCATAAGCAATCACTTTGAATTCCACAAGAGTGTTGTTTGTTGACTTCACAAGATGAATACTAATAGACATATTTAAAGCCGATCAGAATCTAACGCCATCACCAATAATGCTACAATACAAGAGTGAATGGCAGCTTTTATTGAGAAGTAAATTATTTCTTGCATCTAATTTTATGGCATGAGGACATGACATGGCACTGTAATTACTTTCCAAGGGAACTGTGGCATTGAAGTCTAATTTTAATATTTCAATTTCCTTTGCAATGTCAGGAGTGCAGGATCTAATTGCAGCCTTTATTAAAAAGCTGAACACAGGAAAACACAAAACATGGCAGGAATGCACATTCAACACAGCTTTACAAAGACACATGAACACATGACAAAAACCATGACTGGGAATGACTAAAATTGTTAGCACAGACAAAGATCAAATGAGACCTGTGCTTGATTACTTTATGAATTAACTACTACTGTTTATTTCCACTCACTCCAATAGTCTCAAAATAAAGAATAAAAATATATAATCATCTACATAATGATAATGGCATTACAGTTGTAGAGCCTTTCTTGTTTAACACCCCACTACCTCACCAAACAAAAAGACAAATGCAAAAGGCATCTTTTAAAAGTTAATTAAGAAAAGCATGTAATATGAATATTGCCGGTATTTGGACTATAAATATGGCAAATTTGCTGACTCCTGAAAAACCTTTGTTGATATGATTGCTGACAAAATCAATCAATGATTGTCAGGCATAACTGTTATACACAATGTAAAAAGTGGTAACCTGCAATTGTTGTCTAACTCTAAGTTCTATTTCTACTTCATCTCACCCGTAGAAATAGCTTTTGCTGGTGTAACCAGTGGTACATCAGCACTGCTGTGATTCGTCCGCAGGCATGAGGACTCAGGCCAAGTGCCGTATACAACAGTCCAATGAACAAGTAAATAAAAAAAATGAGGAAAAACTGAGTACGGTCATAAAAACGCATTTGTGCATGGAACTACTTTCTTACACAATGGATCAGAATCTGGCGTTGCTGGTTCAAACCAAATGATGCTTCCAAGCCTTCATTAGTAATTCAAAAATGTCACTTCAGAAATAGTATCACAGTTTGTGCTGTTTATAACAAGTTATTGGATAAACAAGGATGTGTGTGTGTGTGTGTGTGTGTGTGTGTGTGTGTGTGTGTGTAGCGTGTATTTATCACTTTGTGGGGACCAAATGTCCCCATAAGGATAGTAAAACCCGAAATTTTTGACCTTGTGGGGACATTTTGTCGGGTCCCCATGAGGAAAACAGCTTATAAATCATACTAAATTATGTTTTCTGAAAATGTAAAAATGTACAAAGTTTTCTGTGAGGTTTAGGTTTAGGGGTAGGGTTAGGTTTAGGGGATAGAATATAAAGTTTGTACAGTATAAAAACCATTATGTCTATGGAAAGTCCCCATAAAACATGGAAACACAACATGTGTGTGTGTGTGTGTGTCTGTGTGTGTGTGTGTGTGTGTGTGTGTGTGTGTGTGAGTGAGTGAGTGAGTGAGTGAGAGAGAGAGAGAGAGAGAGAGAGAGAGAGAGAGAGAGAGATGGAGCATGTGCAATCACCTGTTGCCACTCCCAAGTAGTGGTATATACAGTGAGGAAAATAAGTATTTGAACACCCTGCTATTTTGCAAGTTCTCCCACTTAGAAATCATGGAGGGGTCTGAAATTGTCATCGTAGGTGCATGTCCACTGTGAGAGACATAATCTAAAAAAAAAAATCCAGAAATCACAATGTATGATTTTTTAACTATTTATTTGTATGATACAGCTGCAAATAAGTATTTGAACACCTGAGAAAATCAATGTTAATATTTGGTACAGTAGCCTTTGTTTGCAATTACAGAGGTCAAACTCTTCCTGTAGTTTTTCACCAGGTTTGCACACACTGCAGGAGGGATTTTGGCCCACTCCTCCACACAGATCTTCTCTAGATCAGTCAGGTTTCTGGGCTGTCGCTGAGAAACACGGAGTTTGAGCTCCCTCCAAAGATTCTCTATTGGGTTTAGGTCTGGAGACTGGCTAGGCCACGCCAGAACCTTGATATGCTTCTTACAGAGCCACTCCTTGGTTATCCTGGCTGTGTGCTTCGGGTCATTGTCATGTTGGAAGACCCAGCCTCGACCCATCTTCAATGCTCTAACTGAGGGAAGGAGGTTGTTCCCCAAAATCTCGCAATACATGGCCCCGGTCATCCTCTCCTTAATACAGTGCAGTCAGCCCTGTCCCATGTGCAGAAAAACACCCCCAAAGCATGACGCTACCACCCCCATGCTTCACAGTAGGGATGGTGTTCTTGGGATGTACTCATCATTCTTCTTCCTCCAAACACGGTTAGTGGAATTATGACCAAAAAGTTCTATTTTGGTCTCATCTGACCACATGACTTTCTCCCATGACTCCTCTGGATCATCCAAATGGTCATTGGCAAACTTAAGACGGGCCTTGACATGTGCTGGTTTAAGCAGGGGAACCTTCCATGCCATGCATGATTTCAAACCATGACGTCTTAGTGTATTACCAACAGTAACCTTGGAAACGGTGGTCCCAGCTCTTTTCAGGTCATTGACCAGCTCCTCCCGTGTAGTTCTGGGCTGATTTCTCACCTTTCTTAGGATCATTGAGACCCCACGAGGTGAGATCTTGCATGGAGCCCCAGTCCGAGGGAGATTGACAGTCATGTTTAGCTTCTTCCATTTTCTAATGATTGCTCCAACAGTGGACCTTTTTTCACCAAGCTGCTTGGCAATTTCCCCGTAGCCCTTTCCAGCCTTGTGGAGGTGTACAATTTTGTCTCTAGTGTCTATGGACAGCTCTTTGGTCTTGGCCATGTTAGTAGTTGGATTCTTACTGATTGTATGGGGTGGACAGGTGTCTTTATGCAGCTAACGACCTCAAACAGGTGCATCTAATTTAGGATAATAAATGGAGTGGAGGTGGACATTTTAAAGGCAGACTAACAGGTCTTTGAGGGTCAGAATTCTAGCTAATAGACAGGTGTTCAAATACTTATTTGCAGCTGTATCATACAAATAAATAGTTAAAAAATCATATATTGTGATTTCTGGATTTTCTTTTTTAGATTATGTCTCTCACAGTGGACATGCACCTACGATGACAATTTCAGACCCCTCCATGTTTTCCAAGTGGGAGAACTTGCAAAATAGCAGGGTGTTCAAATACTTATTTTCCTCACTGTATATATTAACTGAGCAAATAAAGAAATGTCCCTTTTTCAGGACACTGTATTTTAAAGATAATTTTGTAAAAATCCAAATAACTTTACAGATCTTTATTGTAAAGGATTTTAAAAAAATGTACATGCTTGAACCATAAACAAATAATGAACATGCACCAGTGGAACAGCCATTAAGACACTAACAGCTTACAGACTATAAGCAATTAAGGTTATAAAAACGTATGACACTAAAGAGACCTTTCTACTGACTCCGAAAAACACCAATAGAAAGATGCCCAGGGTCCCTGGAGGCATAAGGATTGCAGATGTGGCCAGGGCAATAAATTGCAACAGGCCCGGACTGGCCATCGGGAGCACCGGGACAATTCCCGTTGGCCTGGCGACTAAGTTGGCCTGCTGCCAGCCAGGGTTATTATTTTTTTTTTATTATTATTATTATTATTATTTTATATTACTACCTTTACCAGTGATCATTTTTGAATTCGTCATTCAATAAAATTATTATTAATATTAATAACAATAAAAAACAATAAAAAATCATGAATCTGTTAGTCTTGACTGGCAAGGCTACGATTCGACTTTACGCCTCAGACAAACGGTTAAACAGAAAATGCGATGATGGAGAGAAAACGGACAGGTGGAGCAGAGAGGGAAAGGACAAAAAAAAAAAAGAAAGCACTCCAAGAAGAAGCAGCAAAATGTTGCAAAATGACCTGTTCAGGGCTTCAAGTGCAGGTCAGTTTCATCTGTAAATACTGTACTTTTTTCTTCGTTAACTTAGTATTGAACTGCTAGCAAATGTAAGCGGTAGCGCCCGTCTAACGTTACATTCGTGGAGAAATCAAAACAAATGAGTGCACACAGAAAACTCACAGAAGAAATGTACTGAGGTAAAAATTGTAATTGTTGTTTTTTTTATTTATAACATATGATTTAGTTTAACATAACACAACTAAGGGAGCTGTTTTGCTGAATATTATCACGATTGAAAATGTTACATTGAATTTATTGTTCAATAAACAAGTAGCGTAGTTAATATTTATTATTAAGTTACTTACATTTTAGACACAAACCATATTAACTGTTTTTATTCTATTTCACCGACTAAAATAGCTCCAAAGGAAAGCTACAGCAGCGCGGTGTTTTGTTACTGAATAATTCAGCGTTTTGAACGAATCTTTTGTATGAATGACTCACTAATTAAGACGGTCACTTGCCGCCACTTATTGGCGGTTTAGTTTAATGTTGAAGTATTGCATTTTTTTTATATTCAAACATTTATTTAAAACATTAATCTCATAACATTATTTATTGCAGTTGTAATTGCAGTGCACAGGACATTATGTGCAGACCCATTTGATATTAGGACTGCTTTACTTCTAGGTTGGTTGTTTATGTTTTTATGTTATGGTCATACTGTGAAATAAATGTAATTTGGGGGGGAACGACAAGGTTGTCCGTGTTTCTAAATTTTATTTGGGTGCATAGGATGGCCTGGATGGGTGTAGGATTTCCCGGCCTGAAATTGTGTCCCAGTCCGGCCCTGAATTGCAATGTCTATACTGTGACACAGGGAGACAGGAAGGAACAACACCTGCTCAGAATCGGTATATCACATCTGCGGGACAGGTACAGGATGGCAACAACAACTGCCCGAGTTACACCAGGAACGCACAATCCCTCCATCAGTGCTCAGACTGTCTGCAATAGGCTGAAAGAGGCTGGACTGGGGGCTTGTAGGCCTGTTGTAAGGCAGGTCCTTACCAGACATCACCGGCAACAACATCGCCTATGGCCACAAACCCACCTTGCACAATTGAAAATTGGCCCCGTTCACTTCTATTGTAAGTGGCTCACTGGAACCCAGATATTTGCTTTATTTTAAAGGAAATGAGGTACAAGTAGCATTTTTGTGGTAATCAAGATTATGCCCCAAACACTGTAGATTGAGATTAACGTTAACCTTGAATATTCCTTATATCGGCCTCTTATTTTTGTGGATACAGTTTTAAAAATTAACCACAGTCATCAAGTCTAACTTAAGGAGGCATATATTGAATGGGGTAGTACTTCTATCTCTAAAATATCTGAGAGGTAGGCAATCAGTATTTGGTTTATAAGGTTTCATCTAATTTTATTGGCTATCTGATGAGCAGTGCCCACAGTAGCTGCTGATTATTTGAAAAAGCAGCCCACTAGGGAGGCATCGATTTGAGGCTCACCATGGAGAATAGTTCAATAAATGCTGAGAACAACAGCATATGCAGTCAATAAAAAAATATATATATATATATATATATATATATATATATATATATATATATATATATATATATATATATATATACCTCAATTATAGATTTTGTGTCATTCATGCAAAAACAGATCATAGTTACCATAGAAACATATTATTTTGGGGGAAATGAAGAGTTTTGTGTAGAGCATTTATTACGGCAACTCTGCTCATTAGCACCAATACTCATAACCAACAAGACTGTCAGCAAAATCAAAAGAATATGCATCTGATCTGCCTTGAAATGACAGTGGATCTAAACTACATTCAGATCGCTGAGGAAAGCTGTGACATGCTCCAGTTTTTCTTTAATGCTGTTCTTTGATACGTATGTCATTCTTGCCATTAGCAAGCTTATTTTGTTATGCTGCTCCTGCATCTCTACCAAAGTTTACTTTCATCAAGGTCACTCATTGCGTCAATATGACCTTAACAGTTAGTGTTTGCATTTCAGCCAAGATTGCTTTGTGAATCTGTAAAAAATGCAATACAGGCTTTGCAAGAAGCTGTATTGGAGGATAAAGGTGCGTACACACTGCCAGCGACATCGCGCGCGACAGCGACTCAATATCATTCATTTTCAATGAGAGCACAGCGACTTCCGGCGACACGAGCTGTCGCGACCGTTGGCGCTAGATGTGGGCGTGTCCAGCGACGCGACAAAGTTGAGAAAAGTTCAACTTTGGAGCGACTAACGGAAGCGACAGCCAATAGGAGAGACGACGGGAGAGCTCACGTGATCCTTCTCTCTCTCTCGCTCTCTCAGCTCCTGCAGTAACGGAAAGATGGATGAAAGGCGAATTCTTGCTGTTAGAAATTTTCCAGTGCTCTATGATATGTCTCTTCCCACGTTCAAGGACATTTTTAAGAAAAATACTGCGTGGAAAGGTGTATCTGAGATCGCGGGGATTTTGTGGACCCAGATTAAGGCAGTGGCAACTACACTGCACCCAACAACAAACCTGCAACTCGAAATTAAGCGTAGTGACATATTTCACAAGCAAATAGTATAGCCAATCACAATAGACTTAAAGGTACATTGGTAAAAAGATTAAAAGGGGGAACATTTTAATGCAAAAAGTCTAAGAAATGACCCCCTTAATGTTTATGCAATTTCATAAGCCATCAAAAAAATGCCAAAATGACATTTTCATGGGCCATGTTGTTTAAATGTTATATACCAGGGTTCCTCAATAGGCGGCCTGCAGGCCACATCCGGGCCACGAGAGACAAACGTTTGGCCCACGCTAAAGGCCTGTTCACAAGAAATCAGTGACAATTTTGCGAGACAAACTTAAGACAAAAGGTCTATACACATTATTTTGCAACGCGGAAGTAAACAGCGGCCCCATTTCCGGCGAATGTGTAAAAGTTCCATTGTTATTGACTGCAATGTAAATAAATAGAAGGATAATAATACCAGAATTTCGTGAATTTATAAACTATCACACAACTACAGGATGTACAGCAGAATGTTGGCCTAATGTCTTATAATTGTCTAACTTCAGCATTTATATTAAAAAAGTAATTAAATCATTCACTTGCTGTGTAATGTATTGAAGAGAATATAAAACCTGCTTCTTACTTTACAGAGATCGTGACAATGCGTTTCTTGTCTCCATTTAAACCATTTATATGTACCTGCATGACCTCCGATGATGCCCTTATTTGTTTATTTCCAATATGGAATGATAATAAAGAGAGAATGTTCTCTGAAAAGAACGAGTAAAATGCATTTATTAATTTGCCAAGATGAAACGAGATGCCTTTTTGGTGCAAAGAAAGTTAAAACAGCATTTGCCCAGCAGCTATCTTCTCTCAGCTGGTTGAGTAAATTTTGTGGAGGCATGCCAGAGGGCTCAGAGTCCTGTCAGCACAGGTCTGGTCTTTCATTAGGCAAAATGCGATATATGCGTTCCAAACCAACGAGTTTATGAAAATCGTAATTACTGACCAGGGGTGCCCAAAGAAAAAGAATATGGCATTGATGCAGCTCTTCGTTTTTAATTATTCTTTTTATTTTAACATTTTCTGTTGTATTTTTTGTATTACAAACTATAAACAGATAGCTGAAAGTTTTTTAATAACCTCAAGATACAATGCAATATTTCGGCAGGTTCTTAATCAATCATATTTTGGAGTCAACGAAATTAATAGGCCTCTCAATTTTTTAATTTGCAGAAATGTGCTTCGTATCTTATAATTCCTTTCACAATGTAATGCATTCAGCCTTAATCCATCACCTCTTAAGAAAAGAAAAAGTTAAATTCAAGTTTTTGATTTCACAACAGGAAAACAGTTTTAATGTCAAATAAAAGTAGGCTAAATGCATTAACTACGCAAAATACAGCATTGTTTATTTCAATAATACTGTTACATTTGGTAGTCTCAATAAATGGTACTGAGTGAAATCCAAGACAATGTGTAGCCTAGGTCAATGATAAGAAATATCTCCTGTCACAAAACAAAACAATATCCAACTTGATAGTATTACGTCATGACATTGTATCTTCATCTCTCCAAAACTACGTAAAACTGCACAGAACTACCGTGTGTTCAATGAGGACATGCGTTTTCTTAAAGAGACAGTAACCATGATTTAAGAGACTCGTGCTTTTAGTCGTTAAGCTGATATTTTATCCAAAACATACATAATTATATTGAAATCAAATATGTGCATTTGTGCAAGTATAGGACACTTGATGATTTTAATTTTAGAGTAATGTGCTTTGCAGAATAAATATTTAATTTTAAAATAATACAGTTTGATGTATGCAACGTTTTCATACATTTTGTTCCACTGCCCTTAATCAACTTTGATTTTTAGCCATTCCTATGAAAACGTTTGGGCACCCCTAGGGACTGTTCCATAAAAGCCGCTTAGAAAAGCGGGGATTAAAGTCCAAAACCTGACTTGAATGAGCCGAGCTATACATCCGCGCTTAAATTGGTTCCATAACAGTAAGTTGAGGATCATGTGATCTTACTAATTTGAGTCAGGTTTAAATAGTCTAGATAATTGCGCGTGCACGCCATTGTTTAAAAGTCCTGAAAAGTCGAGCATGTGTCAATCGATTTACTGTGGGCTACCATGGCAACAAAAGGAAAAGATAGAGCAGCGATGTTCACGGCAACAGAACAGCGTTTGCTATTGGAAACATATGAAGAATTTAAAGATGTCATCACCAAAAAAGGCAATACAGCGGCAATAAATAAAGCAAGAGAGAAAGGTTGGCAGGAAATTGCTGATCGTCTCAATGCGTAAGTAGCGGTGTAAACTATCTAAAATACTTTATCAACATTGAATGTGTGTCACAATACATTGCAAAGTTTGTGTGTGAATAACAGTAACGTTAATTGCTTTCACACAGCAGCAACTTAAGTGAAGGAAAAAGAACCTGGCAACAGGTGAAAATAAAATATAAAAATATAGTTCAGAATGGTAAGTAAATCTAATGGTATGTACATATGTAATCAATGCCAGCTTGAAGTTACAACTATTCAGGGTTTTTTTTTATTTTATTTTTTTTTAATTGCAGCGACCAAAAAGAAGACTGAGGTTGCTGGCACTGGGGGAGGGCACCAGCCAGCTTCACTCCTGCAGAGGAGCTGGCTTTGGAAATTAATAAAGGGAGGCCCGTCCTTGAGGGAATAGAGGGGGGGGGGACATCATCGTGTGTGTGTGTGTGTGTGTGTGTGTGTGTGTGTGTGTGTGTGTGTGTGTGTGTGTGTGTGTGTGTGTGTGTGTGTGTGTGTGTGTGTGTGTGTGTGTGTGTGTGTGTGTGTGTGTGTGTGTGTGTGTGTGTGTGTGTGTGTGTGTGTGTGTGTGTGTGTGTGTGTGTGTGTGTGTGTGTGTGTGTGTGTGTGTGTGTGTGTGTGTGTGTGTGTGTGTGTGTGATCATTATTCCTTCTTATAGCAGTAGTGTCACGTAGAGGTACTTGTGCTATTGTAATGGTGCATTTTGGTAAAAAAATATTTTTTCTATCAAGATTCTGTATGCATTATGGATCCACCAGACATCATGTTGCCTGTGAGTATGAGACCTTTTAAATCAGTCATGTAAGCTAATGAGTTTAACTGAGTTTAATCAGTGGTAACAGGGAGAAGGCCCATCAGTTGAGGAGGATGAGGAGACTGTGTCTGTATGTTCAAGGAGGCCTGAGGTACTCACAGGTTCCATGCTATACTGTATTGAATATTAAAAAGTGTACTTGTGTGATAAAATGATCATAATGTGTTTTCAGGATGCTGACACTGTTCTAGAGCCCTCTCAGTCTGGGACCACATGTGACAAAGTGAGTATTAAGAAATGAAAACAATGTGACAAGAGTATTCAATGAAATAACTTAAATCTATGTTGCTACAGAACCCAGAAAACATAAAAGGAGTGTATAAACGCTACCTCCTTAAACAAATGGAAGCGATTGATATCGACATCCAGTATAAAAAACTGAAGATGAGGAAGTTGGAGCTGGAAATTCAACAGCTACAGAAAAATGCAAGTAGAACTACCATTTTTAAAAAAGGAAAAGGGGGAAAAAAAAACATTACCTTTTTGATCACTTTCCACAACATTTATTTGTGTGTTTTCACCCCTAACAGGCAGATTCACTCTGAATAAAGACAAGTCACATTAAATACTTTGACTTCTGTGTGTTTGTTCAACTAAGGAGAAAGTTGAGGGGCCAGTGGAAAATTTTAAAGGCTACACATGGTTTAGACCATATTAAGCAAAATAATTATTTGCATATGTGTCTCATAAGTCTGCCTGTTTCGTTTTCTTCCAATACTGCTTCATTGCCCCAGTCTTCCTCTTCAACAATCCTTGATTGCCCCTCTCTCTCCTCAGACAAGCAATGTTATGGAGCACTACACAAGCAACTACAATGTCACATGCCCTAGCTGGAGTCACTCTGAGGTGCTTCAGGCACTGAAACCTTGACTTTATCAGCCCAAATGCCATCTCTATACAACCTCTTGTGCATGCATGGGCAATGTTGTAGCGGTGCTGTGCCTCTGTCTGGGGCTCCTGATGGGGAGTCAAGAGGTAAGGCGGGCATGGGTATCCCTTGTCTCCCAGCAAAACTCCTGAGAATTCTCCTGCATCGACAGAATGAATATATATAGATATATAATGTAGTTTTTTTTTTCTTTCTTTTTTTAAGACTTTTTGCGATTTAAGTGATTACTAGCATACCTCTTGCTAGTTGCTGGTAGAGACATGAGGCTCTAAAGATTCTGGAGTCATGCACAGAGCCTGGCCATTTGGCCTCTACATTTGTGATGATGCAATCTGCATTACTAATCATCTAAAATAAATTAAACCTGTAGGTCACTACATTTTAATTGCAATGAACTAAACACTGGTGCCCAGCTTAGTACAGAACACTCAGTGCTAGAGCATAGCCTTCGATATCATCTCAGTGGGACCGTACCTGTACATTGATGCTGTGTACTGATTTCCTATTCACAAAGTCCGCTTCATGTGGACCAGACGGACACTTAATACGCACATGGGTGCAGTCCAATTAGTGTTAATTTTGTCACCTATTTTTAATTTAGTCTTAGTCTTAGTCTTGTGCCAAATGTCCTTGTTAGTTTTAGTCATATTTAGTCATTCACATATCTTTTTTTTGTTAGTCGTTTTAGTACTAAAGTCTGCATTTAGTCTAGTTTAGTCAAAAGAATTTAAGGTATCTTAGTCAGGTTTAGTCTAAAGTCTCATTTTAGTCTAGTTTTAGTCAAAAGAGAATTTAAGGTATCTTAGTCAAGGTTTAGTCGACTAAAGTCTGCATTTAGTCTAGTTTAGTCAAAGAGAATTTAAGTATCTTAGTCAAGGTTTAGTCTAAAGTCTGCATTTTAGTCTAGTTTTAGTCAAAAGAGAATTTAAGGTATCTTAGTCAAGGTTTAGTCGACTAAAAGTCTCGTCGTTTTAGTCAAAAGAGAATTTAAGGTATCTTAGTCAAGGTTTAGTCGACTAAGGTCTCGTCATTTTAGTCAAAAGAAAACTCAATATATCTTAGTCAAGTGTAAGTCAAAACATTTGTCTTTTTTAAAATAAATTATTTCTGAGATTAATTCTGAGATAACCATTTCAGTCAAATAGTGTTTAACACATCTCAAATATTGGTTAAATGTCATAATTACCTGACAAAATACACTTGTTGAATGATTTTTGTTGAATTCACTTTGTTAAAAGTGTCCGGTTTTCTGATTTAAGAGACACATTCACAAATGATGAACTTGTTCTTTAGATTATTTTATTTTGAACCAACACAATTCAAAAGCTGGGGCCCAACAGACTCAGACTGACAAATTACAAAGATTTTTAAAGCTGTTTTTGGTTGCCTTTTGTCTCATTTTTCTATTCAGAGTGTACGCTTTAGATGTCGCTTAAGGTTGGTGGTGTTTTTCCCCGATATTTTTTGTCCGCAGTGCTTCCCGTCAGTTATAATGACACACTCTGACTTTTTGTCAATGTCATTGTTGTGTTCTTGCTCCATGTAGTTTCGTGTTGCATCCACAGGCTGGCAGCAACAGGAGTATGAGACCTGTAACCGTCACTTGAGCAACAGCGCGAACTCATTCGGAATATTTTGAAGGCTCGTAACAATATTCTATCTCATGATGAAAAAGTCGAGACGATTGTTGACGAAAATGAAGATAGATTTTATCTTCGCTTTTATTTTATGTAAAACATTTTAGTCTCGTCTTTTTTCGTCAACAATAATGCATGTTAATTTAGTCTTAGTCAGCGTTTTTGGACATTGGTGCAGTCTCGTCATCGTCTCGTTTTAGTCATGGAAAAAAAAGGTCGTTGACGAACATATTTAGTCTCGTCTCGTCTGACGAAATTAACACTAAGTCCAATGCACCGATAACATTTGGGAAACCTAGGAAAATTATTTGTTTGTTTTAAATATGTCCCATGTAAAATCAACAGTCAAGAAATATTTCCATGTTTTATAGTTATTTGAACTTACCAGCTATTCCATAAAAGGCATGTTTAATGGTACGAATAGCTTTGTGGCCAGGGAATGTGATGAACACATTGAGTAGTCTTTTTAAAGAAAGGTACACAGTTCGTACAGAGCGGCAAACTGATGCTTTGCTGATATTCTCTGCATCTCCAACTGTGTTCAAAAATGTTCCACTGGCAAAAAAGCGAAGTGTGGGACTGTGAGCGCTCTGTTGCGGCGTGTATTATTTGCAATGTGTGGGTTTAGTAATCTACAAATATATGCAATGCCATCTCTTGAGAACCTATATCGCTCATACAGGTAGCTGTCATTAAAAGCCAACGGGTCTGACCTGTCTCTGAAAGTTCTCTCTCTTAGAAATGCCCTCCGCAAGACTATAGCTCCCTCATCCACCACCTCATCTATGAAAGGACACGCCATGGTTAAGTTTGGAAACGAGTTCAGCTCCCTATTTATATACTTTTAATTAATTACCAAACTCATTAACCAAACTCACCAATTAAACACACAAGTTTTGAACATTTCTTAGTGTATTTCTACCTTATTTCTTACATTTATTAGTAAAGTACATTTCCTGATTTATTTAAAAAACAAATTTTATTAATAGTGGTTAAGTAAAATAAAATGACATCGAAATACCAGCAGGTGAGTATAAATGGTATGCGCGTTAAGCCTGAACTCAGACTTAGCCTGATAGTTAGCCTGCCCCGGACCAGGTTAATTTGCCAGCATAAGTTGCCGGGGTAACTGAGTTTGAACTTTTTTAAGTTTGATTTATGAAACCGAATCTACCAAAAATAAGCCTGACTAACCGAAATAAGCCTGGCTTATACTCTAATCTTGGTTTATGGAACAGCCCCCCGGTCTATACACAGTTCGGAAAAAACAAAAACAAAACTTCATTTCGTGCCGGTACAGTACACGGCGCTGTTGCTGTTCTACAAACATTTATAACAGTCTCGTGACCTGCTCATGCTTGCTGTCAGTGCTAGAGATGAATATATTGAATGCTGTTAAAGTATTTATTTACCTAATTTGGCATAAATGTTTCAATATACTCTTTCCATGTTGTTGATGCATTCTAAGGAGTATATCATCTGTGTTTTTATGCAAGTGAGATGAGTAAAGAGCACTGTTGCATAAATATATGTCACATTTATATTTACACATGTATGTTGCTATGATTATATTCCAAAAGTTATATGCCAACTACTCTTTTTTTAATGTCTGGAGAATATAACACAAGGCAATGTGATAAATACATGTGGAATAGTGGACATAAAGAATAACATTGTACAGAACAAATATGATGCATTGCCTAGTATTCAAAATAATTTATAAGAAAATATTGGCTCACAGTCTTTTCTTCATTGAAATTATTGCAATACTTTGTTATATTATCCTTAAGAACAATACTAATACAAATAGGTCTAACACTTGAATCAGCAATTAGGGAAAGTGCACGGAGTAGATCCTGTTTGGAGATGAGCAGGAACAGTTGACACATGAAGGACATGGAGATCCAGATTGTTGTATTAAAGTTTTTTTTCCCCCAGCAGGCAAAGTTGTGTAGTTTTGTGTACCTGTATACCCAAACAAAATGTTCATAATTATTTGAATAAATGAAACAGTCTACTAATACTGAGAAAAATAACTAAGACTTTTCTGACTCTTAATAATAGAAACAACAATATAAATAATAATAATAACAATAATAATAGCAGCAGCACAAACACTTTGTCATTACATCGTAATAGACTTTGTATTGTTGACAGAATTTTGCCCTTGGTGAAAACACAAATTGGGGAACCCTGTTATAGACAATAAATTGGGAGGCACTACAGCCAAAGAGTTGCATTGTTTCAGTTTTGAACCAACGTGGATCGCATCTGTAGCTAATGATATTCTGGCTGGAAGCAGGCCGAGCGTGCTTGAAGCCACGTGTTGCCCAGGTATGGCTAATTGCGAGACACCAGGTCCATGAGATCTCAGATAAGTGCAGAGCTCTTAAAATTAAATTATTTAAATTAAACAGGAAGGTATAACAACAGATCCTCCTTCTAAATCAATTACTGTATAACAAGTAGTATAAGGAAATGAAGTGATTCCACAAGGATGTGCTATTCCACATGTTTTTGCACCATGCCATGCTCAACTGTTTGAACAGCTGTTGAACATGGCATGACTGGACACATGTTGGGACACTACAACTTACTTTTAGTCCTCAGTCCACTAGATGACAGCATTTTCAAAATTATGACGTTTCAGTTTCAGTATCCTACATTCAAATGAATTGGTAGGTTAGAAACTGTGCAGATTGCATTTTACATCAGCAAATATTTAGTGTACTTTAGTTCTAGAAATACGCTTTCAAAAAGTTGTCATTTATGCAAGTATTCAAAAAGAACCATGGTACAGCGTCATTTATAAGGAGTATATATGATCTAATGTAGAATATATGATCTGATTTTCAGTTGTATGACCTTTACAAAAACAAAAACTGTCCTGGGTTAATACACAACATATTAACAGTTTTTGGAAAGGTCGTATGACTGAAAAACAGAGGAAAATGTGGTTTAGTGGGCTGCTAGCTGTAAAGGGAAAATTGGTCATCACCTGTTGTGTACGTGCACAAAAATGTTAGGTTGTGCACCAAAAAAATAAGGAATACACAAAAGACAGTGCTCAGTTTTGAGCATGGTATCTACAATGTAAGTAGTTTGACAGATGTTCCAAGCCCTTCAGGACAACCAAAAATAAAAGGCTACAGTCAAATCTAGGCTTCAATATTGATACATCTGAATTGAATTTGTTGACCTGATAGGGTTCATCCGTATAACTGCAAAGGATCAGTTGTGTGACCAATAAGGGTCTTCCAGGATCACGATTTATTTTGACTATAGAACTATTCCGAATTATTGAAAATATGATTAAAAAATATTTCCTTGGGTAAGAAAAAGTCCTTCGGTTTGCTTACTGTGGGAAAAAAGGTGACGTAATTAAGGTACGCAAGCTTAAAGATTTTTCAGTACTTTGTAGTAACAGAATAGATATCATTTATTTAACAAATTTGGCAGGTGGATATATTGAACAATTGATTTTCAAAAACAGTAACTTGGCTTGCCCTGCTGATGTATTAAGATCTTAGTGAAGAAGAAATTAAATACTTTTTTGATCTTTTGCAAATGTAATTTTCATTGTAGGGTCATTACTGTAACAACAGTGCAAATTGTGAGGCACTTCATGTTCTCAAACATTAAAACATCTTTGTTGTATGATAACCCACATTTACACTCATGAAGACACCTACTGACTGAGTTCTGCATTAAATCAAGACTTGACCACTGCAGTCCTATTTCTGTATGGGTGTTATGTCCTCCTGAACAGTGTTGACACTATATAGATCATTCCGCCGTTGCACAGTGATTGGGATCTGCTGACGCACATCAGCCAAATACTGCAGGTCTACAAGCAGAAGACGAACAACATGAGTGAAGGTACTCAAGATATCAGAACTATTTCAACATGTTGAATAGGAACGTACAAAGAAAATTAAGTTCAAAACTCACCTATGTCGGCATACATTACAACCTCCTCTGACCCAGCTTTGGTAATAACCTCACCCCTGCACGAAAATAGGACACAATTACCATGCATGTATAGGCATGTATAGCCTATCATTAACACAGCATAAAGCACTTACCAAGGATTAACAACAGAGCTGTGACCCCAGGCTACATAGCTGGCAGTCTCATCCCTTGCTGGCGAAGCAGTGGCCACATAAACCTGATTATCTATTGCTCTGTCATAGGGAAACAAACAATTTTACAGGCAGCCTTTAATACAGAAAATCTCAGTTACTACACAGGGTCCAGGATACTGACCTTCCCCTTTGCAACAGCTCCCAGTGAGCTGGCCCTGTAGTCATATTGAAGGCACCAGGATATACCAAAAGCTGGCAACCTATACAGAGAATGAAATGAGGTAATCATACCAAGCATTCCTAAATTACATTTTAGAAACACTCTAGACATAAGCAATGCAAAATCCTCTTACCTTTCTTAGCATAGATCTGTGCAAGCTCTGCAAATCGAATGTCATAACAAATTCCCACACCTACTTTACAAAATGCTGCACAAAAAACAGGCACATATAGTATTAATCTTAAATAAGCACAAATATAAAGTTAACTTCATGGTGAAGACTTCAACAAAAATTACTCACGGGTATCAAACGTTGACAAACTGTTTCCTGGATTTAGTGTTTCTGATTCCTGAAAGCGTATCTTCCCAGGAACATCAATATCAAACAGATGAATCTGCAGGAATATTACAGTAAGTTTGATAACTGCCTGCAGTTGTTCTCTCTTTAACAAACGATTCAGTATTTCACTATAGGAAATGCCTCCAGCGTGACGATCATGGAAGTAATTAATAACACCACGTCTGCCCAATGACAGACAAGTCACAACAGTAATCAGGAAGCGCTCCCTTCCTGACATAAATCACTGTCACTGCGACAGTCAACCACATTGTGAGATATATCACTTCTGTTTTCAAAGAACCAGGGTTACATGTAACCTAACATATACTGGCAGTATATTCTTTCTATTTGTCCTGCCTATATAATTATGATGATGATGAAAGAATTGTGCAAAACCATTAAAGCTGATGTAACTTTTTCAGTGTTAAAATATTTTCTCCTATCCCAGCTTAATATGCAGACAGCCATAAGTAATCCATTCATTAGGTTAATTTTCTTGAAAACACTGTGTCTCAGTGGCACTATGAAAATTCCTTTTTTCCTTTTTGTTTTGTGTGACCTGTCTCGAGACAGACAATAACATTGACTCAACCAATGGTACGAGTTGGGGGCAGGACTATCTGTTTGTTCGATCAACGGCAGGAGGCGGCGTATTCTGAAAGCTGTTTTGATAAAACAATGTTTATTTTTGCACATGCACTTATTAGTCGGCCGACACATAGTCGGCGCCACCCTGATCGCCACATGCATCAAGATGTCTTGAAGGAGGGGAGAGGACGCTGGCGCGTTTTTTGGCTGCCGCTTCTCCCTCCGGGAAATCAAAACAAACCTTCTTATTGAATTAAAACTACCTCAGCACTTACCTGGACCTTTTCGCCTGCACGTCTCTGCTACCGAAGGACCCGACCCAGTTTGGTTTGGCTGCGTTTAGGGACTACAGATCGTATAGTTGGCAACGCCGCTGGATCGATCGGGTTAACACCCGCGCTTTCGGGCGGCTACGCAAACTTCTCCTGCCCAAGACGACTCAATCTTTCCTCCCGGACGATGCAGTACCTGGTCCTAGTTCTTTTTCTGCTCTTCATCCTGCCTCCTTGGTTGCCAAAATCCACTAACAACTTCATGGTTTTCCGGTACTCAGCCAAACAGCTACTCCAGCTAAACTGTTATCCATCGGCTACTCCGGAGCTCATCGCTGAAATAAAAACCTTCGGACTACTTCAACGCCACCGTTACATCCACAGAGGCTCCCGTAGAAACTTAATACACATATCCACGGGAATGACAGCTCGGCGCAACACTTCCTCACTGCTTCTCTTCTCGTCCGGCATCAAAACAGCAACGCACAACGTCATCAGAGCCAACGTAACGTGAACCATTTCAACCTCCGGTCAGTTCCCATTTCCGCATCATCCCTTTCAAAACAAAAGTCTCTCAAGCTTGGACTACTGAACATAAGATCCCTTAACAATAAAAGCATCATTCTCAACAAATTCATCCTGGACTCACAATTAGATTTAATCTGTTTAACTGAAACCTGGCAAATACCTCATGACTATTTCTCCCTCAACCAAGCCACCCCCACTGGATTCTCATATATGGACCAACCTCGTCCTGAAGGCAGGGGTGGTGGTATTGCTGTCATCCACAGACAAACTCTCAAGCTTCGCCCTCTCCCCATCCCATCGGTTCCCTCTTTTGAACACCTCTCATTTAAACTCTTAGGCCCCACTCCTCTGACTATTTCAACAATTTATCGTCCTCCCAAACCAAATCCTTCCTTCCTGTCAGATTTCTCAGAATTTATAACTCAACTCTGCACAACTTCATTAACCATATTACTCGTAGATGACTTCAATTTCCATATCGACTCTTCCACCTCCAAACCCACCATGGATTTCCTGGACATTATACACAGTTTTAACTTCACACAACATGTCGATTTCCCCACCCGCACCCGTGGACACACTTTGGACTTGGTCTGCTCAACTGGACTTAATATTGACACTCTCACACACACAGACCTGGCCATATCTGATCATCTCGCCATAACATTTCATATCAACCTCCCCAGCCCTCACTTCAAGCAGACACGCACCATATCTTACCGAAATCTAAAGTCCCTCTGTCTCACCGCCTTTTCCTCCCATATCACAAACAAAATTTCCATACCCAGCATCCCTGAAAACTCAACCACCGCCGACCTAGTAGCTCACTACAATTGCACACTCACATCCAGCCTCAATACTCTCGCACCAGTGAAAACTGCAACAGTTATTTTTTCCCGCTCTGCTCCCTGGTTCACTCCTGAACTGCACAAACTCAAAAAAGAACGCAGACAACTGGAACGCCTACATAAGAAAACTGGACTCACTGTACACCTACAAGCCTATAAGGATCACAGCCATCATTATAGATCAGCGCTCACATCAGCCCGCACAGCATTTTACTCTGAGATCATTCACTCTGGATCCTCCAACCCTCGGACTCTGTTTGCCACAGTTAATAAATTACTCAAACCCATTGACAACATCACTCGCTTATTCACCATGGACAAATGCAATAATTTCATCGACTTCTTTAAATATAAAATCGATAGCATTCACCAAGAACTCTCTGTGAACATTTCACCCAGCACAGACCCTCAATTTGACTCATCCATTCCATTTCACATCATTCTCCCCTCCCTATCAGTCATTAAAGAAACCGATATCACTAACCACTTCAACAAAATCCACCTCACAACCTGCCCACTGGACCCCATTCCATCTGCACTGGTCAAGCACTGCCTCCCCTGCCTCAGCCCACTCATCATGGCTATCATCAACTCCTCTCTCACCTCTGGAACAGTTCCTTCTTCCTTCAAAGTTGCAGCCATCACACCAATACTTAAAAAACCTGGCCTGGATCCTGACAACCCCAACAACTTCCGCCCCATCTCTAACCTACCTTTTCTGTCTAAAATCCTGGAACGCTCGGTCGCCTCTCAACTAAAACACCACCTCCTATCAAATCAGCTCTACGAAACCTTTCAGTCTGGATTCCGTACTCATCACTCTACAGAAACTACACTACTCAAAGTAACAAATGACCTCCTGCTCACCTCTGACTCTGGTTCCCTCTCCATCCTCCTCCTACTTGACCTCTCTGCCGCCTTCGACACCATTGACCACTCCATCCTTTTACAATGCCTACAACATCTTGGCATCTCTGGCTCAGCTCTCTCCTGGTTCACCTCCTACCTTACCAACAGATCTCAATTCATATCCATCAACAACTGTACGTCTCACACCATACCTGTCAATCACGGAGTCCCTCAAGGCTCGGTGCTAGGTCCCCTTCTGTTTATCCTGTACATGCTTCCCCTTGGACTTATCATTCATAAGCATGGATTAAAATTCCATAGTTACGCAGACGACACACAACTATACCTTAGCACCAGATCCATCACTCCTGCCACAGTATTAACCGTCACAACCTGCCTCTCTGCAATAAAATACTGGATGAACGCCAACTTCCTTAAACTAAATTGCAATAAATCGGAAATCATCGTCATTGGTCCCAAATCACTCCTCCCCTCCTCCCAAGACTTCACTCTCTCCGTCGATGGCCATACAGTTACCACCTCTCCCCAGATCCGAAATCTTGGTTTCATTTTTGACCCCACACTCACATTTAAGTCCCATATCCGTCATATCACCAAAACTGCCTTTTTCCACCTACGTAATATTGCTCGTCTACGCCCTACCCTCTCCACGTCTACTGCGGAAACTCTCATTCATGCATTCATTACATCAAGACTCGACTACTGCAATAGTCTCCTATATGGTCTCCCATCCTCTGATATAAAAAAACTGCAATACGTTCAAAACTCTGCTGCCCGCCTCCTCACCCACACCCGCTCCAGAGACCACATCACCCCCGTCCTTCAACAGCTTCACTGGCTCCCTGTACAACAGCGCATCCATTACAAAGTTCTGCTCATCACTTACAAAGCCCTCAATAACTTGGCACCTCCATATCTCACAGACCTCTTACAGCATCACCGCCCCTCCCGACGCCTCCGTTCTGCTGACTTAGGCCTTCTCAAACCCATCACCAAATCAATACACCCATAACTTTGGGTGACCGAGCATTCGCCATCGCTGCCCCCACCCTTTGGAACTCACTACCCATCCACATCAGAAACTCGGACTCACTGACCACCTACAAAAAACTGCTCAAAACCCATCTATTTCACCTTGCCTACAATCTATAATACCACTCTCACCATTGATTGTTTCATTTGTAAAGCGTCTTTGAGTTCCTTGGAAAGCGCTATATAAGACTTATGTATTATTATTATTACTACTTCTGTTTGGTAGTGCAGAAATCCCATACGTCAGCTTTAATACAAGGAATAAATAAAAACATTTAAAAAAATTACACAATGTCATATATACAGAGCTTGACATTAACACCCACCAAATACGAGAAGAAACCAGCCGTGGCAGGTAACTTTTAGGCTAGTTGCATATTAGTTTTATAACAAATCCTATAGTTAATATTTAGAAAGACTATCTACATTGGCTGAACCACAGTAATGAGGACTCATCCATGATCTTACCTGAAGTTATAGCCTTATTACAAATGCCCCTGTTAAACAAATCAAGAGCGATGGTAAACTTTCATAAGGGCAAGTCCTGTACAATTTTAAATGAAGTGATATAAAGTCTGGACTTTCATGATTTATGGACACATTTTTGACAAAGTTTTCATCCTGTTCTGACCTACTCATGTTCTGACTGGTCATGTTTGCTTTTAGATATGATGAGTTAGAGATGACTTCAATCATTAAGCCTGTGTCCTGCTAAACTGATTTTTTTCTTGTTCAACTAAAATGTACAAACAACTGCATGCAGTTACCTTTACCACTTTTTGTAAGGCAGGGAATTGTGGCTAGTGAAAATGAAATGACTTTAGAACACCACTAGCCATAGTGACCTATGAGCCCAAAAGTTAATGTCAAGCCCTGCATATACATACATACATACATACATACATACATACATACATAAATTGTTTTTTGTGATTATCTCTGTGTATTGCAATAGTTTTTTATTTTCGTGGTTTAATCATGATGACCATCTTTGTGTCATGGCGCACAACAAATTTTGGTTATACAGCAATTTACGGAAATCTCAATATCTCAGCTCAGGATGGTCCAAGCTCCTTGGAACAAAAACTGATCTCTAGAGCACATTACAAGGTACATGTACATATATAAAAATGAGGGGAATTTTTTAATTGCACTTTCTCGCCTTCTCGAAAATAAGAGAATTTTTAAACCTGAAATGTTATGCATGCACACTATACTTAACTAGGTACCCCCTAAAAAATTAAGACTGAGACTCAAAACCTTCCTATTATAAATTTACTTAAAAATCTTGAGCATTACATTATGACTTAAGTTCTAAGTCTAAAGAGCAAACATGTGCCAAATGTTTATATATGTACATGCACCTGGTAATGTGCTCAAAAGATCTGTTTTTGTTCCAAGGAGCTTGGACCATCCTGAGCCGAGATATTGAGGTTTCTGTAAAAAGTTGAATAACCAAAATGTTTGTTCCATGACACAAAGATGGTTGTGGTTAAACAAAGTAAAATAAAAAATGTTGGTTTTGCAATACAAATACATACAGGTAATCAACCTGTATTGGACCACTTGAGATGGAGTGACCCCTTTTTGATTCTTGTGTGATCTTCTGAAATGACACTGTAAAGGTATTATGGTATATTTTCTAAGAATCTTAATCAATATTATGTGTAACCAGAAGAAGGTAACCATTGTAATGTTATTATAAGTTAAAAGGAGAAAACACAGAAGTATCTCATGGATATCTGCTAGCATGTGAAGAAAAGGAGCAGATGCTTGTCTGTGTGACCTTTGCTAACCCATAATAGAGAAACAGATGTGTAGTGGTATATATATTTTTTTAAATAGATAAGTGGAGGACTTTCCACCATTAGATAAAAACCAGATGGCCTTGGAAATAATGGTGGCGAGCAGAAAGAATGTAAAGTGTGGGCCCATTGGTCAGAGATAGTGGACTTGAGAGATTCATGGCTCCAAGAGAGATAACTAAAGGGTATATAACAGAGAACTTGGAACTGCATATTCAGAATGGACAGCTGGCCTTCTCGGGTTTATTGGTTGCTCAATAAACTTCAACTTTGGTATTTGGAACCCTGGACTCTGAGAGTTTTCTTGCAAACTTAGAGAGATTCTTTAAAGATTTTCCACAACAGTATAAATGGAAAGGAGGTGGCGAGAACCGGCTTGGCAATATAAATAGTATTTATTGAAGAACTGAACCAAAACACAAACACACACAGGTGTCGGACAGCTGCCTGTAAATATCTCTCTCTGTCACACCGCCGTCTCTGGTCAGCCTTTATCCCTCTCAGAGGCTTCATTAGCCTGATAAGGGGCCGGGTGTGTAGCATCACGACCCGGCCCTCCGCCCTGCTACAGACACTAACCTTCCTGTGTTTAATAAGCAGCTTTCCATCAGGTCCAAAAACTGAGCAGGTGTTATAGAGATTCCCTCCATCCTCCTCAGGAATGGAGCCTACAGCATACACACACAATATTGTTAGGCACATGTAAATAAATGACTCAATTGCTGGTGCTTCAATAACACCAAAGGTGATGCTTTATGCCTGAAGGTCTTACCACCCACTAAATAGATCCCACATTCCTTGGCTGCCTCTGACAACATCTGTGTGGATTCTCCTGGGATCTTTTCGGCATACTCTGCAAAGAATCCGGTTCCATAAGGAGAGTTAAAACATTCCTAAAAACAAACATATTCAATGTATTAATGCATTTATTGAAGTACAGGATAGAAGCATATTTTCTGCTTTGAATGAACATGAAATAGATCATCAATAATCAGCAATATGGACTTTAATGTACCATCCAAACACATACACTATGCAATACTGGTGAACGATCGTATAACATAATTTGTACTGCTTAACCTAGACTAGACAATGTAATACTCACAGGTAAGACTACAACTTTTGCACCTTGGCCTGCAGCCTCTTTCACAAGTTTGTGTGCTCTTCCAAGGTTTTCAGCCTTAATCTTTGACACGTGCATCTGCACCACGGCCAGACGAAACTCTAAAGTGTAGAAGAACATGTTTGTTCATTACCTGCGGCAGGATCAATGATTCACAACACTTTCAACCGGCACTCTTCTTGTATGGACTTTGTTTTGGGACTCACTGTACTTTTGTATACGAGGTCAGAGTTGCTTTCGAAACATATTCAAAATTTAACACTTTTTCAGTCAAAACATAATCAACATCGTTTAAATAATTGTTTTGCTTGTAGTTTCGTTGCTATTTCTGGTGATTGAAGTCAAAAACGCAGTCAAAACATAATCAAAACGATACTTGTTTATAGTGTCAATGCAACCTCAAATCAGACAGTGTGAACTGCTCAATGCAAAATTAAAATGAAGGGTGTTAATGAGCTAGTGATGACTGACTAGAAATCTTTTAAATAGTAAAGAATAATCACAGTTGAATTGATTAAGATACATAATAAAATTATACCCACTTGACATTGCTTTAAAAATACCAGACATTGATATCGTGTACAGACACAGATGCACACCAGCAAGCATGCATAAAACGCCAATGAGAGAAGCGTAAATTATCCGCCCACTAAAGTACATTCAAATTAAAAGTCCTCGGTCAGACTATGTTTTAGAGCACCTTTATTGTTCCTTCTACGGATGAAAAATATATACGATACTAAGCCTAAATATAAATAAATTAAAACAATCTAAATAAAGAAAAATAATTCCGTGAAGTACTAAATTAATACCCCTTCTAACCAACAGGTGGCAATATTGAGTATTCGTTGATTTAAACACAAGCGAGGAAGACGCATCAAAACACAGTGAAACTGAAACGTAGTATTAGTTCTACGATAATCTTTCTCTGGGTCGTGTTTAGGTCTGTTGCTTAGCATGTTTCTGAGGAAAACTTTAAATGTAACATGATTTGGAATTTGATTATACTATACATTAAATAGAGCAGATGGGTCTTACCAACCTAAATGCCCTGACCAAGCATGCGTTTCTATGCAGATTTGCATGGAGAAGTTTATGCTCAAAACATGTTGTAGGGAGGTGCTACATGAACATTTCCAAATGTAAACCCACCAGCTTTCATCGAGTGGGTACCATGTTACCATGCACAAAACAAAGTTTAAAGACTGGGTTCGCAGTGCCATTTGAGTCTTGTCTGCCAGCAAAGGCTTTCTCTTTGACAGCTTGCTTGTTCAAGAGCAAAAATCACAGCACAGATGATGAAAGCTTAGATGAAGATGAAATTGATGAGGCAGAAATTGAGGAGCTGTTCCAGCAGCAGATCCCCACAGGTATCTTTGGAGACCACAGAATCTTCATTGTTCATCCTGATGTGAAATGGGGCAGCAAAAAGCAATATTTGACCACAGGTAAATCTCTACTATTTACACTGATTTAAAATGTGTAATTTAAAGGCATAGTTAACCCCAAAATGAAAACTGTCAGAATTTCCTGACACTCATGCTGCTCCAATCCAATATGATTTTGTTTTTTATTGAACACAAAAGGAGTTGGTAGGCAGAATATTAGCCTCAGTTACCATTCACTTTCATTGTATGAAATAAATGTGCAATGAAAGTACTTGTTTGTGTTCAACAGAAGAAAGGAATATAGGCAGTGAATGATGACAGTTTCATTTTTGGATGAACTATCCCTTTAAAATCTATAGGAAGACCCATACATCCTTAAATATAAACAATTAATCTGTAGGTATGATCCTGTAATATATTGCATAAGACAGAGTTGTTTCGTTTAACAGCGGCACTTCAAATGGAAGAGGCTGTTGGTCTGGTGAATACCTTACAGAACTGGAGTGTTGTTGACAAGATCATCCTCTCCACCAAGATGCCAGAGAAGAGGAAAATTTTCGGCAAGGGAAACTTCCAGACTCTAACAGGTAATTTACAGTTCTATTCAATGAACTGCATGTTTTAGAAACAAATAAATATAATTTTTTCTCTGCTCTGACACATTGCAAAGAGAAAATCAGAACAACAGCTGGGGTTACAGCTGTCTTTGTGAATGTGGAGCGTCTTTCACCGTCATCTGAAGTAAGTGACAGCACTCAGAATACAATACTGTTACAGCTTAAATGTTCATTTCGAAGGCTTCTCAACCAACAAGTCATGCATATAACTATCTGATAAAATCGGTCTTGACTCTCATGATGCCAGTAGAAAGTGTCTTTAAAATTGAATTTACTAATATTATATTTCACATACCCTTGTAAACTGTTCTGGGGAACGTGCAATGACAAGCTCTAAAAATAATTGCGTAGTGTTTTACTTTTGTTTCAGCGAGAGCTGCAGGAAGCCTGGGGAGTAATGGTTCTTGATCGATACTCGATTGTTCTACATATTTTCCGCTGTAATGCTAGAACAAAAGAGGCGAAACTGCAAATCTCTTTGGCAGAGATTCCCTTGTTCAGGTAATGAGAGTTGTGCACTTAACTTCTTAAATATATTGTTTCTTGATGAAGTCAAAAGTCATTTCTTATTGTTGCTTGGCTTGTAACAAAATGAAAGGTGATTCCCAATTTTATTTTGCCCAGGTACAAACTCGCTGAACACTTATTAGGAACACCTGTACACCTACTTATTCATGCAATTATCTAATGAGCCAATTGTGTTGCAGCAGTGCAATGCATAAAATCAGGCAGATAGGGTCAGGAGCTTCAGTTACTGTTCACATCAACCAGCAGAATGGGAAAAATGTGATCTCAGTGATCTTGAGCATAGCATGATTGTTGGTGTCAGAGGTGCCATTTCTGTGACTGCTGATCTCCTGGGATTCACAACAATGTGTAGTTTTCTCAGAATGGTGCCAAAAACAAAACAATTCAGTGAGCGACAGTTCTGCGGTCAGAAACACCTTGTTGATGAGTGAGGTCAACAGAGAATGGCCAGACTGGTTCAAGCTGACAGAAAGGCTATGGTAACTCAGATATCCCCTCTGCACAATTCTAGTGAGCAGAATAGCATTTCAGTACAACACGTCGAACATTGAGGTGGATGGGCTACAACAGCAGAACACTTTGGACACATAATTAGGAACATAATGTTTCTAATAAAGTGCTCAGTGAGAATAAATCACTAAACCCTCTATTGGACATTAATTTATTGTTTAAAATAATGTCTAACAAAATCATATTGTTTTTCCATTTGAACACAAAAGATCACACCTGAGAAATGAAGTAGCAAACTTAGACCAGCAAGGTGGCGGTTCAAAGTACATTATGGGCTCAGGTAAGTAAAAGTTAAATGGGCTTTCCATGCAGGAAATAGTCATTAAAGCACAAGTAAAGCACACTACAAGCTCTAAACTTGCTTTACCATATGTGGAAATGTTGCCATCTAAATATGTAAAAAAAATAAAAATAATACTGTCTCTTCATTACTCTTCATAACAATGGATGCCTCACTTTAGACTCTGTTGTCTGCAGGTGAAACTTTGTATGAAGTGCAGCAGAGGATGTTGAAGGAACGAGAGCTAAAGATTAGATCAGCCCTGGAGCGACTAAGGAGGAAGAGGCATCTGCTCCGTTCCCAACGCAAACATAAAGATTTTCCAATAATCTCTGTCATGGGCTACACTAACTGTGGTGAGGTTTGGAGAAGAATTAACCAATCAAACTATGACATCATATTAGTTTTAGCAATGATCAAAATCAAATTAAAAGTGATTTTTCTAAAGGTAAAACGACTCTGATCAAAGCCCTGACTGGTGATGCTGGGCTCCAACCTAAAGACCAGCTGTTTGCCACCCTGGATGTTACAGTACATGCAGGACAGATGCCAAGTCACATGACTGTACTGTACGTAGACACCATTGGTTTTTTGTCCCAGCTCCCTCACAACCTTATTGACTCTTTCTCTGCCACACTGGAGGATGTGGCACATTCAGTATGTATCCAGAGACCATGAAGTTTTTTAATTATTTGCAATATTTAGAAAAGTTTAACACCCTTCCTTTTTGCAGGACCTTATCGTTCATGTGAGAGACATTAGTCATCCGGAGACTGTGAATCAAAAAGTCAATGTACTTAATGTTCTAAAGAATCTTCAGATCCCTGAAAGGCTCTTGAACTCTATAATAGAGGTGCACAATAAGATTGACCTCATAGAAGGGTGAGACAGCTTACCTAGCAGCCTACCTGCTTTTTGAATGCATTTAATTTGAAAACAAATAGTAAAACAAAAAAAAGCATCACTATTATTATTATTATTATTGCTCATACTACCTGATGAAATTTTATTCAGAAAATGTAAAAATCTCATTATAATTATACTTTTGTCTGTTAATCTACAGATATGAAACATGTGAACCTGAGGTTATCCCAATATCAGCACTGAAACAACATGGACTGGACATATTGAAAGAAAAGATTGAAGAAGCTGTTGTTAAAGCGACTGGAAAACTAATTATGAGCCTCAAGGTGCAGCTCAACAGCCCTCAATTAGCGTAAGTTTTGGGTAAAAAAATTAACAGGGGAATAAATGTGTATTATATCCATAGACTTCTCAATGTGGTGCCCTTTGCCCTTCACAGTTGGCTGTATAAGGAGGCGACAGTTCAGGCGGTGGATGATGTTGGAGATGACTGCACTGCCAACGTCAAGGTCATCATTAGCGAAGCTACATATGGCCGCTACAGGAAACAGTTTCAGGTCACCTAGCACCAGATGGCCCCAGAACTACATCATCCAGAATAATTAAGATGCTGTGCTAGTGTCTTGATCAAGCACTCACTGCAATATTTGTGTGTAAATATTTATTTGTTAATAATGCTCTGTGTATTTCAAATGCCTCAATGTTAGCAAACAATAAAATAAGACATTGAGGACTCAAGTGAGCTTGTGTAAATGTAAACAATATTATAAAATATGCATAATGTCTCTCTTTCAAACATCTCATATATACCCCAATAAACCCTGGCCAAAAGTTTTTTAAAAAGCTGCTTAATTCATCAAGAAAAAGGCATATGTAAACACACTGAGGATTAAATACTGTGCAACATCAAAATGTAGGCCACATAAAAACTGCATATACTGTAATGTGCTAAGCCTGTGGACAGCTTTTGCTTAAATTAAGCTAGATCGAGTAACAGAGGAAAATAGCAGTTAAAGGAATCCAACACCTAAAGGTCTATCTATCTAAAACATTTCACTTTTCCAGCTCCCTGATTAAAGGAGTTTCTTGTTGAGAGCAATAACAAGCGAGCAAAATGGGATAGGTCCAATAAAGTCTCCAGCTATGATGTTTAGACTTGTGGATTCAGATCCTGGTTTCTGATCCTCTAGCCATCTCCAAATGCAGTCCCAGTTCTCCGTAGTCAGGGTCTGGAGAGACTTTCGTGGGTGCGAAGCAATGAAGCATCTGTCTGTTGTCAAATTCAGCCCTGCTACAAAGAACCCATCTGTACAACAGAAATATGCCAATATGATGCCAAATTATATGTGAACATGAGTTATAAGCATTGAAGGAATAGTTCAAAAATTGTTAACTTTTAGGTAACTTTCTCATCATTTACTCGCCCTTATGCCATCCCAGATGTGTATGACTGACTTTCTTCTGTAGAACACAAACAAAAGATTTTTAGAAGAATATCTCCGCTCTGTAGGTCAATACAATGCAAGTGAATGGTGACCAAAACTTTGAAGCTCCAAAAAGCACATAAACGCAGCATAAAAGTAATCCATATTACTCCAGCGTTTTAATCCATGTCTTCAGAAGCAATTCAATATTTTTGGGTGAGAACAGGCCAAAATCGAACTTCTTTTTAACTATAAATCTTGACATCAGCAGTTACCTTGGCATTCATGATTTCAAGCTCGATTACACTTCCGAGAGCCATCTAGCGTTCTACCTCATGCTTTTAACTCGAGGAAGTGTAATCGAGCTTGAATTCATGATTGTGCCAAGAGACTGCAATGGTAAGATGTACTGTGAAAAAGAAGTTATATTTTGGTCTGTTCTCAACAAAAATTAATTGGATTGCTAAAAAAAGACCTGGATTAAAACAATTGAGTAATGTGGATGACTTTTATGCTGCCTTAATGTGCTTTTTGGAGCTTCAATGTTTTGGTTACCATTCACTTGCATTGTATGGAACTGCAGAGCTGAGATATTCTTCTAAAATCTATTTGTGTTCAGCAGAAAGAAAGTCATACAAATATGGGATTGCGTAAGGGTGGGTAAATAATGAGAGAATTTTCATATTTGTGTTAACTATATGATTATTAACCTGTCACACATAATTTAATATGTTTAGACAACTTTACACTTTACCCAAAATAACTTATCATTTTTTAATTGAAAATGTAGCCTATTAGTCCATTTTGAAATAATTATAATGAACTCAAAGCATCTCTCACCAGGTCGGCCAAGCTGTTTCTGCCACTCAAGGTACTGAAGCAGCTCTTCTGCATTTGGTTTGTTGGCCCAAAGGTACGGGATGGCAGGCCACAACTCCTTATGGCGCACTGCAGACTGATCCTCATATGAAAGAACCACTTGATAGCGAGATGTCCACAGGCTGCGCAAGGTCAAAACTGTCTCCTTTAAAATATGTATGGCATAGGCACATACAAAGAAGGACATGACATAAACCAGTGCTGCATGTCTTTTAAGCCGGTAACAATTAAAAATATTCGTGTCCAAATGTTGTCATATAACATTTTGCACAAATTGATGGTGCAGTACACTATTATGCATAAAAATCCAAATGGCCCCTTACATTGCGAGGACACAGCTTAGAGCCAAATATTTTCTTCAGAGAATACATAAATTCCTCGTGGAGTTTATGATCTAGCCCTTCAAAATGACTACAAGCCAGAATGATAATTTCTTTGGGATGAGACTCAAGCCATGAAGCAACTCTCTGTAGAGTTTCCTATAAAAATAAATAAATAAATAAACATATTTATAAAGTAGAAAATAAACAAAACTTAAATATAATGGCAAATTTAAATAGCTAATCCAAGCAAAATGTGTTTATACTTACGACAACAGTCACACGTGTGTAAATGACATGAGTGAAGAAAAGATCTTTGGAAGAATCATGCTGTTTGTGGGCAATTCGAAGATCAAAGTATCGAATGCCAGCTGTAAGTTGCTCCACAATGTTTTGCACCTGTCAATATAGTACGTTGTACATAATAAGGGGATTTGTTATGTGGTTGCAAATACATTTACACCAATTTGTACAGTAAAAGGGAGGTCAAAAAAAATTAAGAACACAAAGAACTGAAACCAGGACAGCCATGAGAAAGTCACTCTACTGTATCTCTACTTTGAAATATTAAGCATTATAAGCTCTCAATACAATGACCAATAAGTGAATGAGGTGCATGCGTGCCTGAGTAGTGGCCCATCTGTAAATAGCTGGCCGGGTGAAACAGTAGAAAAGTCCATCCAGTAGCCTGAAGGCATCTGACTCAGATCTGAGCAGTGGTGAACTGATATCAAGACAGTAGCTCATTGCGTCATGGCTACCTGAAAACAAATGAGGGTTCATCGATTGGTTGCATTGATGAGGATATTACACACAAAGTGTGTACTCAATTATTAGAATTAATTATTTTTTTGAAAGAAAGAAAAAAGTATTAAATAATGTCATTTAAACAATTAAAATGACAAGACAACTCAATATAAATGAGATCATACTAATTTGAATAAAGTGAATCTAAAAATTGAATCTACAATAACAGTCCTCACAGTCCTGAATAACCTTTTTCTTCTCTAGCTTTCATTACTGTATGTCCACACTCCACAGGGGCTCACCTGGAATTGCGAGATTTGTTAAAGGGATATCCCACAGTTTCTCTGGCAAAGATGACATCCAGCCCTCGTTATTATAGTCACCATCTCTTTTAAAGGGCTCCATCAGTAAAATGGAGTGTTTAAAACCCGTTGCTCTTTACAAATGCATCTAGCAGGCGTGCGTTTTAAAAAAAACTAAATACGTGTGGACCCTTCGCTGATTCAGTCAAACATTCCTTGTTTGAGCGAAACGGAAGATAACAAGCCATTGATAAAGAGGTCCAAAGCCCAGTTTTGTAACTTATCCAGCTTCAGCGATATCTAAACTTCATGTTTTGCTAAATTACGTTGTTATAGATGTAAATCATTGCTGAAAATAAAACACTCGCGACGTGATCGCAGTCTATTTCCTGCTACATTACTTTCACACAACTTTACAGCTGGTTGTAGAACAGCTTTGCGTCACTCGTGTAAGGGGCCGTTCCGACAGTATTTGTTGCCGTCTGTACTATTTATCAGTTGATTCTGTGAGCTAGAAGGACGTCTTTGACCGTTGCGCCGTGCCTCCCTGTTTATTCAAAGTCGCTGCGTTTTTAGACTCTGTCAGGTTAAAAAAAACTGTTTAAACGCATTCCGAGATTCCTGCGTTCTGATTCGTTCCGCTGCGTGTTGTTTTTTTTAACGCTAGTACGTGTTCGGTCTGAACGCCCCCTAGCATTCTGTTAAAAAAACCGCACCAGGTACATTTTTAAAATTTACATAAGGGTCAGCGAGTTTACAGGCACACTCAATGAAACACTTCCTCGTTAAAAGGTTTTACATATAAAGATAATAGTAATTTTAATACATATGTATAAAATCATGACCATGTGAGACGAAGATTCCAGTCATATCTGTAACCTTTTATTCTACATGGAGAGGGTCCCTCATGGGGGCTGTCATGTTAGTAGCTACACGACCAGCCGAACACTACTCGCTTTATTTCAGTAACTGCCCTGTATACCCTCATGGATTAAATTAATCATGGCTATCTGCGAATAGTGAATTTCTACAATTACATCGGTACCTGAAAACAATTGTGTTTGAATAATGTTGCATCCATGCCTCTAGGTTTCAGTGTAAGTCCAAGAAGAAACAAAATATTACGGATTGTAGCTTTAACACTTGTGATTAATTATTGTATTATTTTAAGCTACTACAGCTCCGAAATATGGTTACCTTTCATATTTTTTTTCACCTTTGAGCAGGGGAGAGACCAAAAAACACTATTATCTATGGTAATATAGGTTAACTGACTAAAGGCTTTCATCATACTCTGTAATCAATAGAACAATGCACAGAGAAATGTCTCTTTCCATGTCATCTAATCCTTGTTGTCCTTGTGTGTTGATAAAGTCAAAGTAAGGCCTTTGGATCATCTGTTGCTTTGAACCTACTTTGAAATAACAAAATTGTATAAACATCACTAGAAATCATTCAAGTAATAATGTATTTTGTTGCCTCTAAATCTGCCTCAAATCAGCCAAGAAATCTGCCTGACAGAGTGAAAAAAGTAACAGTTTTACATTATAGCTATATGAAAGAACTCTAGATTCATAATATGGACATTTGTATGAACAATGCATCTTCTGGCCACATTTGTGCAGAGCGGTTATCTAAGTTAGACTTTGTCAGTTCGAACCAGTCTGGCCATTCTCTGTTGGCCTCTCTCATCAACAAGGCATTTCCATCTGCAGAACTGCCCCTCACTGGATGTTTTTTTTTCTTTTTGGCACCATTCTGAGTAAATTCTAGAGACTGTTGTGTGTGAAAATCCCAGGAGATCAGGAAATACTCAAACCAGCCCGTCTGGCACAAACAGTAATTCATCTAATCAGCCAATCATGTGGTAGCAGTGCAGTGCATAAAATCATGCAAATATGGGTCAGGACATTCAGTTAATGTTCACATCAACTATCAGAATTTGGAAAAAACGTGATCTTAGTGATTTGGACCGTGGCATGATTGTTGGACGAGCTGGTTTGAGTGTTACTAAGAGAGTTCAACAGAGAATGGCCAGACTGGTTTGAACCGACAAAGTTTATGGTAACTCAGATAACCGCTCTGTTGTGGTGAGAAAATAATATTCTCCATTCAAACTGTAGATACTTGTGATTTAAATTTTATTTGTGATTTAAATTTTTTCAGAGAGGCCAAAACCACTGACAACTTGCTTCATGGTTTAGATGACATGCTGCTATGACAGAGAACATGTGGAATTGCAGAAATATTCCACAATGTCTCTTCATGCTTTTGTTTGTGAAAACCATGCAGAGATGTAAACATAATCTCCATATTGTCATTCCATACAGTAAAAAGTTGAAAAGTTTATATATTTTTTAACAAATGCACAATCCTGAGGGTTTGATTCCATTTGTGCAGACTTGGATTAAGTAGTCTTCAGCAATCCTCATGCAATTCTGGTTCTCTGCCCACTGGCACTATGTATGCTTATGATTGGTGCTGTACTTTGATGTTATAATCATTTGGACTATGATAATGTCCATATCCAGGAACCTTATAAATGACCTACATTATTGCAAGATCAGAGGTATATATCGGAAACTGCATAAATAAGCCTAATAAAACAGTACATTTAACTCATACAAATCAGTGCATTACATTATTCTACTCATAAATCTAAATTCTCTATCACCCTTATAATCAAAAGTGCAAAGTAATTTTATAGTCTACTGACCAGTATAAAAATCCATCACAAGAACAAGAAACTCTTCTTTCCTTAAATGTTAAATACATTATGCAGACCGAGTGTGTCAAGGGTCTGATAATATGGTTCTGTTCAGTAAATTTTCATTCAGTGCAATGACGGTTGGTATGAACTGGCTTTCAGCCACAAAGTCCCCAGCTATGATGTTGAGGGAGCCAGTGTTAGAGCCAGGCATTTGCTGCCTGACCCATCTGAGTAATGTGGGATATGCAGATATCACCATATCCTTCAGAGATTCTGTGGGATGGGAGCATATGTACTTCAAATCTTCAGTAAGATTGATGCCGGTCACAAAGAACCCTCCTGTGGAAAATGGTGCACAAAAGAACATTGATTTTGTTTCCATTATTCCAACAAAAAGATGTCTGAATAAGATCAGAATTGCCTATGATTTGTTGTTACTCTAAATATTTATGATGTATTTTTAAAGAGTACCTGGTCGGCCACTTTGTTTTCTACGTTCAAATTCCTCGATCAGCGCTTCAGGTTTGCACTTGTTGGCCCACCAATAAGGTATATGGGACCACAACTCTATGTGGCAGTTGGCAATACTGTGCTCATATGAAATGATGACTTGGTAACCCTGGCTCCATAAATTCCGTAGTGTAACACGATCCTAAAAGACAAATTGGAGGTATCTTTAATAATTTTTCATTTAAGAATTTGAATCAATTGTACAGATAATACATTTGGTAATGAATCAGTTTCCAATCAATGATTTCTATAATTTGATAATGACAATCAATGCATACCGTTTCTGGGCACAGTTTGGAATCAAAAACACTCTTTATTGTTGAGACCAGCATTGAGTGGCGATCTTGACAGAGGCCCAGGAAGTGGCTAAAGGAGAGGATGACTACTTCCTTGGGATGAACGTCCAGCCATTTTCTGATCTCTTTTAATACCATCTGCAATAACACCAGAAATGTGTTAGGTTCAAGTGAATGCATTTACTTCTATTCTTTAAACCTGGATTGCAATTAGAGCTATAGAGCGCAAAAATGCCCGCCCACATTTTTAGCTCTCTTGGTACGGGAAGTATTTTTCCTATTCATTTTTTCTTATTGAGATTTCATCAAGTACTTCTTAAAGAGTTACAGTTGAAGTCAGACGTTTACATACACCTTAGCAAAATACATTTAAACAATTCCTGACATTTAATCATAGAAAACCTTCTCTGTATTAGGTCAGTTAGGATCACTACTTTTTAAGAATGTGAAATGTAAGAATAATAGTAGAGAAAATTATTTATTTCAGCTTTTATTTATTTCATCACATTTCCAGTGGGTCATAAGTTTACGTACACTTTGTTAGTATTTGTTAGCATTACCTTGGGTCAAACATTTTGGGTAGCCTTTCACAAGCGTCTCACAATAAGTTGCTGGAATTTTGGCCCATTCCTCCAGACAGAACTAGTGTAACTGATGTCAGGATTGTAGGCCTCCTTGCTCACACATGCTTTTTCAGATCTACCTACAAATGTTCTTTTAGATTGAGGTCAGGGCTTTGTGATGGTTAATTCAATACCATGACTTTGTTGTCCTTAAGCCATTTTGCCCATTTGCGACCGAGCTTTAACTTCCTGGTTGATGTCTTGAGATATTTCTTTAATATATCCACATAATTTTCCTTCCACATGATGCCCTCAATTTTGTGAAGTGCACCAGTCCCTCCTGCAGAAAAGCACACCCACAACATGATGCTGCCACCACAATGCTTCACGGTTGGGATGGTGTTCTTCGGCTTGCAAGCCTCACCCTTTTTCCTCCAAACATAACGATGGTCATTATGGCCAAACAGTTCCATTTTGTTTCATTAGACCAGAGGACATTTCTGCAAAAAGTAAGATCTTTGTCCTCATGTGCACTTGCAAAGTGTATTCAGGCTTTTTTATGGCCGTTTTGCAGCAGTGGCTCCTTCCTTGCTGAGCAGCCTTCCAGGTTATCTCGATATATGACTTGTTTTACTGTGGATATAGATACTTAACTACCCGTTTCCTCCAGCATCTTCACATGGTCCTTTGCTGTTGTTCTGGGATTGATTTGCACTTTTCGCACCAATGTAGGTTAATTTCTAGGAGACAGAATGCATCTCCTTCATGAGCGGTATGATGGCTGCATGGTCCCATGGTGTTTATACTTGCGTACTATTGTTTGTACAGATGAACGTGGTACCTTGAGGTGTTTGGAAATTGCTCCCAATGGTGAACTAGACTTGTGGAGGTCCACAATTTTTAGTCTTGGCTGATTTATTTTTATTTTCTTTTGATGTCAAGCAAAGAGGCATGGAGTTTGGAGGTTGGTCTTAAAATACATCCACAGGTACACCTCCAATTCAGTGCACCTCCTATCAGAAGCTAATTGGCTAATTGTCTAAAGGCTTGACATAATTTTCTAGAATTTTCCAAGCTACTTAAAGGCAAAGTAAACTTCTGACACACTGGAACTGTGATATAGTCAATTAAAAGTGAAACAATCTGTCTGTAAACAATTGTTGGAAAAATGTATTGCATCATGCACAAAGTTGATGTCCTAAATGACTTATCAAAACTATAGTTTGCTAATATGAAATCTGTGGAGTGGTTAAAAATTTGTTTTAATGACTTCAACCTAAATGTAAACTTCTGACTTCAACTGTATATGCCTTAAACTAAACCAGCCAGCTTAAGAGTTAATAACAACTTTGCACAATGATTTGAAGAAAAATATATTTGAAAATCCGACAAAAAGACTAAGGTACAAGACTCTGTGTTTAACGTCTTTCATGAGGGAATGAACTGCAAACCCATAAAGCATTGAAAATGACAACTGAATTAACAATGATGGAAACATTGAAAACTATTGATTTAAAGTTGATTATAACTACACAATCAATATATTTAAAGGTTATTGCAAAATATTCAGATATACAAATACAGTATTTCTTATTTTGATAGTGTAGGGAGACCAACTCGGTTTGCAGTACGTCATGGAAGTGGGTGGTCACTTCAGAGATCTTTTGCAATTCTCTGATTGGTGGATTTTCCCCCTCAGGATCATTGGTAGTGTATTTCTTCACCAGGAAATCACGAAAACTTAAAAAAAAAAACGCAGATTGATAGCTTCAGCAGAAGCATATACCATCGATTAACAACCTCGAAGCTCACTGTAGGTCTTTCTTTAAAGGTTTAAAAAAAATGGTGTTAATAATGAATTCCCCAATGAAAAAAAAATTATGGGATTTTTACTTTCATAATCCATCTGTTGCACTCTATTTCTCATACTGTATAAAATCATGGCATATTCAATTGCACAGCACTTTACTTTTCAATTCAATTCAATTCAATTCAATTTTTATTTGTATAGCGCCTTTCACAACACACATCGTTTCAAAGCAGCTTCACAGAACATCAGCATTAACAGACGACAAAAACTGCAACGTCCATAAAGTCGATTAATCATCATTGTGTAATTTAGACAAAATTTGATTTTAATGGTTTAAAAATAATTAAATGATAATTATATTAACTCTTTCCCTTCCAAACACGGAATTTTCCGGGTTTTATGAAAAAGCTTCCGCTAAACACGGAATTTTCCTGGTATCCGTGTTTTAGGTGGAATACTGATAAGAAAGACCATGACGCATGTTTTGAAAGAGTACGCAACTCTTTGATCAAAGAAACAGACTGCGATCGCTCTTAAACGTAAGTGGAGTTTTGAGAATGTAGCTCAAAATGTAGATAGAAATGCCTTTTTCTCAGCTTTTTGTCCGAAATGTTGTTTTTGACAAAGCCTACCTTTAATGCCTTAATGGCATTAAAAATAACAAATGAAGATAAAATAAAATCGTTTTTTATTTGCCTAAAAGCAGAGGCTCAGATCTTTATTTTGATATATAGCATCTTCATATATTCATGGAATTAAATATTCTGCGGGCCATTAAAGTTTTGCGAAAATCGTCAAAAACCCTGGCGGTGGCTGGCAACTTTTTTTTTTTTTTAAAACGCTGGCGGGGAAAGAGTTAATAACCCCAGTGAGCAAGCCGTAGGCGACTGTGGCAAGGAACACAAAACTCCATAAGATGTAGATTAATGGAGAAAAATAACCTTGGGAGAAACCAGACTTTTAAAATAATATTTTCACAACACATGAAAAATACATTAAATACATGTAAAAAATATGCTGGGAAACTGTAAGGTATATTTCCCATCATTAGTTGCCTTGGCAGCTATTCAAGAATTTTAAATGAACATCTCAAGTCCTATGATCAATTGCATAATTTTTTTATGAGTAGACATTTGTCTTACCTCCACAGTAATAGTGGTATAAACACCATGATAGAAGTAGAGATCATTAGAGCTGTCATTAGGCCGATGTGCTATCCTCAGGTCACAGTATCTCACCCCGGAATCAAACTGCTCCTGTACGCTAGAATCCTGTGGTAAATAATTTAAAGCACATTCATTAACAATGCAGGTGCAGCAAAAGGACTGCTAAACAGTTATCAAACAAGTCAAGCAGTGTGAGTGAAACCACCAAAAGTGAAACAAACATCTCTCTGTTATAACCTTTTATATCTAACCTGACAAAATTTGGGAAAATCTGCTCAACCATCAGCATTTTATACAAAAACCTTTAGTTATAACTATTCTATTGAATCGTGGTTCAAGTTTATTGATAAAGCTTACAGAGTAGCAAAGGCTCGAAAAGCCACTCTTTATTTGATTTATTTCCGCAGGAAAGCACACAACAATTTATTCCCTCTCGTGCTGATAGATTTAAGTTTCTGATCTGATAGACTCAAGCTCTACAGGAATCTGCTGATGCACATTGACATAAATTGGTCTACTACCTCATGAGGGATTTGATATCATACTCAACATAATTTCATTAATTTCAACCTTTAAACTGTAATGCTTAGCCAGACACTATTATAGTGCCATTTTCATGTGCTTACTAACTCTGTGTCAGGGTTTCTGGTAATCTGCTCTCTGTTTCCCTGTTTGTCTTCGTGTTTACCCTCCCTGTGTTTTCACGTGGCAGCCACGATCATGCTGCAGATGTGTTCCTGCTTAAACATCGTTGCCACTCATTATAAGCTGCACATGTTTCCCATCACCCCGGTTTGATTTCTCCCTCTATTTATTCCCCCTTCGTTTGCTGTCTTGTGCCAGATTGTCTTGTGCATTTGCCCTGACCATTCCAGCCATTTCTCCAGTCAGTCTAGTTACCTAGTTAAGCTTTTTGACTCTTTCCTGTTTCTTCGATCTTGTCTGCTCTCTCACTCCCTGTATGGATTAGGTCACCTAACTTGATTGCACTTCTGGTTCTCTGCAATCACAACCTTTCTGGATTACTCTGTTGTCTATGCTTTTGGACAGTTCTGGCTCCACTACCATTACTCATTGCTGTCCTTAATGTCTTGTCTTTGCCTTTTCACTCTATTTTGCAGTGTTTCAATAAAGACTGTGAAATTTGACTAACCGCAGCACTTGAGACTTCTTCCAAACCTGACATTACAATGATGCCAGAATGGACTCAGCAGACGTAAAACAAATGAGAACGTCAGTGAAGCTGCAAGATGCTTTGTTGAACTGCATCACTGGTTAGAGGGAGCAGCTGTTCCTTCCTGGTCTGTACTGACCACAGACATTTTTAGTACATCCGTTCGGCCAAGAGGCTTAACTCCCACCAGACTTGATGGCCATTGTTCTTCAGTACTTTCGACTTCACCTTTTCTTATTGTCTAGGATACTAAGAATCTTAAACCGCATGACCTTTTGTCTCAGATTGCTGCTGGGGATGGCAGATCTCCTCCTGACAATATCCTCTCTTCTGATTGTGTGACAAGTGCTGTCATCTGGGGCATCAAGCAACGTGTGAGGGAGGCATTGGTAGGGGTTGAGGTGCACAGGGGGTGTCTGGAAAGTCTGCTGTTTGTTCCTGAGTCGGTACAGGTTGCTTTTGTCTAGAGTGGTCATTCATTCATGTTGAACTGACACCCAGGATTCAAGAGGATGCTGGCTGCCATCTGCCAAACGATTTTGGTGGCTAGCCATGGTAGAGGAGGTCCACCAGTTTGTGGAGGTTTGCAATGTCCTGGCTCGTATATTAGCACCACGGTTCATCAGGTTATACCCTATTTTTAAGGTCCTCAGCCTGGCAGTGGTGCATTTTCAGCTTCCAATATCCTTGTGAAGATCCCATCCTGCATTTTATGTCCCTCAGGTCAAACCTGTTTGACACAGTGCTCTTAATCATCTTGTCTCTACCCCCAGCTCCCCTCCCCCAAACCTTATCGAGGGTTCCCATGTCTACATGGTCAGGAGGCTGTTTGAAAAACCATGTGATGGGGATTTCAATATCTGGTGGATTGGGAGGGGTACGGTCTTGAGGAGAGGAGTTGGTTGCCGAGTTAAATATATATATAAGGACCTGGACCATTTGCTAATCGAGGAGTTCCATTGACAGCGGATACCTGCCCACTTTGGAGCACCAGGTGATGCTTCAAATGCATAGGGGGTGTACTGTCAGGGTTCCTAGGTGATCTGCTCTCTGTTTCCCTTTTTGTCTTCATGTTTCCCCTTTCTTCATATGTTTTTTTGTTTTCTTTTGACAGTTACTAAGTGGCAATGCCGATTTGTTCCTGCTTAATCATCATTGTCGCTCGTTATCAGATGCATCTGTTCCCCAACTCACCAGTGATTTTATTTTTTCTCTATTTATTCTACCTTCATTTGCTGTTTTATGCCAGAGTGTTTTGTGCATTTGCCCTGACAATTCCATTTCTCCTGTTGGTCTAGTTACCTTTGTTTTGTTTGTTTTTTTGTCTTTTCTGGTTTTTGAACCTTGCCAGTTCTTCGATCTTGTATGCTCTCCCACTCTCTGTTTGGATTAGATCACCTGCCCTGATTGCTCTCCCGATTCTCTGGATTTAGCTCTACTCTGGATTACTCTATGCTGATGTTTTCTATGCTTTTTGACAGTTCTGGCCCCACTACATCACTCATCAATCATCACTGTCCTGTGAGATAAGGTCTTGTTTTTGCTTTTTTTCACTCTATTTTGCATTGTTTTAATAAAACTGTAAAAGTTTCATCACTGCTGCACTTGACTTTTCTTCCAAACCTGACACTCAGGTCAGTCAGTATATTACAGTATAATACATACAGTACATACAAAAAAAAATTATCATGCCTTTTTTAATTATTGTAGTAATGACCTTGTATTTCACCAACAGAAAAACAACAAAGCTTGTCATGACATCAAATAGTTAATAAATATTTCCTCATGTAAATTAAAAGGTGAATTGCGATTTATTAATAAGCCTGACACCCTGTCTACACCAATCGCGAGTGGCGCGGCATGATGCAATGAAAACAAATCGCTCCCATTATGAATAATGATGCTGTCTACACTAGATGCATCTGGTGTTGCGCCGACAGTAAATTGATGCCCTGTTCAATTTTGCTATGCACTCCTGCCACTACTCCTGCCAACAAGACAAATAAATGGTTTAGAATGTTCAGTGGTTTTGGCATTCAGAGTAGACAGCCTCAATGTTTTGCGAGTTGTGGCACGACATCACTCACGTCCAGTGTAGAAAGGGTGTGAGTCTGTCTTGATATGGAAAATACATCAAGTAAACATACAGCATGAAACTTGATAATCATTATATTCAATGCATTAGAGACTAATTTAAACATAATACACAAACTACGAAGGAAATTTCTGTAATACTGATGTGGCAAGTACCATACCTGTGCTATTGCCCACTTGTAAACAAATGGCCGTATGATGGGCTTCATGTACTTGTCCAGCTTCTGCAGCATATCTGGTTGAGTGGGGTCAACTGGGGAGCGGTCATTCTTATCCAGACAGTACGTTAAAGAATTGTGGCTTCCTGCAAACCAAGAAAGTCTATGACACATAAACGTAACCACAAATGGCACTATGTAATGCCTATAAAAATGTTGATTGATTGTTGAGAAGGTGTGGATTTTAAAGGAATAGTTCACCAAAAAAGATTTGGAAAATGGCACTTGAGTTGCATAGACTACTTTTATAATATTTTTGGGTCCTTTTTTAAGCTTTATTAGCCTGTCATAATCAACTGCCACTGTCTTTTGTGTTCTGCAAAAGACTGAAATTCATATGGGTTTAGAATGACATGTGAGTACATTTGTTTGAATAAACTAGGGTCTATTCCTTTAAGACGGTTGTAAAAAAAATTATAGTTATTATGAAATGTTGTTCACACACATCAAGTAATTAGCCCCTCCTAATATAACATATCCATATTCTCAACTGTGGATTTCATTTGTAAAATAAAACACCATAAAGAGTCTACCATTGTGGAAAACAGCAGGGTGAAAAAAAATTCTCTCTATAAAAGTAAATGTTCAGTTTTTATAGATGCGTAATAAGAAAGGCTGTGTTTTCATGCAATATTTAGTATAAATAGTTGAAAAAGTGAGGTTATACCTGGAATGGTCATGTAACAGAGAGGGGTATCCCACAGTTCACTGGGCAGATGGGCCATCCAGTTGTCCATGGGCAGCTCACTCAACGACACTTGGCTGACCTCTGTTGCCATCTTGAAATTCTGTCAAAATGTAAAATATGGGTAATAGGTAGAATATATTACATCATACATGTACAATCATGAACCTTGGTAAACATTCAAATGAAGTCAAAACAGAGAAGAGGCCAACGACTAGTGTCTATTCAAATGAAGTATTTCATTGAAATTCTTCTAGAGGAATCTCAGCAGAGAAAACCTGAATGTTTCATTGCAATGTGCATTGTCATAAGTTATAATATTAGGACTTACCGGTTTTCAGCACGGTTAAATTTACGTTCCTAGTCCAGGAATAATGGTTCAGCATTGATCCTTTTAATTTTTTTAAATGGGTACACTTATCAGTTTAGCGCAGGTTAAGGATACCCACCGGCGGCTTCAAGACTCGGAAAGGAAAATAAATATTCGTCCTGCTCAATGATTGCCAAAATGATGATGGTCGTGTAAAAGTGAGGTAGATGATACGAGGAGCTGAACTTGTCATTAGCGGCATATAAATCCGGGCAGGGTATCCTTCGATGATGAACCGAAACAGTCCGGAAGAAACTCTCTTCTATGTGTAATAGTGAAACTGAACTGATTTCAGAGTGTCCCTTACATTTTAATCCGCAAATCGATCTATGTTATGCTGGACGTCTCGACTACTTATTATTTGAAGAGATATTACTGTAAAAAAAAAGAAAAAAAAAAGGGTGATAGAAAGCCTGCCTGCCTGCCCACTGCATCCTCCACACGGTCAGCGTGACAGTTTCAGAAATATACTAAGGTGAAGGATTGGCTCAGGTCTATTAATTACGTAATGAGACGTTCGCAACGTAAAACGCGTTTATTTGCGGAAAGGCGTGTGTTTATTAATATTAATGAGGCCAAGTAATTTTGCATTTCATTAAAGTCTTCGAAATATTCATGTTTGTTTATTTAATATTCATGAGCTAAGCCTTCCCCGTAGTAAGATTCGTAATTTCGCGCCAGGCAGACGTTACTATACACTTTACCGAGATAAAGACCCGCCCTGTGTGTCGTTTAAGCTATACGTGTCTTGATGTTGATACACAACTATTATCTAATGTAGAGAATGCTGACGTCTTGAAATGTTCCATTAGATACATTGTTTTATTTAGACGGGATTGGCGACACTCATCGCTGTTCTCTCTACTGGTGTGAGCAAGGCAGCATGGTAAATTGCTGACCTCAGTGCTGTTAAAGAACAGCGTTTCGCGATTACACGGGACTTTTCTCTCTTATCCCACAGCGTTTCGTATCGCTACCGCACATAAAAGCACCATATTATGCAGAGTAATAATCTATCACGTGTAAAGAAATATCGTCAGAAGAAAAAATTACACTGTTAAAAGTAAGTAGGCTAATTGAACCCGTTCCTTCCAGCAGTTCCATTGTTTTCAGTTTCACAATATCAATTTAGTCCAGTTCTCTGTGGCATATTGGCTGTAGCTGATCTTCCTTTTACCTCAGTAAAACCAGCATGGAGTGGCTTCTGGACGATTTTCTGGCATAATCTTCCATTAGGCTTCTTTGTCTTGTATTAATTATGTCACAAAAACCTTCTAGATATAGCACTTCAGCCATATCACAATAGGGCTTTTGCACACTATGCTAAATATATTAATGCAAGAATTGTCTAATGTTCATTATATTATTACATACTACAAGCAGATGACAGTGTCTTCTTTGTGCTCCAAGCTGCAATCCATCAATGCCTCTAGAGTGTTCACAGAGGCATTTCTGAGTTTACAAGTCCCTTTTGTCTATCTATCTATCAGCAGATGTGGATGCATGTTTTCATCACACTCATTGCACAGTAATAGCATACAACTTCAGGTGAAAACATTTAACAGCATGTCCTAGCATGTCTGTTCTTCAAGCCCCCATAAGGTCTCTAGCATAAATTAGGATTCAAAATGTAAGGCAAATAAATGACCACTTGTAATGTAGGCTAGATACATTTTATGATGGGATAGCAATACTTTCCAATGTCATAATACAACTGCACTACAACTATACATTTATTTTATTATTATTAATATGTTATGCTTAGCTGGCAGCTATGATAGTGTTCTTGGACTTAATGTCATGATCCTGTCATCTTTGTTAGTCTATTGTGGTGACAGGATCCTGACACTTGTGTTCCTTGTCTCTGTGTGAGCACACGGCTTTGGTTGTTTTCCTTGCCGTGTGCTCTTCTGTGTAGTCTGTTCCATGTTCAGAGCATGGTGTCTGGATCCTGACTCTTTGATCAGGTTCGGTCTTGTTTCTTAGTCTTGTCTTTGAGAGCGCATGGCTTCAGGTTCGGTTCTCTTGCCATGCGCTCGTGTCTGGTTTTGCCTTTTGTTGGAGCGCATTGCTAATGATGGCTTCGTTGCTATGTGCTCTATTTTCTTGTCATTGTGTTGTTCCATGTGCACTCTTGCCAATAGTTTTCACTTCCAGTTACCATTGTAAAAAATACACTATTTGCAGGTGGAATTGTCACCCATGATTAATTTATTCTGGGGAAAAAAATAAATAAAAAAATTGTGGGGTATCTGAGATAAAGTGATTTCAACATGGCAGCCATTTCGAGGGTAGAATCAAATAGCTTTTCTAATATACTGATAGAGCCTTCATCTCATGTGAATGTACATCATTTAATAAAAGTTCTGTACATTTCTAGAGGTGTACCTGTAGGTGAGGACAGGTTCATCTAGTTCAGAAGTGCCCAACCCTGTTCCTGTTGATCTACATTCTTCAGCAGTTTAGATAGAATTCTAATCAAACACACCTGCCTGAATCAGACAACGAAGGAGTTATCTAGGAAAATTTCAGACAGGTGTTTAAGAGCAGTCAAAACTCTCCAGGACAGTAAGTCACAAGGTAAAGCACTTGTTGTTCATTATTAGTAGACTACTACTCAGTAATTGTGTAATTACACAGTCAAATTAGCACTGTGTGGCATGAGGTGTACATCACTCATCTGGAAGTAATTTTGATCAGAACATGGGAGTGCATTTGTTTTTAAATAAGCAACATATTAATTTAATTAATAATAGTAATTTCCTCATTTCAGCATTCTACCCCTCAAGTAATATTACTTGAAAAAAATAGTAATACATGCCATATATTATATTAAATTTTTATATATATATATATATAAACGTGTACTCAGATAAGATTAAGACTCATTAACTATATTTTTTTACATGGAGCTGGGTTGCCTTGGGGTTCGCCAAGTTGCGATCACATGATTTGTAGAAAACAATCTATTTTATCTCAGTAAACCCCCTGTATATCGGACACTTGATTTAATCTCTCATGGAATTAATAATTGCTGATCATGCATTTCTACAATGGCAAGTGACCAAAAAAACTCAGCATCACCACTTGTCAAGTCCAAGATGACAAAAGCAAGCGCAACATAAAAAAAAGTATTCAATTATCTGGAATACTTGATTCTTATTGGTCAATCGTAGAATTCCGCGGTCAAGTATTTTTTAATGGCTGCTTCGGTTCAGGGACTGGGCAGGGTTGCCCAAATGTGCGTAAGGTTTCACTTAAATTTGGGCGTAAAGTTCAAACGAAGGGCTTAGAAAAGTACTACTACTGTAGTTTGTTTGTAACCAAGTCAGTGCTTAATTTGGTTGCACCATTGTTCTTTTAACGCAGGACTTGGTTAGTTGGTCAAAAGCTCTCCGTAAAGCAATGTGTAGTCACATAATATGACTTTACCTTTATTGATCCAATAAGCAACCTTCAAATTTGTAAACAGAACTGTTGAACAGCCATGCATTTCAGTTCTGTATTTTAACAGTTGATGTTAACCCTTTTTTGTCTCACATAACTGTAAAATTTAATTTATATTGAAATTCGATACGTAAAAAATAAGTAAATATGATAAAGAGTAGGTATATAACTAAATATGTCAATAATATTCCGAAACTGTATCTAGCACTAATAAGGGAAAATAAATATATTTTAACTGACTGGAAAAAATTAACAATTATACATTTTAATATACTATATATTTTGTGTTTAATATTTTCCCAGATAGCACATGTGCATCTCAGAGATGACTGTTTTACATCGTTTCATCTGGAAAGCATCACAATCTAATTAACATCTGCTAAATATCTTAAAAATATCAGATTTACAAACATTCTAAATCATAATCTGCTCAATGTATTACTGGCATCCGAGACATACTTATTGGCATACGTCTTATAGACCTATTGAAGAGGAGCAAACGATGTAAAAAAATAAATAAAATACTTACAGATGTAAACACAAACATCAAATAGACATCTGGGTGATGTACATGTGCAATCAGGGTTGAAACTGTGAATGTCAGTGACACAATATGGAGGTAAATTCATGACTAAAATCTTTGACGCATAAAAGCATGTTGAATTGCTCTAATTGAAAACATTGAGTTGCCTCAAATGAGTTGCATTTACACTACTTGCATTTTGGGAGGCTGAAATTTAACATGGTTGTATTTTTAAGCATTTAATATTTCATTTGGAAACATATCACAACTAATTTCATTATTTAAAATTCAACAATAAAGATTCACCATCCAAATTATTTTCCAAAATATTCAATTCATTTGAAAATACCATCTAGATTTTTCGACAGGAAAAATTCAGCCCATTCTATTTCGCTTCACAAAATTTGCTTCTTCAAATTCAGTGGTTCAAATTCAGTTGGAAATTCAACCTTCGACATCCAGAAACTGCAGGAAAAGCAGTAGAGTTCCAATGCACAATCTTAAACAGGTGCTATTTGTTCTCACAGTAGGTGGTGCAATGCAATGGGGTGTTGACTGCTGAAGACCAAAGCTACTGGTAGAAAGAACAGCCGTGTACGTTTTGAAATTTGAAAAGAAATTAGCAGAAACAAGAAAACGGTTAAATAAAATTATATCTTACAATAAAAATAATAAATGAATGAAAAATTAATTATGCCTAAATCAATAAACAATTGGCCTACCTTTGTGGACAAGTTGGTACAAAGTGGCCACATGATATAGTATTAATTCAGAAGTAACGATGTCAATGTTATACTGTCTCTATGGGGAAATTGTCTATCTTGCTGAGTCTTCCCACATTCCTTCGCTTTACAAACTCTCATCTACCTCTCTGACATAGAAGGGCACTGTCATGCAATGATCAGTTTGGGCGCAAAGTGCAGATTTCCGCTTAATCAGTTAATGTTTGTATATTTACCCTATGTTAGTATATAATGTCTTTTTATGAGATTTTCGAAGGATCATGTAGTTCAGGGTAGCTTCCATGTTTTCAGCGATCTGATATGAGCTCAGTAAATTGTTGTATGATTGGCTGTGAATAATAAGCCTTTGAATGACTGTGGTACCTGTCGCAAAGAGCTGTGCATGTGAAAATGGCAGGATATTGCCTCGATGCCGCTAGAAAAACTGTCTGCGATTTGCCGCTTTCTGCGTGCCTCTAATTGAAAAAGAACTACATACTCGTGCTTGCTGCGTCCCGAGTGTAATGGCATTTGAACGTTCACTTTGACATGTCCAGTGTAGACAGCCTCAAGCCGTTGCGGTGCATTGGGCACCCGGTGTAGGTGTGAAGGAGTGAAGCTTCCTGTGTATACAGCAACATTGATTAAGCCAGAAAATCAGCCAGAAGTCAGAAAAAAAAGGACAGGATAGGGTAAAAGGGTTTAAGTCAGAAGTTACATACAATTAGGTTGAAGTCAATAAAAATGTATTTTAACCACTCAACAGATTTCATATTAGCAAACTATAGTTTTGGCAAGTCGTTTAGGACATCTACTTAGTGCATGACATAAGTAATTTTACAACAACTGTTTACAGACAAACTGTTTCACTTTTAATTTACTCCATCACAATTTCAGTGTGTCAGAAGTTTACATACACCAAGGTAACTGTGCCTTTAAGCAGCTTGGAAAATGACAGAAAATTATATTAAGCCTTTAGGCAACTGGCCAAATAGCTTCTTATAGGCTAATTGGTGGTGTACCAGTGGATCAGTGCCTTTTTGCTTGACATCATAGTAAAATCAAAAGAAATCAGCCAAGACCTCAAAAAAAAATAATTGTGGGCCTCCACAAGTCTGGTTCAAACTTGGGAGCAATTTCCAAATGACTGAAGGAACCACATTCATCTGTACAAACAATAGTACGCAAGTATAAAAAAGCATGGGACCACGCAGCCATCATACCGCTCAGGAAGGAGACATATTCTATCTCCTAGAGATAAACATAGTTTGGTGCGAAAAGTGCAAATCAATCCCAAAACAACAGCAAAGGATCTTGAGAAGATTCTGGAGGAAATAGGTAGACAAGTATCTACATCCATATTAAAACAAATCCTATATCGACATAACCTGAATGGCTGCTCAGCAAGGAATAAGCCACTGCTCCAGAAACGCCATGCAAAAGCCAGACTACCGTTTGCAAGTGCACATGGTGACAAAGATCTTACTTTTTGGTGAAATGTCCTCTGGTCTGATGAAACAAAAATGGAACTGTTTGGCCATAATGACCATCAATATGTTTGGAGGAAAAAGAGTGAGACTTGCAAGCTGAAGAACATCATCCCAACCATGAAACATTTGGGTGTACTAAAATTATGATGGCTTTGGGAAACAGGAGGCAAAACTAAGATGAATCGTAAGATGTATTCTATGATCAAGGCTTACAATGCATCTGATGTGTACTTTGATATCGCAAAATCTTAGACACGTCTTCTGGGTGGAGGTAATGTTCTCTCTGCGCTGTATCATGCAGATGGGCTCAAGAGACGCAATCCATAATTTTATGAGCTGTACGCAAAAACATTATTCTGTTTGCTCAACAAGCCATGTGAGTCCTTTATCTAGATGCGTGACTTGAAGAGAACAAGCTTAAAGATATTGAACTTTGACACAGTAACACTTAATTCAACATGTTTCTTATAGAAACACCATGCTGCCGTCACCGTGTTTCCCAGGATTCTTATTTTGAAATAGTTTTTGTCTTGTCTCCAAACTCCATTTCCCAGGATTTACTGTCTTCATCACTGCCATCTGTTCCCCATCATTGTTACCTGTTCTCTATTCTGTCATCAGCCCTTTCGTGTATATATATACCTTCTAGTTTAGATCCTTGATTGTCAGTTCTTGTTCATTGTTAGAAGTTACATGTATTTATGTTAACCCCAACGACTGCGATGGTTTATAATCTAAGTCATCATCTTCAGTGTATCCTTGCCTTCTTGTCAATGTCAATTAAAGTATCGCTGCTCTTTTCATCCCACTCTCTCGCCTTGTCCTTACAGCCCGTGACAGAAGAACTGACCAAATAAAATGGATCTAGCAGCTATGTTCGCGTAATTGAGCCAGGAGGATTTACCCATTAGGGAATATTCCCTTTTGCTTCTGTGCCATTGCCAGCCTCACAGGTTTTGAGGACTCCCATCTCATGTCAATATACTGGTTAACCCTGAAAGGTTAACCAGGTTAACCCTGAAAACTCTGGAATCAGAGAATCCTCCTCTCCCTACACTGACCCTGGCTTCAGTGGTCTCGGAGACCCCTTCCACAGTGAACAGCCCTTGCTCCAAGCCTTCCACGACCCAAGGTAACTCCATACATTCCCCCAAAATATATTTTTTTGGGGGGGGCTCACAGTCTCCAAGCTCCAGTAGTCAATTCCCCAAAGCAGTCTGTGTAGCGACCCCGGAGGTGACATTTCCCCCCATTTGGGGGGCCACAGCCAGTGCCCATGCTTGCCACGGTTAACAAGCCAGTGCCCATGCCTGTAGCCTCGACCGTCCCAGAGTCAATGCCTGTAGCCTCAACCATCCCTGAGCCAATGCCTGTAGCCTCGAGCATTCCCATAACAATGCTCCCAGCTGTCCGGAGAAGGAAAAGGACACCTTCTCCCCAGTCGCTCCCCTAAATTGTAAGAGCTGTCAGAAAATCCATTATGATTGGCTGGCAGCTCTTTTGAGGTGCACAGGTTTTTATCTCTTTATCAGATATCAAAAAGTTGTTTAAAAGTTACCAGGCTACAACAATGGGCACCTCTGTGGAAGACCTGTTGTCAAAAACTTGACTTGACTTTTGATTAGATTTGCCAAAGCGTGCAAATAATACTGCTTTAAACAGATTTTTAAAGTGATTATTTTAATGAGTATGTCATGCCACATTAAATAATAAAAATGAGAAAATACAAATATATTTGGTGCCTCCAAAAAATTAATTGGCCTAGAGCCTCTCAATGTCTAGAACCGGCTCTATAGACTTGGGTATAATGGGTGACCACAGTTTAATAAATTAATATGTAAGATGCAATTACGCCATTAATATGATTTGCTGGAACATGTATTTTTTTTATTTAACTTTCAACCATGGGAAATTGTATTTCCTGAACTACGTCAATTTCTGCAGATTAATGTGCGGTGCTGAGTTTGTCTACTCAACATGAAAATAATGCAGAAATACTGACAAGCATGGAAATTATATGTAACCTTGTCGAGATGCCGAAAGTTAATGAGGATCACAGCATTTAATTAAATAAATAATGACGACTTTAAAATGGGGTTTCAGATTGATGTATAACTTTAAAGAGATTAATGTTAGAAATGCATGTATGTGAACGCACGCAAAGTCAATCATAATAAGGGTCTCTAATGTTGCCAAAAGTTTGTTTCTTTTGCAGGAAACTGAATGTACATGGTATTGTCATGTTTCAATTTCATAAAAAGCATCACACATTTATTTATTTTATTACATTTTTGAATCAGTGAATGTAAAACCAGGTTTAGTTTGTCAGTTAGCGCAAATTGTCCCTTCATTTATCTGTGCATTTGTATTCTGGGAAAATAATTATGTAACATTCCAAAATATTTTTATAATTTTATGACTAAATATTAAGCCTAATATTTGGATTAACAGGCCTACCAACACCATTGATAAAAGTGTAATTAATTGTTTAGGCAAATACATTTATTATAATGTAACACAGTGCTAAAAATAAAATAATTGTAGTGCTAAAAAAATGGACAGATATTATTTATAGTGTTGATTGTACTTGTATGCCATTGTGGTGTCATTACTTTTTTGGGACTTTCAGGAATGAAAAATGCATGCACAGGTTATTTTACCACTCGGTGAGGCCTCCATGGGTGATGGAAAAGCAAGCTCCACAAATCTCACACCAAACTTTACTAGGCTTTGCCTGTGTCTCCTTTTTTAGAAATGCAAACTCTTTTTGAAGATCCTCATTAAATGTACATGCACGCATCCTTGACATTTTTACAGACGCAATTTCATCTGTGTACTCTTTCAAACTGACTCAATCAGTTCACTAACTGGGCATCTATTGATAGGGGATTGGGATTGTATAGTTTAATCCCATCATGTACTTCAAATACCACAGTGTGATTGTATTAGTTTTACAAGCCCTATCCTTAGCTACCTTTGATTAGAATACTCACGTGACTGGTGATAGAGAAATTTTAGGAGAGGGGAAATACAGAACAAAACACTATTTTTTTTTTCAGAATAGGTCAGGACACTAGAAAAAGTGCTTAAATACGGGACGTCTGGCCATACTAACCTTTGCACACCCAAAGCCTTGTTTCTGACTGTGGCTTCCCTATGATCCAAATATATCAATACAAGTAATTAAACGTACCTTATGCGCTGATAAACCATGAAAATGCAAGAAAGATACATTTAAGTGGCATTTATGACTTTAGAGCAGTTCAAAGCCCTCATTAATTTACTAAGTTTTTACTTCTTTGATTCTTTCTGGGAAACGTGCTGTAGAGATTAGAACTACTTTAGTGATACTAATGTTCCACTTAGTACATCGGGAAACCCAGCCATGGACAAATAAATGAAATAAGACAAAAAAAGTTTCCAATTTGGGACTGGTTGCCCTACGGCATTATACATAATGCCTACATACACTGCAATAAGGTCTTCAAATATCTGAGTTATGTAATAACCTGCATGTAACAGGGTTCACAGGATGGGCAAGGAGGAGGCGGGAACCGGCAGAACAGTCAACATAAATTGAATGAAGTAACTGAACTTAAACACACAGTGGCCTGGCATGTCTCTCTCTCACTAACTGGTGCCTCTGGCTCATCTTTATACCCCTCCCGGCTGATTAGGATAATTCAGAGAGAGATAAACTTGCTCGCCGTTCCCACTGAATTTGAACCACTGAATTTGAAGAAGCGAATTTTGTCAAGTGAAATAGAACGGGCTGAATTTTACCTGTCGAAAGATCTAGATGGTATTTTGAAATGAACTGAATATTTTGGAAATGAACTTAGGAAGTTGCATATTTATTGTTGCATTTTTAATAATTCAATTAGTTGTAAAATGATTCCAAATGAAATATTCAATTCTTAAAAAATGAATTAATGTTCAATTTCAGCCTCCCAAAATGCAAGGACTGTAAATTCAACACATTTAAATTCAAGTACTGATAATACAATGCATTAATTTTTTCGATTAGAGCAATTCAACATGCTTTTATGCTTCAAAGACTTTTGTCATGAATTTACTTCCATACCTGGCTGCTGCACAAAAGAAAAAGCAACAAAGGAAGGCTGTTTACACACTGTTCTCTCTTATACAGTGTTGGGAGTAAAAGATTACAAAGTAATTTGTAACTAATCAAATTTTAAGTCAAAAGTATTTTTGACTAAAAAAAATGTGCTAACCGCGGTTAGCACTGTCGCCTCACAGCAAGAAGGTTGTGGGTTCAAACCCTGGTTGCCCGGCCTTTCTGTGTGGGCATGTTCTCCGTGTCATGGGTTCTCTCCGGTACTCGGCCTCCCACCATCAAAGACATGCAGGCTAGGTTAATTGGTGTCTCCAAAAAAAATTGCCGTGGAGGTGAGTGTGAGTGTATGTCTGTCTATGTGTGGCCCTGCGATGGACTGGCGACCTGTCCAGGGTGTCCCCCGCCTTTCGCCCAATGTTAGCTGGGATAGGCTCCTGCCCCCCGCAACCCTGTACACAGGATAAGCGGTTGACGATGGATGGATGGATGGATGGATGGTATTTTTAATGCATTATATTTTAAAATGTTGTAATCAGACTACAGTTATTGACTTTCAAGTAATACATTTTAAGTGCATTACTTGATTTAAAGTTATACTGTATACTGTATAATACATTTAAAATATGAATTCATATGCATGTCTGGCAGCATTTCTGTGAACGCTGAAGGGTGTGTGACAATGAATGAGGAGGAAATATAGACCTCTGGATATACTGTATTATCCCTTGTTTCCTCTACTAGCTGATTCATATTTCAGTCTCAAAAGAGCGAGTGCTCTGCTGGTTTAACTCTGGATTCAAACTCTTTCTCAAATGATTAATAAGCCTTAGGCAGCACTGAGGCTGAGGCTGCTGCTAACATGGCAGCCCCTCAGCCAAATGAAAATCACTTGAGTCTGAACTGAAGATGGTAGCTTGCAGTTTATCTCAGCATTGTTTAAACATAGATATCAATATTTAGGTTAAATGTAAATGGCTGAGTTATAATATGCAACTGCTGGTAGAAATTCAGAAATGTCAAAGACATTTGACTCACTTCATAAATACACTATAGGCTGCTCAATGAAGAACTAAAGCAAAGTGAACTAGGTGTGAATTCAAGTAAATGGGATGCTTTCTGATAATTTGTCAATGGTGTTGCTTTTAAAGAATGATACAAATGGCAATATCAGTGTCATACACTAGTTTATAAATGCTGATTTTTAGTAATGGAATAATATACACATAATGGTAGATGATTATGGTAAAGTGTCTGACTTACCTGTCTGAGATCTATTCTACAAAACCACCATCTGACTCAAATGTTGCACAGCTAAATAAAAGCAGAACCTCAACCACTTTGACTTTACATAAACACCTAGCCAAATGATTGAATATTTGTTCCGCAACCATTAGATTAACAGGAAGCACACACTCCAAACATATCCATGTATGAATATAAATTGTTCCCTCATTATAGAGTTCTCACAATATTTTAGCTGACAGCAGGAGGCAGGTACAGCCTAAAGAACAGCACAGATTTTTTTGGGAGCAGAGAAGATGAATAAAACTGTGGAGAACACTTCCATTTGGACCAGCCAGAGGGCTCTGGGAGGAGGATATGGATGAGGGACAATGACAACACACTAATTACCATTTTAGAGCCTTACATGAACATGACTTGTGACCTCATAATTGGAAGTGGTGGAGGCAAAGACATGCATACAAAGATATCTTAGACTTATGGACAGTAAGTGCCGGAGCATGCTTTAAAATATCCGGTCATACCAATATAAAGTTACTGTGTAAATAAAGATGTCAACAATATAGCAAATCTAAGTGATTTCAGAATTTTGTTATCTTGATCTATGGAACGAGTCCCCTCCCCACAACTAATATCAAACCAGAAATAATACAATGTAATTTGAAAAGACACATGAACTGCTATATTACAGTATTCTCTGTTGGATGCGTTTTGTTGTTTTGCTGAGTGGCACAATTAGAGCAATATTTTCAGGAAGTTAATGGAACATAACCATAAAATGAAATTAACAAACAACACAGTGTTACTTCAAAACTAAAAGCAACATTGTATTGGTCAAATTTGTGTGCAAAACCAGTTTCCATTACAAGCCCTTCAAGTCTGAGTGCACTAATATACAGTACATGAAAGTAGCAAACTGGTAAACTGTTAATTTCACAATTTACCATTGGCATGTATAGTATTGCCACAAATCTAAAAGAAAACAATCGCTACAGTTGTGATCCCTTAAAATGGTACAGAACTCATGACAACATCTTATGAGCTGCAATTTCTAGGTAAAGGACATATATAACAATATAAATACAGCGCCTGGGTTAGAGAGAACTAAAAAGAGGGGAACTCCAACAAGCCATTTTGCCTTGATAATATTTTTGGCTTTAAGAGTATCCTATTAAATAGATTTGTGAGAGAATGTAAGAGGTCAAATCTGAAAAAACAGTACTGATGTGAAATCAAGTCACATTCCATCATTATAATAAAATCAAGGTGCATCTGCAAATAAAATAAAAAAAAGTCTTTGTCATTTTTACAATTACTTTTAACTAAGCGGTCTCACTGTAATGTTTAGTGGATGTATGAATCCAGTTCCCCTTAAGTTCACACAGGTATCCTGGCACGTAACACTGTGTGTAATTACAGTAACTATGGACATGTTCCACTACATATGACAACCAGAATGTGTCCAAATACTTAAAGGAACATTATGGGTTCAAGTTAAGCTTAACAGACAGCATTTAAGTCATAATATTGATTACCAGAAAATGTATTTCAACATGTTCATCCTTTTCTTGAAATAAAGCAATAATCTGGGTTACAGTAAGGCACGATGAAAGTGAATGAGGCCAATCTGTAAACATTAAAATGCTCAGTTTCAAAAGTATTAGCCTTTTCTGTGTAAAGTTATAAACAATTATACAAGTTTATTGCCATGCACGAAAATGTAATAATGTTACCCCTAAAACGACAATTTAAATAACTTTACAGCTTAAACAATACACAAGTTTTACCAGAAAAATTAACGCAATGCTTTTACAAAATAATAAGCTGCACATTTCTGCCTTAAACCCCACCCCCACCCCAATGTTGTGGTAATCAATATTAAGCCACAAATGATGTTGAATGAGCTTTACTTGTATTGATCCCAGAATTATCCTTTAATTTTTAAAAGTATATCTATTGCTTTAACATTTAAAACCCATCAAACTTCTGTGTAATGTTTTGCTTGTGTTCTTGGGCTATCTTTGTATAAAATATCTTTGTATTAAAAAATAAAAACCATGTCCAATGCATATAAACTGTAATGATATTTATTACCATTATATGTAAAACAGGAGTTCTATTGTATAAAACTCCAAACCCCCACCCACGTCAATCATAATTTTATCATAGTTTGTATTTATTTTTAATATTGTATTAATCTTTTATTTTGCCTGACATGTGTTCAACAGATCAATCCATATTAAATGGAAATAGTGCATCTTAAATATCTAAATACATACTGAAGTAAACACTACTTAAAAAAACGTTCAATTTATTGTAAGAGCCCAGCTAATTGTCCAGATTTCCAAAATACATTTACATTGTTTTTCTAGAGCTAAAATACCACACTACCTCTCATGCATGTAAAATTCCATGATCTTTTATTACAGGCCATTTCTCATGGCCTTACATAAAACATAACCTGACAAGGGATAGCCAGATTGATCAAGTGAAAAACAATTAAATAAAATCATCTATAATGAAGTGTCGTTCTACATTTAAAAAAATAAGGGTTTAACTGACATATTCTGTTATTTCAAGACAAAGATGGAAGACCATTTCAGGTTGCACACACACTTTCTCAACAGAGAGCGCAAATCAGACAGCAAGCATCCCAATACTAACATTTCAAAAGAAAAAAAAAACGGAAACAACAAAGAAAGAGAGACAAATACAGAGGCATGGAGGGTGAGAAATAGGACAGAGAAAACGGTCTGTTCTTTCAGATGGCCAAACAAATCGTCAGAACAACCAAACATTTGTCACTTCTGAGTTCTTAAGTCTTTATTTATTTGCATAACCATATCAGTAACAAAGTATGATAATGTTTCAATGCGTGGAAACAATCTGAACAATGTGTTCCACATTTTAACACAAACTACTATATACAGTCTAAAAAAAAAAAGAGGTTTGTTTTTGATCATTATGTACAGAAACATGGCTTCAAGGCCCATAAAACCTATTGTACATGACACATGATGTGCTCTCACTTACTGAGTCCATTTAATGCAGAAATACTATGTTTTAGAGCTGGGTAGAGAGACACAGTGATACCAATCCAACAGACAGACCCATTACAAAAATAGGGGAGAATATTTTTGGCACGCCATACTAAAAACCATCGCCTGAATTTCAACAGAGGAAAGTAAAAAATATTCTGTCTGAGGGCAAGTCTGGCACTTATGACAACCTCTGGAGGGTTTATGGTAATTTGTGGCAGTGGGTTTGAGAATTTTTTTAATTACTTTGAAAGATTGTCACCTTTTCACTGATGTCCTAGAGCTTAAAGATAGTTTTGCTCGAGTCGCTGACTTGAGATAGTCCCCAGCGGCAGTTCTCTGGTTTTGCCTCCTACTTCCCTGCCGGCTCTTCCCCTTAGCCTCAGGCTCAGAGTCACTGAGCTCCACATCTGGGCAGTAACCATCGCTGTCTTGGTATGCTCTGCTGCCACCTAGTGGCCGCTCATTGGAAACCGGTTTGGGGAATCCAGAGGACTTTCGTGCATTCTTCTCAAAGGCCCGAAGATCCTCAGTTCGTACTAAACTGACAGTTGCTTCTTTGAGGGATCTACTGAAGTGCTCAAGGGAGGTTTTGTAGAATCCACCTACCTGACCTTTCCCTGAAATTTCGGTGCGTGTTTCTTGCCCAGTAGGCGTCTGGCTGGATGTGTCTATCTGAAGCACAGGCTTCTCTATAATTCCGTTGGCTTTCAGTTGCCGAGTTTTATTCGGTTCGGCTTTGCCCTTTCCATTGGATGATTGACCATGGAGGGCAGCATGAAGAGCCAGGGGTTTGCCTGTTTGTTTCACAGACAATGTGGGTGTTCCACCATCTCGCCGTATGTAGACCGAGGCAGGCATGAGGCCATTAGCGCGCTCCTCTATCCGTGCTCGGCTGGGATGGAGTTGCGGTTTTCCCTGGCCAATGCCACTCTCAACAATGTCATACACATTAACGCTGTTGTCCGGGCACAGAGGTCCATTACCAGATTTGGAATTGTTTTGGAATTGCTTACCATTGCCAAGTGACACTTTGGGCATTTTGAGTTTGATTGTTATCCTGGGAGGTGGGTGAAACAGTAGGTTCTCTATAGAAGATGACACAGGAAGCCCTGTCAATAAAGACAGAAATCAATAAATTATCCAACGGTCTCCCCCTGTCAAAATTGTCAAAGCTTTTATTTACGAGATCTTCTTGGCTGTTTGAATTAAACTTAGGTGATCCGTGACCAGCAGAAACAGCGGTTTACCCCCTCGCTAGTCTCAGCAGGACGCCCACATACCGGCCACAGTCCGTTCTCTAACCGTCTGATGCACATAGCACACAAAACTGGAAAAAGCTTTCTCGAACTTCGAGCGCAAATCTGATTGGCTGGTTCAATGGAACCTTTGCGAGCAGACGCACATAGGACGGAAGCAGAGTTATGTTCACAAGGTACCACGTTGATAGAACGAGAGCTTTTGAGGATTAAATAATCACAGAATTTGCCTAAGTTTGTCAGAATAGTGACATCAAATCTTTTAAAGACAGTTAGAGTTGCATTAGAGGCACGTAGCAGAAAGTGAAGTGGATATACACAACTGGCCCAAACCTATACCGTAGTCATAGATCTGGCTATGCGAGACTACCCCCTCTCAAATGTGTCTCCTGTGACTGTTAGTAACTGCTAACCTGTTATTATCTGTAATTTAGCTGGGCATGTTTGAAATTATCGTACGATTTTCTTCTTTATAAAACTAGCTCATTTTAAACCCTTGTTTTAGCAGAATGTTCGATTGACAGGTGAGCAGTGTTACTGCTCACGAAAATCAAAATTCATCATGTCATATGAATTAATTGATGTCTTTATTTTACTAATATGGTATATAACTTTAGTCGACAAAAATAACATTTTAATTGGCGATAATGTGCAAAACGACAAAAACATGAATCAAACTGTAACAGACCAAACTAACCAAATCAAAAACAAAACAATTATTTAAACACGTTAAAGCAATTTACTGTATGTTTAATACTGTAGGGATGTGCAAAGTTTTCATAATCGACTATATCGGTTGTTTTGTTTTTTTAATCCCCTTTTCTCCCAATTTGGAATGCCCAATTCCCACTACTTAGTAGGTCCTATTGATGCCGTGGTTACCCACCTCAATCCAGGCTGCGGAGGACAAGTCTCAGTTGCCTCCGCTTCTGAGACCGTCAATCCACCATCTCATCACGTGGCTCGATGTGCACGACACTGTGGAGACTCCCAGCATGCAGAAGCTCATGCTACTCTCCGCAATCCACGTACAACCTACCACGTGCCCCATTGAGAGCGAGAACCCCTAATCGCAACCACGAGGAGGATACCCCATGTGACTCTACTGTCCCTAGCAACCAGGCTGATTTGGTTGCTTAGGAGACCTGGCTGGATACACTCAGCACGCCCTGGATATGAACTTGCGACTACAGTGGTGGTAGTTAGCGTCAATACTCTCTGAGCTATCCAGGCCCCCTAGTCGGTCGGTCGGTTGTTTGAAAGACTAGTGGACTAGTCTGTGATAAATATAATAATGTAAAAAATAGGCCCGATCAGATGCATTTCAGAAGGATATATGGATGCTAAGTGCAGCATTTCAAAATGGTAACTAATGGTTATGGAACAATTAAATAGCCTAAATAGCTATAACATCGTACTGAACAAAACTATTATAGTAAAAATAATAATAATAAAGACTTCAATACAGAGCGGCACAAAACCGCTTATGCTGTTCCTAAATGCAGATTGACGTGCTTCAATGTAAACCGAGAGTTAGGTTGTTTCAAGGCGATCCTTGCTGTGCACTTAAAAGTGCAGAACTGCAAGATAACGTCAGTATACATCTAGTTCACGACATCAAGCAGTTGAAGCATATTTTATTGCAACTATTTATTTAAGCAGCGTCAGACAGAATCAGCAAAAGGCTTTAATCTCTCCAAAGCACCTCAAATACAGGAATATTCCTCACAGCATAGGATTTAACGTCTGGCAGTGATCATCTTGTAATGTACTGTCAATGCGGTGCATAAATGGACTAACGAGACGAAAGTTTTTGCAGAGGGTTTACTGTACAGACTATTAACCACTTTTAAGCACAGTAAGCTATAAATCAAGAAAAACGATCTCCAAGAAGATGTCTCAATTAATATGGAAAAAGCTTCTCCCCTTAAAACCACCACCACTAAAAATATTAAAGTTAGTTGTCAACCCAACTAATCAACTAGTCAGTTGTTGGACGACTAGACAATTAGGCACATCCCTAATGAGAACACTTACCTGAAAACCTGATCTCCTGAAATAATAGCATTTAATGCATATACAGAAGTATTAGCTGCTTTTTAGAAGTTAGTTACACTGTTGTGAATTCTTCACATTTATACAGTTTAGGATATTGCGTTACATGTAGCACTTCTTTAAAGAACACAGCGCATTTACAACGTAAACTATGAATACTAACTAGCATGTAACTTGGTTCATGTTCACTTGTTCATTTGCTTCAGTGTCTGACCAGATGTAAGTTGTAATATTAAATTTATGTTGTGGATATAGCAGATTAATCTCACATATATAGCATTTGTTTGATTGAGGTAATTATCCCTTTAGTAAAGTTTATTGTACAGGTGTTCAGCTCTTGCAGCTCAAGTGGGGAATTCCCAACATACACCATGACTGGATTATTTGAATAAATTATTTCATAATTAAAAAAGAAAAAAAAAAAGTCTGATTATCGTCATGTGTCTTTTTCATCTAATCTTCATTATCGTTGACAAAAATAAATAAAACCGTCATCAACGAAGAGTTTCATCAATAATTCTGTTGAGAAGATTAACACTGCAGGTGAATAGGCAGTGCTTTACTGTTGTCCACGGCGCTTCAGGATGGATTTGTGTTTCTGCTACAATTGCAATTTAATGCAAATTTCTGACTACCTCCGAATGTGGTTCGAGTGATCCGATCACAAATCCTTATGGACCTTGTTTATACTTGTAATGACAGTTGTCCATTTGTAATTATTTCATCCAAGATGCATGTTAATACCAGATATAAATGGGGTCCTAAAGTCAAAAGATAAAATATAAACTGTATTTTTGTTTCCCCTCACTCAAACTAATTCATTTACAAAAATATAAGAAATAAAAAAGTTTGTTACCTGCAGATAACTCTTGGTTGATGAGCTTGACATGCAGATTGAAAATCTGCTCCTGAGCTTTACTCTGAGACAGCTTCAGTTTCTCTCTCCGACTCACCATGTAGCACAAGTTCCTCACCTATCAAAACCACAAACACACACATATGGTTCAGACCTCTAATACCAAATGCTCAGAATGTGACTCTGATGGCCACAGCACACATAGATGTAAACCTGTCAATTTAACTATGCATTTATTAATTTTACGTAAACCACCACATACATTTAAGCATAACAGATGATACAGAAGCAAGCATGCACTTGAACCTGGAACATTCCAATAATTAGTGTTAAATAAACATCTGTATTATGTAAATTGTGTTTAATGCACTAACAATAGAAGTCTACGCAGCAAGGCTCTCTGGAGAGTTTTAAAGCAGAAATGTAAAGCTTGTATGTTTGTTAATGCACTTATATTTGGGTATTTCTTCCATACAAAAATGCATTACTTCAGCTGTAAAGTTGTCTTTTTGGCAGTGGGACTATAGTTCTAGGCAGATGAATTTAGGCAGTTATATAGTACCAACATAATTCCTCTGGGTTAACCAGAAATCCACTACATATATATAATTATTAAAAGGACAATCTCATCCATGATAACGGGGAAACTCACCCTCTCCAGGTCCTGCCGTAGGTGCATGAACATGCGCATTCGTGTATGTATGCTGTCCTCCTGTGGCAGCAGAAGCATGTTCTCTTCATCTTCTTTAGGTGGCAGCAGAGCTTTGTTAAAGTTGCTTTTTCTCTTCATCTTCCAGTACTGAAAGATGAAATCCAGCAAGTGGACAGGCAGTCCAAGGTCCTGGGCCACTTGTTCAGGATGCACATGGGTGTAGAACTCCTCCTCCAACTCCTGAAGTTTCTGCGCCCTCAGGCCCAGCTTCTCCGTTTCGGTCGGAGCTTTATGACGGGCCGGGCTCAAGCCCAGTTCACTCGTTTTGGGTTTACTGTGCTTCAGGCAGTAGGATTTGAACTTGACCTCATCACCTTCATCCAGGATGGTCTTCAACTCTAGATTATGCTCAAACGCACAAGTGACGTGGAAAGGGATGGTGCAGTTCTTAACTGAGCACTGAAAGATTAGAGACAGTGTTAAAGGGAGAGTTCACTCAAAAATATAAATTCTGAGAAAAAAAGAACCATAAAATATCATAAACGTGATGAAAATGACTTGTGAACTACATTTTAAGTCTTCTGAAGCCAAACGATATCTGGATCTTTTCCAGGAATAGGTTAATCCAGTTTTTAAAAAAATCAGAATGATCACCTGAACAAAGTCATTCTACAGGACATATAAAAAAATAAGTCATTTAGACCACTATTATGGTGCCTTTTTGTCATTTTGGAGCTTGACAGCCCCAGTACTCATTTACTTCCATTATAAGGAAAAGAGTGGCCAGGATATTCTTAAAAAAATCATTTTGCCCTTTATGGAAGAAAAAGAGTTATATGGGTTTGAAATGACAGGAGTACATGAGTAGAAGGGTGAGTAAATGACGACATAATTATAATTTATGGGGTGAACCATTCCTTTAAAAACAAACACTTAAACACAAAACCTTCATGCTTCTTTGTCCTCTTGTATTACCTGTATACAGGCTCCAGTCTTGAGCTTACAGAGACTACAGATGAGGGACCAGCGGCTGGGGGGAATATGAGACACTTTGGTGATTGGTTCCATCCTTTCTGGACACGCAATGCTCACCTAAATACATATACAACTCTTAATACTTCCAATAATATTAAATAGATTTCTAATATTAGCTGAAGAAAATGTGAGTGGTGCTTGCCCATGCATAGCATGCCACCCAAATGTTGAGGGCAATTGCAAGGCTGTTGTTTTGCAGTTTTGCAGAGCAGTTTAACTCATTGCTACATGGTGGCTTGGTGGCTTAATTCAAAAGATCCCTTGGCTTGGATCCCTTAATGCATATAAATGGTCTGATTGCTTGGAATACTAATAGCACACCACCTTTTCTAAACAAGATGCATGATTTGAGGCAAGCGCCACTAATGGTTACCAACATTAGGAGCATACAAGAATAATAATTCAGGCATTATTGCACACAGCTTACCTCCGGTATCCAGAGAGCACAGCTTACATGAGCCCATTTTGTGCCCGCCCTGGTGGCCTTCATTGCACCCCCACTTTTTGGACAAAGAAGGCACTGAGGATTGATGCCAAGCACACACGTTCTGCACAGCCAGTTTCCATCTGGCACTTTCACAATGCCATAGCAGGCCTGCAACAGAAAAAGAGTATAAAGAGTATGATCTATGTTACAATGAAGGCTATTTTATAACTTCAACAACATTACAAAAATTTCACCAAAAAGCACATACAAAAGAGCTGATGGAACATCCTGCCTACTTTACAGGATATTAAAGTCATACCTGGTGCACGCAAATGTTGCACTTGTCACAAAAGACCATGTCATTGCCCTCTTCGCTGTCAGGTGAACGACATACATCACAGATGACATCCTCATCATATTCTATTCCCAACCCTTCCTCGGTCTCGATTGCGTGGTTCATGTTTTCGTGGCACTGCCTCTCCAGTGCCTCCATCACCTGTTCCATTGTCAACTCATCCACCAGCCCTTCACCTGAAACAGACACAGAAATGTTATTTCATTCAGTGAAGATGATCATTGTTTTCTTAAAGGGAAAGTTCACCCCATATTACACTTCTGTCATCATTTACTCACCCTCATGTTGTTCCAAACCCATATGACGACTCTTCTGTGGAACACAAACTTGTTCGGCACAATGTTAGTCACAGTTCTCTTTCATTGCATCTTTTTTTCATACAATGAAAGTGAATGGAGACTGAGGCTAGCATTCAGCTGCCTTACATCTCCTTTTGCGATCTACAGAATAAAATAAGGCATATGGGTTTGGAACAACCTACAGTTGCGTAAATACTGACAGAATGATTATTTCTGGGTGAACTAGCCCTTTATCACCCTGTGAAAGTTATAACACAAATTGGGAAAAAAAAAAAAGCAGAGCCTTGTAGTGCTCCATGACACCAAATCTAGATTTCTTTTTAATTGCCATTTTCTCTCTTACCCATCTGCCCAAGCTCTGCATTGAGCTGCTGGAGCCAGTATAAGTCCATATCGTCTAGGTCGTATCTGCACATGGCCTCTGCCAGCTCTTTGATGTTGACGTAACCCGTATCCGTAGAGTCCTGATTCCAGCACTGAATAAATTTCCTTGGTTTGGTGAAGAGGACCTCCTTTGGCTTCTCTGCCATTATTCTGTAAAAAAACAAACAAACAAAAAAACAACACAATCAATTCACTTGCAAGAAGTCCTTTAGCAGACCCTACTTACAAAAGAAATACTGTGGTGGTACCATGGTACAGTGACAAAGGCACTTTGGTACATGGTACAAAGGCACACTCAAAAATTATTTTCCCTCTCGTGCATTCGCACACACAAAGGAACCCCCTTATTGACGTCATCTAGAGCAGGCCATTTTTCTTCTGCTGTTGCTTGCATGCACGATTCAATAGCAAGAACACTGATGGAGGACAACAGACTCGGAGCAATAGTTTTGTAAGGGCTGTTTTACACAAACTGTGTCTTCAGGTCACAGTGTGTCACCCCCGAAGCCCCAGTGAGAGGAGAGATGATATTTGAACCACAGCACACACTGAACTTAGCGGGAGAAAACATGATAGAAATGCACTGTAAACCTATTTATCAACACAATCCTTTACAGTAAAGGTTTGACTCACCTGCTGATTTAAAAAAAAAAAAAAAAGAAATCTTGATGCAAGTTAACCACGCAGTAACAGGCACGTAAAACTTTTCTTCGTTAATTTTCATGTTCCTTTAGTTTAAAATATATAAATTACCACACTCGATAAACATCTTATTTATTTCTGTTATCACAGGCAAAATTTAACAAAGTAACCAAGAAATCACTTTATTTTCTGTATAGTCACACAGCACACACATAGCCCTTTTCCATTGAAATGGCGATGGTTCTGTGCTCGGCAATCTGGAGCCTATTGTAAACCAACTGTACTTTCCACTAACTTGAGAGCTGAACCTTGACCTTACAGGTTATGTGGCTACGGGGTTGGTTTACTTGACTACCTCAAACATGGCACTGAGTTTGTGAATCCTACAGTTTTAACTTCGTTTTTTTTTTAGGACATAATTAAACATACAGAGAAATGCAATCCAACATTGTTACATTACTCAATAAGATTGCCAGAGATGATATTGTGCCCAGGACAACATGTCATGTAATTACATTATTATGTATAACATTTTGTTAAATGATAAGATAATAAGTTGCTTATCTTGCGAAGTACTAACAACTATAACAGTAGAATCGTTATTAACATTGGTGTAGCAGCTGTTTATATTTGGATTTTTGTCATTACATATAATATGTTGACGTCTTGTTGAAAATCCCACGGTTTACATAACAGATAGCAGCAATATTCCTTACTAGTAATCCCCTTGCTGAACAAAACAACGCACTAAATAAGATCAGTTTATCAATTTTCAAAGCCGGTATGCATAATTTCTTGCTGTATCTCCTCGTAGACTTTATTTCCTTTGCAATCTCTCTAGTTTATCTTGGATATCCAGAGAAGACCATATCACAAGTAGAGTGCTCCTTTTCACTTCCTAAATGTTTTTGATGTCTGCCATTTTTGTGGGGTCTTTATTGTTGTTATAGAGTAAAAAAGTTCTCCTTGCTGCAGATGGTAGCTAATGTTGTTGATTGGAAAGATACCTGGTGATGAAACATAATCACGCCCTCCATCCCCCGACGTAATCGGTTCCTGTGAAGAGCTCAGCAAGCTTTGGGGGCCAGTGCAGAACCCGCCTCTGAACCATGTCGGTGGAAAAGTCACACAGTACAGATGCAATGAAAACTCAAAATGAGTCTCTCGTTGAAGTACCTCAGCAGCTCCATTATGAAAATCGAGTTTAAGGCAAACTTGTCGCATATTTGCCACAGAGAATTTTCATAGGCAACTTAGCTTTGCGGCAAACTGTCTCTGTTTTCCAGATTCACCACCGACGAAAAGCTGCAAACTTCTGGCAAAAATTAGCAGCAAATCAAAAGCCAATTTGCATGTGAAATTTACAAGCAGCAAATTTGCGGCAAGTTTGTGGACAGTTTAGAATTACTTGTAAGGGCTCTGCTCCCCCCCTCGCACACACATAATATGTGAAACAGGCGATATTCTTTGTATAGATTTATTTATGTTATATCTAGGCTGTCGATTTAACACGTTAATTCAGTGCAATTATTTTGACTAAAAATAACACGTTTATTTAAAAATATTTAGGCATTTAATCGCAATGCCCGCACTGATATGGAAGATTCCTGAGAAATGCAAGTTTGTAGTACCACCTGTTTACTCCAGAGGGCAGTAAGTGAAACTTCAGCTGTGTAGCAATGCGCATTTTATACAGTGAAGAAAAACACCCTTGAGCAGCAGAACAACAAAAACATGTTACGTTCTTGCGTTCAAAACACTTGATGGATCACAAATCCGAACCAAGAGATCTCAAGATGTGTTCTAAGTATGAAACTATATTTATCTTGACACAGTGAACTAAAAATGTTATGTTTATGATGCAATGCACCTGAGACGCTACACAAGCATGTCTGACGCAGGTGTAAATTGACGGTCCTTAAACAAGCCCTCATAATAAATCTCAAACTGATTGACAAATTCACTTGTGAAATGGATTGCTGTGAACTGTATGCCAATGATTGACTTATGATCAATAATATGATAGAAAACAATACATTGTATTCCAAAGCCACTTTTTGTATTGTCTTATTAATGATTAACTCTTCTGCTACAAGAATTTAATGCATTTTAATTATCTGAATATTTTTAATTGTGTATATATATATATATATATATATATATATATAAAAAATTTAATATTTAAAGATAACTGTATAATTATATATTGATATAAATATGTATAATCTTTATATATTGAATTATTGTTATTTATGGGACTTTCTCAGCAAATATTTGTATATGCGATTAATTAATCGGGACAAAATGTCATTATTTCGATTAAAAATTTTAATACCGTAATTTACGGACTATTGAGCGCACCTGAATATAAGCCGCACCCACTGAATTTTTTTTTTTTTTATTTTGAACATAAATAAGCCGCACACGTCTATAAGCCGCAGGTCAAACGTCAGAGGAACCTCATCCATATTTATGATGTAGTGCGGGCCAATGGAATGCTCCGCTATCTTTGGATCAGTGAATTTGCGGAAGTTTGAAACTTTTTCCTCGTAGTCGGGAGGGAGCTGCTGACACAGACTCGTCCGTACCCTGATGGACAGGCCTTTACGTCTCATAAATCTGAGACACCACAATGGTCCACCTCTAAAATCCTCAAACTTCATTGAATTGGCGATTGTTTTGGCTTTCAGTCGGATCTGCACAGTTGAAACACCTCGGCCGTCTGCTCTCTGTGTGTTGACCCAGTCTTCGAGCAAATTTTCTAGTTCGGGCCATCTGCTTTTCTTCCCTCTGAAAGCTTTAATTGTCTTTTTGCACTGAGTCAATTCCTCACGCTGCCGTTTCCAACGTCTTATCATCGACTCATTAAGACCAAGCTCCCGTGCTGCAGCTCTATTTCCTTTTCCAACAGCCAGATCAATCGCCTTCAACTTGAAAGCTGCATCATATGCATTTCTCCGTGTCTTTGCCATGATGAGGGTGACAAAATGACTACCGTAATCAAAATGATGGAAAGTTTGAGCGCGCTCGATTTAATCTAAACCGTAAACAAAAAAGTTGTTTGACATTAACCCGTTCGGCAATTTCATTGGTCTAATGAAAGCTTCATGCTGCCAAAAAACTGAGCACGTCACAGAATGTTTTTTTTTTTTAAATAAAATTTGAATACATAGCCGCATCATTGTTTAAGCCACGAGGTTCAAAGCGTGGGAGAACAGTTGCGGCTTATAGTCCGGAAATTACGGTAGTTATTTCTGTTAACAGAATTGGAAATTTAGCAAACTCCTCTAAGGAGAGCAGCTAGAAATTTGTTTACTCATGGCGGCGGTTGACTCTTCGCATTTATCATTGCTTTGTGCATCATACGTGTTTGACCAATCACAGGCTGCAGCACCTACTACAGTCCCTCTTCTCCCAAAAGAGCTAAAAAAAAAAAGTCTCTCTAAGCAGCTTAGAGGAACTATAGTTCCTCATGAGTAAAAATAATGAAAAGCATTAGTACCTAATTAAAGTACCTAAAACAGGCTTTAGTTCCTGCAGTAGGAAAGGGCCTTTAGATGGTAATACTATTGTTCTTCGATATATGCCAAGGTACTGAAAATGCTTGTTATGAGAATTCATGACATACTTCACAGAGGGATGAGAGATGGTGTCTGGACTGGCGGGTACTTGTACACCTTTTTCCCATTCCTGCTTCCATGTGTCAGCCAGCAGGTAATAATCCTCTGGAGAGATGTGGTGAGAATCCGGAAGCTTCATTGCACTGATCAAGTCTTTTCTGAACACCTACAAGATAGAAATTGGAAGAGATCCACACATTAACCTGAATGAGTGATATGATTTATTTATTTTTTGTAAAAAAAACCTATAAGCCTCTATAGTTCTTAGTGTAGTTCTTATAGTTTTGTTGATGGCAAAAATGTTGCAAAACAGGTTGAGGTCTCCTCTGCTTACCTCTGCTGGTTTCTTCTGAGCAGAGGCGGGGGTGCCTGGTTTGCTTCCATACTTGTTAAAGGAGAAGGACGTCGAGGGACCTTTACAGTAAGACAATGGAGTGAGACAATTCATATTTCCCTTTCTTGTCCATAAATTTACATAAAGCTACAGCTTCACAAAGGACATTTAAATATTGTTCATTGACTTCTACATTCATAAAGAATTCAATATGGCACATTTCTACTCACTCTCATTATCTGAACTATCACTACTGCTTGAAGTCCTGAGCCGTTTCATCCTGATGTATCCTGCAGTGAGAAACAGTACAACATCAGATCAAGCTCCAGAGAAAGACTTTCCACCTGAACCATTCAGGTACAATGATAATTTTACTTCATAATAGAGCTATTTTCATATAAATGGTTCTGGTTCTGATTCCTCTTCACGATTCCTTCAGTACTTTTGACGAAGAATAATTTGAAAATAAGAAATGCCATTTTTATTGCAATTACTGCCCTCAGCAGCCTGTTGCCAAAAATTATAAGACAACTTTAGATTTCTACTGAGCAGATATAACAAATCAGAAATAACTTATACAATTCTTGTAAACGGCCTGTTTGCATACTTTGAGGCATAAATGAGAAGTTGGTAACTGCACTGCCTGATTGAAGTCTTACATGTTTTAAGTATAACATAAAATAAACAGTTACAGTTCTAGAGACAAGCCAAGCGTACACTACACGACTTGTCGGCACCATGCAACTCACAGTCCGGTTATTCGTCATGCTGGTGCGAACACTTCAGGACTGTAGTGCATCAACTACACGACCATGTGTCCAGTGCTATTAAATGGTTTTTGGTGATCCGATCACAAATGTACAAGTGAGACATCACTGTTACACCTGGACATCTCTTTTGAACATTCGTGTTCGGATTTCGAGGAGAGAGTCTCTGATTTCATGAGGACGTATCATTCAATCATTACGTTTGTGTTTTACTGAATGATAATAAAGCGCAAAAAAGTAAAAGACGAGAAAGAAAGCATATAACAACCGGTGCACATTGTCTCTTAATATTCCCAAGCATGACGTTTAGTTATTTTAGTGCAGTACCTGTAATTGAGCTTCGTGTGTGTACGCTGCTCATTTCCGTGTGCCTATTGTACATGTTCATGCATTCGCTTTTTTAAATTCTCTGATCGTACGGTTGTTTCCCTTTAAATCTGCACAGAACTGGCAAAAAAACGTCAGTTAAAGCTGCACTTAGTGTCGATTCATTTCAAATAGATCACAAAAAATGCATATAAAAACAAACTAGTGTGGTTTATTCTTTATAAAGTGTCAAAAAACTCCTCATGCCCGTTTTCACGCTTTATTGGCACATTTGCAAAGGAAAAAGAATGATAAAAAAGCGGATAATGATAAAAACAGCTAGTAGGGAGAAGTGGGTGAGGATTTAATTTATTTTCTTATTATCTTTGTCTCCTGCTACCCAACACATTACAAGGCTCACTACTGTTTTACAGTGTATTTGCACAAATTTGAAAATGATTTTTTTTCTTCAAACAGCTGGAATTAATAAAGACATTGGGTAGGGATATGTGGATGATTTTTTTTTTTGTTCTAATTATTTTTTGGTCTCCTGCCACCCACATTTTCTCTCCTCTTTCAACAAACATTAAAGAACAGCTCGAGCCTATTTTGATATTTTCAAAAGGAAACATAAGAAAAACAGCTGACATTAATAAAGACAGTGGGTAAGGATATGTGGGTGAAGTTTCATATTATTATTAGGGGTTCAAGCCCAAAGAGCTGAAACCTTATTGTATTTGTGAGTATTATTATTCTGCCCTAAATCTGATAGTGCAGACCAAACCATAAGGCCTAGAGACTTGACACTTTGGGGGATGGTAGTACTCCGGCTGGCTAGCCATATGCATGGACACGCTCTGATTGGCCAAATGGGGTGCGCTACAGTGAACAAAACAACAACAAAAATATTTTGGGCCATAACTCTTACTCAAACCATAAGGCCTAGGAACAAAATAATTTTTTCCTGATTCCTTGCATCATTGCAAATCTTTTGGAATACATAAAGGTTTTGCTCCGCCCATTCGTTTTCCCACTATTTTGGATTGTTTGGGAAAAAATATAGAAAAACAAACTAGTCTTAGGCCGTTCGCCCAGTCGGAACCAAACCATGGCAGAAAGATTCAGCAGAGTCCCAAAATGAAAATGTATTCATCATCAAACCGTAAGCCAAAACGTACATAGTGGGCGTGGCCAATTATACATGGCTGCCATCGACCAATTAACTTTAGCAGCTATTAGGTAGCTGTTAGAAAAGGCAGATCGGAACGAAACGTGGTAGGCCTATTTGTCTCTTGGCCCAAGAGGTCTGTGCAAAATGTAAAAAATATTGGCCAGCAGGAAGTGCTATCGTGTTTTTCATATTTCAGAGTATAAACCATTGTACATACCACTGTGTTTCACTTAGACACAAGTTATTCATACCATATGATAAATTACTCATTCTGATCAACTTTGCCTCAAGAAGCATTGGTGTGAATCAAATCGTTTGTTATATATTTAAGATTATTTAAAAAACGACTTTTTCAAACAAGTCCAAGGCCGTTTGCCCGATCTGAACCAAACCAGTGAAGAAAGATTCTCTTGAGTCCCAATTAGGGGGACGATTCATCGATGTAATCTATTACAGAAATACGTCGATTTGCATAACATGCGTCGGTGCGTCGCAACGGAATAATAAAAATGCCATCACACGGTTTAAGCATGGATTCCCCAAAGAACAAACTGCAGCTAAAAAAAACTTGCCCATGGTGATCTAAAGCATGGGAGTATTTTAGCCAGAGACCCAACAATGTGGTACTGTGTAAGATATGCAAATTCAAAATGGCTTATCACAGCCGTACATTATTTGGCCGTTTTATATTTTCTGTTTAATTTAACGGCCATGCAGCCCTCTACATTGCAAGTAAATTTCACACTATGTGACCAATAAATGTCTGTTATTAGCCACTGGCAAGTACATTTTAACATTTCACTCGCCTGTGATGGAGTTGTGTAGGGTCCGAGGCCCTTTTACTAAATAAAAAGCAGTTGATTAAGAAGCTGGATTCAGCCTCGTCTTTCCCTGCATGATGTCTCATGAGCGCGGAGGAAAAAGCACTAGTGTCTCATTCAGTTGAGCATCTCAGGGAACCGTGGACGTCACAAGAGCAGCTCTCGAGATTGTGTGAAGATGAACCACTTGTCAAGCGCTCTGATGAGCACGCCGTCTACAGAGGCGTGCACAAAACTCCTGCGAAAACAGATTTGTGTTGTGAACGCAAAGTGCTCCAGTTTCACTTTACCTCCATGTAATGTCAAATATCTGTGGTCATAGTGGGTTTATTCACGCAGTTTAATAATAGGCAGTGAGAGAGAGGAGATGCCCTGCTCTATTTCTGTGAAGATGTTCAAATGCAAGAAACAGAATCTCAAAGTATTCCTTCATGAGAAATAAGGGTTTGTGAGTTAATCAGAGAGCCTTAAAATAATGTGTGAAAGTGAAGAATTGAAGGCAGAAATATTTTACTATTGCATAATATATAAAAGAAGCAAAAGAAAACAAAACATTGAAAGTCTAATGGATCAAAAGAAAATCGGACAAATAAGAGAGATATATTTTAGTTATTTAGAAAAATTTTGATAATTAAAATATTATTTTAATTATTTTATAATGATTGACTGTCATTAATACATTTTTGAAGCCTAAAAAGGAAATCATATACCCTTATTTTATTATATGACACAAGCTAAATTTGTTTAAATGGCTTGGTTGTGTGCATGAAGCACACATAGTGAGTTGGTAAGGTAATTAATCATCATATTCATGAAACACCTTAAACAGACATTTATCATAGTCCTAAAACAGTAATCATAGTCATAATCGCAATTCTTTGTTTGACAATTAATTGTCAGCCAAATTTCACAATCGTGAACCCTAATTTTCATTATTAGGTTCCTACCTTGTGAATTGTTTTGATACAAATGTTTCTTTTACTGAGAGTTGATTAAGAATGCACAAGTTTTAGTTATTCCTGTTAGAAAAACATTTAAGTGTTACTCAAATTGCACTAATTTTACTGTAAAATAATTTTACGTTGGACTGCTATGCACAATGTTTTGATATTCCTCCTGAAAGTGACTTGAATTTTACATTTGTTTCATTTATTTTGTTGTTGGATTGCTAAATGTAGATTACTTTAATTTCATTTTGGAGTGATTTTAAGTAAGAACTTGTTCAATTCGAGTAAAAGGAAAGTGCAATCTACATTTAGCAATCAAACAACAAAATAAATTAAACAAATTGTAAAAGTCAAGTCACTTTCAGGAGGAATATCAAAACATTGTGTAACCTCGAGTTTAGATCTCATAAAATCTCTCCAAAATAAAATTAATGTTGGACTGTAAAATGGAGATTACCAGTTAAGACAGGGCTATTTTGGTTGCAGAATAATACCATGCAGTGCATACTTTTTTCCTTGTACATTTGTTTGTGTTTAAGTGAAGAATTTATTAAAATATGAATGAGACAAGTTTTTTTGACATTTATTTTGGTTAATTAATTGTTATATTAATCAAGAAATAATAATAAAAAAATCTTTAGAAAAAACGGCAAATTAGTCGTTAGATTAATCGACCAATCGAAAAATAATCGTTAGATTAATCCATAAAAAAATTATCGTTAGGTGCAGCTCTAGTCCCAATATCAATAATTAGCAAAGAAAGTTTTAACTTTCGATTCATCGTCGCAACGGTATGCCAAAACATTCAAAGTGGGGATGGCCACATTTACTTAAATGGTTATAACTTTTGAACGGAATGAGAGATCACCAAATTTTGGACATTTATATAGGACGTCAATCTGAAGACACATAAAAATCATTGCACAACTCTACTTCTTGTTGGTTCTATAAACAGTCATGAATGTAAAAATAATTTGTGCTACCTAACATGATGGTTCTAAAAATGAAGGCAAACAAATCATTGTTTTGGACTCTTATTACTCTTGAAGCTATATAATTCTAATATTTTTTTAATTCTGCTTCCAATATCTTGCCCTCCTCTTGTGCTCTCTATAGATTTCATTGGCTCATTGTTATCTCTCACTTGTAGGAACAGTGCGCACATCTGACGACAAGACGTCCAGATATCAAGCAGTTTTGAAAACTGTCGCAACATCTGGAACTACTCTTGGGGTGTCGCAGGAGTGCGCACACAATAAGACCTTTCGTCGCAGACCAGTCACTGATTCAAAACATCAAAGGAGACAAGCTTGAGTCATATAGTGTACACTAGGCTTAAGACCAGGGGTCAGCAACCTATGCATTGGCACATGGAGAGGTAATCACCGGCATGCCAGCAATGGCAAGAGAGGAGTAGACTATTTTATTCAGATGAAATTATGTATGTAATCCTTCCTCAAGATCACGCAGCATGTTTTCATCAGCGGAATAGGAGGCTATGCAGCATGCTCGTAGGACTCATGCAGCGCGTGCAAGCCATTCACACATCACAAGCTGGCAGCGCTTCACTTTCGGTTAATCGCACGAGTAAACGCGCCCACTTTGCTTCAGTCAGGCTGCGTAGATGACAGCCAACATTCCGCGTTTCATTTGTTTCTTTTTGCTTTCAGAACAACACGTCATGTTATAATAAAAACACCACTATTAATCATTGAGATTTCCAACCCAGCATACAGGTACACCCTCCTTAAACCATGGTCACATTATGAAGAGAAAACATAAACCCACATTGTGGGGTTCAAAATTCAAAGTCTATTCAAAATATAAATTAAACCTGGATATAAAGTTTTAGGATTTTGCAGCTTTCAATGAAAAGGGCTAAATAGCTGATTGGCTTGTGCCATTGACCAGAAAAATAAAAAATTGCACTCCATGTCAAAATGGTTGCTCTCCCCTGCATTAGACTGTTATGTAGCCTAATGTTGTACTACATGCTTGCAAGACTTTAACAGTTATTATTTCATTTAGAGTTGTACATTCATAACTTGAGCATCAGTATAATATTAAGAAGAGTATTTTAGTACAGTGCTTGGTCTGACTCTGAATAAGTGGAAAATTGCACTTAACTATACCAAAAGTCATCAAAATCAAATAAACCTTTTTTTATAAATGGAACTTTTCTGAACAAAAAAAAAAAAGTTCTCAGTTCCCACCCTTGCTAACACCAGCCTAAGCTCATTTAGTAACATGGTATAACAATCTGACATGATCACTGTACCAAGATACCACCACAGAACTTTTTTGTAACACCACCTTGTATGTTTTTCCTTTTGTGCACTCACCATAAATCCAAAGCGAATGCTAGTGTATTCCTCCACTGTGCTTCTTCCGCCTCATTTATTCCTGGAACACAAAAATAAAAAAGACATTAGCAAAGAAAACAAAACTTATGTTGTTAAAAAACGGGTATCAGATACAAAGCAAAGGACAGCGTATAATGTGATTTATTATGCTCCAATACCAGTCTGAGAGTGGCCTCCTTAAATAAATATTAACCAGGCTCTCTAGGAGCAATTGCCGCCAACCCACACAAAATGGAAATATGTAGCCTATAAACACATACAGCTTGAATGGACAGCTTATAAGCAAGGCACATTACTTAAAGTAATACCATTTCTGATGAGTTTAATAAACTCAGGCCTAAACTAAAACAATACCTCCATTTCTTTAAAGAAAAATAGAGAGAGAACTACTAATATACTGCACAAAGGATTCTGGAAGATAATGTGAACAGCAAAGATAACTCATGAAAAGTGGATGTCTGAGCTCAAATTTCTCAAAGTAGCACAAGATTGATAGTGGCATCTATACTGCACTACAAAGCCAAAACACAGAACTATGTTCTGAAATGAAGAAAAACTGTTTTAAAGTGAATATCCAGCCAAATCTGGATTATAAAATAGTCTCACTTGTTTTTCTGTGAATCTGAACATAGTTGAGCCAAACCCGCCTGTCATGACAATTCTCTGACAAGAGACGTGATTTCAGTTAGCTTAGTGCAAACTTAAGTTTGACAAAATGTGTTAATCCCCATTATAAAAAGCAACATAGAGACAGATAATCACAAAGGATATGTTTTTTATTTTTAAAACAGCAGACCTAAAACAAGGAAGAAAGAAATGACCCAAGACTTGAACTTGCATCACCCACAAGAGCATCATAACCCAACGAGTTGCAACATGGACTAACTGATATGCCACATCTCCAACAAAGCAAGTTTTTTATAACCTAGAATTGTTGTTTAATATGGTGACAATTTGCTTGAGTTGGTTACTTATGTGGTAGTGTTTGTGGATACTATAAATACCCATAGACGGGAAACAGGGAAGACTTGAGATCAGCCTACTTGGCAGCATGTCAAGTAGGCTGATCTCAAGTTAAATGCATAGTGCCCTCTGATACACACAGTTCAGTCACTACACACGTAAACAGGAACTTCAAAGTTTTACAGTAATTTCACTGTCTGCATATCAACCAGAAAACCTATCATAAGAAAAGAGCATGAAGCTTGTGTTATACAGCTATAATTTCAATCCAGAGAACAAATGCTTTGAATCTGAAACAAAAGTGCCAGTGTTATGTAATAGTTTAGCATACAGGATGGAGTACTAGTGGCGACGAGACAGACCCCCCCCCAAAGTCCACAGTGATAAGTGTAATAATGACCAGATCTGACTGCTCAGAGCAGCTTTTAGACTATTTAAGTCATACAATGACCTACATTCTCAATAATATAATACAATAATAAAACAAAAAGGTGATTCTTGCTGTTGTCATTGTGCCTTTTGTGTGAGGAATTTAATCCAAGGTTCCTTTAGGAAGCCAATATTGTCTTTCACTGAATTTACCAGAATTCCCTTTTATCATCAATAATCATCACCAAATGTTTAATATCAATCATGTATGGATCATTAGTACTGTACAAACCAGGCATTTGATGAATCCAGCTATGAATTTTGATAATAGCTTCAATAAGTAAAATGGAAAAAGCTCTCAGTTTGCCTCCTGACCTACTCCCTGGAGGACTTTTGACAGGGATCTGAATCCACATTTGTGACAGTAACAGGCATGCTTTCAAATGCACAGACGAACATCAGCTTCTGGTGCACTTACTTCTCCGAACACACATTCTGAATGTTTTGAAAAGGAAGCAGTAATGAGACTGAATGGCTACTGGGGACCTGCAGGCTTGAATTTTAGGAGGACCGTGAATGAATGAACTTTTGAATAAAATGTGTCACTAGGACTACATAGTTCTATTATTTTCTGAATACTTTCTGTGTTACATTAATACATGACAAATTTTTAAATATTATCTATATAGCTGTAAAAAAAAAAATCCCAAAATGTAATTGCTGAAGGAGCAATACTCACACAAAAATGTATAATTCTGCCAACATTTACTTACTCTCCTCGATCAAAATTAGTATCATCTGTAAAATCATCCGTATGAACGAGTTTCATCCGTAAAACACAAGAATGAGGGATGAGGGGATTGTGAGTGTGACTGTCAAGCTCCAAAAGCTCATCCATATCACTTGCATGGTATATTTGCAAATTATTTTGAAGCCATGCGATGGTGTTGTGAGGAACACTCCTCTTTACCCATTCGAATCTGGTGTGTAAGCGAAAATGTCTTTGTTTACATGCGTACAGTGAGCGCACCTGTCTTTAAATTGGCACATGTATTTTGCTACGAGTATATTCCAAACAAACTCTCAAACCCAACGTCTCTTTTTGTAATGACTAAGATATATCAATATAAATACACATGTAAGAATGTACATAAGAATAACAGATATAGTATAACATATTATGCATAATATAAAAAATAAAATAAACACTGGCTCATGGTCTATTCTGTATTTAATTACAGCATATTGGTTTTCAATTCAGGGTTTCTTGTGCGTAGTGAGAAATAAAGCACAGTTACAAGAATACTTTGTAATATTATCCTTGCAATAAAATAGCAGCGACGTTAAGCAATTAAATTGTCTACACTCATACTAAAATACTGCATGCAAGTCTTTTTTATGGGATATTTTACAACGAGCATAGTCCAAACTAATTGCTGACCCTTGCTGCTAATTTTATTGCCAGGATAATATAACATGCATAGTAATATACATATAATGAATTTTGAACATTAAGACAAAACAACAGATTTAATATACAATTTGAGCTATCTGCATATTACATAAATATTCTAAACTGAGAGAATGTGTTTACAGCTTCTATATAATTTATTTACTGCATATTTACACTGAATTCAGAGTTTTTGTGCGTGAGACAAGTAAAAAAGCATAGCACCTGTTTGCCAGTTGATTAGCGCCACCAACGCACTGGATTGCGCAACAGCAGAGAAACTGGCAAAATTATTGGTCAGTTAGTTTTCATTGCAGTCAGAAGAAAAAAAATCTTTAAAAAAAACAAATGGATTTCGGTGGACAATTTGTCGGAAATGGTGTGAATAGTGCCATAGCATTCAATTCAAAAGCTCATTCTGATAAAAAAAGAAAAATAAATGGATTTAGTGTGACCGAAAATGTAGGCAGCTGACTACTTAATGGCTTAACTGACAGCTGTTTTGAATGAATGGAACTCTTAAGCCGTGTGTCCACCAAGTGGTTTTCCGGTCAGCCAGCGTATTTTCCTGAGGCCAGCGTATTTTTTCAATTGTTTGCAATGGGAGCGACGCGTATTTAAAAAAGCCAGCAGTGTGACGAGGCGCGGAGTGTCTATTCCACAATGAACGCCATGCGCTTAGCATTTTTTTCTGGTCGCCGAGAGTTGAATAATGTTCAACTTTGTGTAAAACGTAGCGCTCGTCACAGTCTCTTTTTAACCAGCCATCCAATCACAGTGGTGGAGGGGCGGGACAAAAACTACAACGACCAAACGTCACATCCTACTTGTACAACGACTGAACAACAATGGAGAAGTTGTTTGCTGGTCTCTGAGTATTCATGTCTGTACCAGATGACATTCTCAGACTACCACAATATTAATATGAATAATAATGGTTCAGCCTTCCCTTCATCCAGAGCAGGGATGGGCATTTGGCTTGTCAGCGACATAGTACGCGCTATTGTTAATGTATGCAGGTGGAACCAATTACTTTTGTTTGCATGGATAATGTATCTGTCATTAACGATTTCAATTTGATTCGCAAATACACTATTGATCAAATGATCAAAGAGGTGTACAGTATGAGAGATACATACACCAGAGCTGCTCTCCTCACAGATGTAAAGGGTAAATAAAAATCATCAAAAGTTTTTACGAAATCCGTGACAGTGCAGAATCACCAAAGACATCTAATGCGGTTTCGCTCGTGCTTGTGAAAAATGAAAAAGATGTTAGAGGAGGCAGAAACTTTGAAGAAATGCACGACTGAGATGCCTGACTGATTGTTGAAAAGTCTTGCGAATAGAGAGAATGTTCTCTGATGCATGGGACTGTTCGGTCCGTGCGTGTATGTTGTGGTGCTGAAATGTTTTTTATTAATACACTGAAATTTTGTGTTCTTGTATCCAGTATTGTTACTGATGATAATATTTAGATTTTAACTAATACCTATAAGCTGTTTTATGAGGTGGGGTTGAAAATGTTATCTGTTCATTTCTGTTTGTCTGTTGCAAATGTAGACAATGCAAATTAGATCTTTTTTTTGAAAATGTAAGTCTGGTGTATATTGCTTGTCAGTTGAACATGAATTTGTACATGTGAATGGCATGTTTTAGTCAAAATGCAAATTAAAAAGTAATTATATTAGTTTTTATAAATATTGTTAAACAACATTTTTTATATAGGTAACAATTTAAAAAAAAAAACATTGCATTAGATGCGCTTAAAATAAATGAGGAAATTGAGTAAAGGGGTGAACATTTTTAGAGTGCGGATTTGTAATCCGGCCTCTTGGTAGAAAGGAAAAAAGATATTGGTCGTCGCCTCCTTCAAAGTTGCCCATCCCTGATCCAGAGCAAGGGCCAGAGCAAGTACTCTTCCTTGAGCCGACATTTTTACATTCAGTACTTGTTGACAACACAAACTGTCTGTGAAATTAGGTACTTGTCACGCATTACTTCGGCTGATATTCCAAATCATAGCAACCAAAGCATCTCAGCTGAAAAAACGCAGCGCATCCAAAAGGCACTCTCAAGTGCTCCCAGCTGGGCATTTTCAGAAGAACGCCTGGCATTTCCAGCTGGCAAACAAATTCTTTGGTGGACACATGGCCTTGAAATGGTCTCCGAACAGTTTGAAAAGCACCTTATTTTAAACCTGCCACACTAGAAAGCCTACGAAGGCAGCATTTCCCTGGTTTCGGATGCAGCATCGGTTTCGTGGCCACGACTAAAAATTATTTGCCCTCTTGTGGTCTAAGGTTTGTAACCACCAGAGCAACACAAGAGTGCACGTAATGTATGTACAATGGGTCCACGTGCCTGCGTACTTGCGTTAAGTATGTATGTTTACCTTAACGGAAAGGGGAGACAACTTAATCTGTTCAAGAGTCACAGGGTGTCCAGCCAGGTCTCCTAAGCAACCAAATGGTTGCTAGGGAGGGTAGAGTCACATGGGGAAACCTCCACGTGGTCGCTATAATGTGGTACACAGCAGGGCGCTTGGTGAGTTTTGTGTGGATGCTGTGGAGAATAGCATGAAACCTCCACACGTGCTATATCTCCGTGGTAAAGTGCTCAGAATAAGATGATGCAATAAAATGCACAGATTGATGGTCTCAGACACGGAGACAACTAAGATTTGTCCTCCGCCACCCGGATTGAGGAGAGTCACTACGCCACCATGAGGACTTAGTGCGCATTGGGAATTACAATTTGGGTAAAAGAGGGGAGAAGAAGAAAAAATAGTCACAGGGTGGGGTTGGCTTGCTTTGTGATACAAAATGACAGAGCCAACCCCCACTCCATTGCATCATGATAAAGCACAATGCACTGCCCAGACAGACCACCCAACACTAAAACAGATCAGTGGCTACTACACCCCACCTCACACTGGCTTAGTGTACTAACAAACCCTCCCATTTGCTAGATCTATAGAAAAATACATTACTAAACTGATCTTACACATGTTATCCCTCTCTATTATTACATTGGCTAATCAACGTTTTAAATTATTTTGTGAATACTTGCAGTTTAACCTATACTTAAGTGTTAAATTGGGCCTCGACAAGAAGCATACTCATTAAAGCCCATGGCTAGGTATTTCGCGGGAAGCAGAGGGGGAACGGAAGTTCGAGGAGGGCATCCCGCATTCCATAAACTGTACTTCCGCTCCAAACTTTCTGTTCCACTGTGGACGTATCGCTTCAGAATTCGAGATTTTATGTCAATTCTACATTCAATTTTAGATTGTTATACAAAGTTGTATCTGTGGTCTCATTCGTTGCATTTATGGTTAAACAATGTCAACAGCGTTCTCTCTACTGTACGAAGAAAACAAAAACTTACATTTGTAAGGCAACATTCGAAAGCAAATTAGCTTGGCTACACGAGTTCCAAGCCTGATACTGAACGCAAAACATTAAAAAAAGGCTACACATTCTAGCATTAAATAAAGCAGTGTAATTATGCAACAACCTACGGCATTACACAACGTACAAAAACAATCAAACATAGCCTCGTTTCCTTTGTAAATTAAATTATGATGCAACGAGGGCGTACAGTTTTAGCCAGCATTTGTGCATTATTGTGATTGAACTGCAACACAGTTGTCAGTTTACACTCTGTCCATGCTGGATCAAAAGATACAACTTTTCATACAGTCTAATAAAGAATTGCATGGCAAAAACATTTACGGTTTACTCTAAGTCGTTCCTAAAGAGTAGTACTGTAACACTGTGTGAGCATTAGGTGGTGTGTCCTCCATTGCTGAACGATTAAAGGTTTCTGACGGCCTTGGCGCCAAACTCGAGCCGCCCTACATGACGAACACACTCCAGTCACTACAATCACTCCTACTGCCACAGTTACACTTCCAATATGTATATAACGCCACTCAGTATGTACTGTCAAACTTGCGCGGAAATATGTCGGTATCGCTGACACCAATATTGTCAGTTATCTGATATAGACGGTAAAACCCTGCTCATAAAGGACCTGTAGGAAGCAGCAGGCCGCTGCCTGGATAACTGGCACACTGAGTCCTGTGTGAAGACATGAGCAGTATTGTTCGTGCTGCACCCTTACCTCAAATCCCAAACTCCACCGTTACGGGCCGATCGCACGAGGCGAAAGAGTCCGCTGGGCTGTCTTCAAGTCAGCAGTCCAGAGACGAGGCAAATAAGCGTGTGTTTTTTTGTTAATTTTTCTATCCCACTGTCAATATCCCAAAAGCAGCAATCACCCTCTCACCACGACACAACAGCCCTATTGTACTAGCCGACCGCTGGGTCCTAAACTCCGCCTATCCATGGCCCTTCTGACTGACCGCCAGTGGAAACTGGACTGTTTTGCATATTTATTTTTAGGAAAAGTTAAATGTTCCCTAGCAGACACTAAGGAGTGCTACTCAAATATAATTAATGTATGAAAAATCTCGGTATCATCAATTGTGTTGACTTGCTATGAAAGCATATTGAAGACCCAAGGAAATATCTGCAATCCACAACATAGCTAGGGCCAAATGTACCTAGAATATTATGTAGAACTTTAACTGTAATTTTACCATAATAGTGATGAATGGCATGTAAGTTCCCTATAAGTTCTACATTACAACTAAAACAAACTTTTAAAATTGTAACTCACAAATTGTAACTCACCAAAAAGGAGCAGTCACACTAGGCTTTGAACACGCACATTATTTTTAGAGAATGCAACAGCCAGAATATGATGTCACACTGGAGAGCTCTTAGTGTAAGTAAATAATACATCATAAATAGCAAATAGTATTATATAAAAATGTTAATATATATTGTCTACTCTCTTTCCAGCAACAATAAAACACGCAGCTTTGAAATATGTATTCTTTGTATTGAGCCAAGAGGTCAGCGTGTGATGTTTCAATCTTCTATTGGTCGTGGGTCCTCTCGTCATATGGATTTGTAGTATCATGGATTTTGATTTGCAACATAGTACGACATTTCTTTGCATGAGGTTGCGTTTATGGTCTCCCTCGTTGGGATGCGTTTGAATGGGAGTGCAAAGTGAAGTTTGACCACCCCGTAAGCGGTATAACAGCACCTTAGGGCCCCCAAGCCAACAGGGGGACCTAACGAATGGTACCGAAGGGGTACCCCTCCCTCAGTTTGCTTAGGGCTCCTGTAAGGCTAGAAACAACACTTAAACTATCTGTATCACTTCATATTCTTCTTAATTATGTTTATATGTAATTATTTTTTTAATTGATAAAGTTAAAAATAATTACATAAATATTATGCAAAATCACATGATTTTGGGGTGAACTAGTCCTTAAAGGAATACAAATTCTCTCATCATTTACTAACCCTCATGCCATCCCAGATGTGTATGACTTTCTTCTGCAGAAGACAAATTAAGATTTTTAGAATATGTCAGCTCTGTAGGTCCATACAATCCAAGTGAATGGGTGCCAAAATGTTGACGCTCCATAAAGAACATAAAGGTAGCATAAAAGTAATCCATAAGATTCCAGTGATATTTATTGATCGAGTGAACTCCATTCATATCATTAGAAGTGATATGACAGGTTTGTATGAGAAACAGATCAATATTTATTTTGTTAGAAATTCTTCTCCCTGCGCAGTAGGAGGCGTATGCATGCAGAATTTGAATCACCAAAACACTAGAAGAAGAATGTGAAAGTGGAGACTGACTGAGCAGAGTAGAAAATATAGTACAAATTGACTAAAATATGTATCTGTTTCTCACCCACGCCTATCATATGGCTATTGAAGACATAGTTTTAACCACTGGAGTCATATGGATTACTTTTATGCTGAACTATGTGATTTTTGGATAATACCTGAGAAATTCTTCTAAAAATCTTAATTTGTGGTCTGCTGATGAACCAAAAAATTCATCCTGGATGGCATGAGGGTGAGTAAATGATGAGAGAATTTTCATTTTGTGTGAACTATCCCTTTAAATTGAGCTTGCCGTTCATTTACAGAAAAAAAGTGACAGAGCTTTCAATCAAAATGAATGTATTGACAAAACACAGCTTATATTAAATTCAAGAAATTATTTCATACAAATAAGAACATTCATACTAAAAAAAAAAAGAAAAAAGAAATGTACATTGTGATTATCTCGAACGGCAAACCTACACTTTTTTTTTTGGTTACAGGAAATTTGTGCACTCTAAAACGTTCCTACAAAAATAGAGAAGTGTAGAGGAGACAACTAAAGCTCCTTTTAGTAGTACATTCAATTCAATTTGATAAACATACCAGTTTGAACTTTTTACATTCTTTTCAGAACAGTGTTGTTACCTAAGAAATCATAGAAAATACAATTAGGAGAAAAGTATATGGTCAAAAGCCATGCCAATATAACAGGAAATAAAATGCCTCATTATATGTCTATATTTCCATTAAATATGAAACCTGATTCACCACAATTAATGCTTTCTCGCATGTGACACATATTGTAAGTTAAAAATTTGTACAGTTACCTAGTATAACACAACCTACTATACAAATATGTAATGGAAACATGTATACAAGCAAAGCAGAATAAAATACCATTATATTCAGCTATACATTTGAATTTATAAAAAAATAAAACAAATAAATATCTGTATCTAAATAAATCAAAAGGTATGATTTTCAGCATATTTGATAAAATGGTCACAGCTATGTTTGATTAGACTAAAATTCCAGTTCTGTTTGAGTTTGTTCTCTATTTAAACAACCTAACTGACTACATGCCCATTCAACATTGTGACATTACAGTGAACATGTATAATTGTCAGATCACAGAGCAAAATTGTCTGGAAAAAGTAAATAGTGATTAGAAATCTCTCAACAAGTTTAGAGACTAGTGGCTTGAATTTCATGCCATTTCTCAAATTAAGTTATTACAATTCAAATTACAACACTGAAATTACAAAATCAAGAAACCCACATTAAGGTGACATGACCCTCTTCGTCATTTTCACAGTCCCATTTGCATGTCAGCAAAGTTGAAAAAGTTGTCAACGTCACGTGAGGATGTATTTTTACTCTCAGAAACAAACACCTGTGTGAACACAGCAGAAAGCAGAAAAAGCATTAGTTTATCAGAGTACATACATCCACAGTCGATGGACTTGGATGGAAGAAGCGCGTCCTCTTATAATTACCTTAGTCCCATTGAACACCTCATCTGCAATGGTTCGGCACGCTTCCACCACACCATCCCCATTCAGCTCAAGGGCTACCACTGGACCTGATATAACGTAGAGATTTATGATACAAACTGTTTTTCCAAGATGGTCTACATGTTCTTAGTTATAACACAATACATTATGGCACCTTTGGTGATCCACTCAGTGAGGCTCTCTGCATTGTTCTGGAAAACTCTGTTCACATCCTCAGGCCGCATGGAAACCTCTTTGGTCTGAATGAGGACAAAGCCTTTGGCATTCGCCTGCGTGGTGGATGCAAATAATGTTAGACAGTAAAATAGGTTTAAACAGAAAGACAATAGCTAATTTACAAAACTTTCAAGAAAAAAAAAAAAATGTTATCCATTACCCTGCTAACTGTTGATGGAAAGGCTTGGATGTTTGTATTTTGTTCAGAAATATAGAGAAAAACATCCCACTTTAAGATGTGTTATTTTATAAGTAAGAATTTCTAAATTATTTACAGTGAAGCCAGTGCTAAAAAGATCAAACACATGATAGCAAGTACTTTCGCATGGTCTTGCTGCCTTTCTCTCACACCTACGTCATAACCAACTTAACTAGAATCTAGATGATATCTTGAAGTTTATAGGTGTTTTCATTCTTTCATTTTGTCAAATTCCCTTTCAAGGCAAGTCAGTCCACTCAGCAGCAATATAGGAAATGCTTCCGGGCAGCTATTTTCTATGGATACAAGAAGCATAAAAGTACAGCTCCTATCTGCTTGAATAGGGAAAGACCGAAATCTCCAAAACGGTTGGTCAAGATTACAATCAAAGAACATACAGTACTGTGCAAATGTTTTAGGCACTTGGGGAAAATCTTGCATAGTGAGGATGTCTTCGAAAATAATGCCATTAATAATTTTCATATATCATTTAACATCATACAAAGTCCAGTAACCATAAAAAAACTAAATAAATATTTGGTGTGGCCACCTTGCCGTTAAAACAGCCCCAATTCTCATAGTTACACCTGGACACAGTTTTTGTTGGTTGTTGGCAGATAGGATGTTCCAAGCTTCTTGAACTGAACTCACCACAGTTCTTCTATTTATTTAGGCTGCCTCAATTGCTTCTGCCTCTTCAAGTAATCTCAGACTGACTCGATGTTCAGTGGGGGGATTTGTGGGGGCAATGCCATCTCTTGCAGAACACCCGGTTCTTCTATTCTAATCTTTTCTATTTGCAAAAGTAATGTTTGGGGGTCTAAAATGTATTTTTCCTATTGACACACTAAAACTGAAGATATAAATAACCATCTTTACACAAATGTTTTTGTGAAATTGCCTAAAACTTTTGCAAAGTACAGTATTTCAAATTCAGCAGTAAAATCTGACAACAATGGTATCCTGAATTGTGCTTCTTTATCTCAGAGCAAGCAACTGCCCATGCCCATTTTGAGTTAACTGACAGGTGATGTCTGTACATAAAAGGTGATTGGCTTTTTCACCTGTAAGGCAGGACTTTCTTTTCTACATCCGTTGTATTGGGGTTCCAATTTCTTCCATTCATTTTAAAGGTTCACTCAGTAATTTTTTTCCTCATTTAAAAAGTTTTACTTCTAAAATAAATTTATAGAAATTTTTAAACATAAGTATAAAATAATTTCAATTATATCAGTAACTTATAATGGCTCTTTTATTCTAAATGGAGCAGGAGCGCCTCATGGGGCAGCCATGTTAGAATCACATGACCAGTTGAATACTACTTGCTTAATCTCAGTGACTGCCCTGTTACTGGACAGTTTCAATCATGGATTGAATTAATCCTAGTTTACTGTGAAGAGTGAATTTCTACAATGGCATTGGTAACGGAAAACTATTGGTAACTGAAAACTACTATGTTTTAATGATGCAGCATCCAGGCCAATAAGTGTAAGATGATGTTAGCCACTTCGATATAATAAAAAAAATTACTGAGTGCACCTTTAATACAAGTGCTCTGTCTCGGGCTAAATAGACTCTGGTTCGGTTTAGTTTAAACTGCATGAGAGGCAAAGAAGTTAACTTTTTTTGATGATGGTCTTTTTGAAAGTTTTTATTGATAATATCTCATGTACTTCAACCAATTATAAAATAATTCCTTGTAAAAAAAAAAAGGCCAGAATGAACACCATATCTGTTGTTCTCATAAGAATAATCTCAACAACTACTACAGGATTATAATTTCTGAAACCGCAGCTAAATTGATTGTCACAGAGCAAACGTTGCATTTACATTTAAATGAAATTCAAATTCCTGAACAGCATTTGTTGCTAATTGTACGCAATTATACTGTGGATTGATACATCCAAACCCTTACAACTATGTAGAAGAGCTTTTCCCCTTGTTGTCTACCCCCTCCTGCGGTCAGTATAAAACACTCAAGATAGTAGAGTGGACCATAACTTAGCCAATTTAGCATATTATTGCATAAAACTAGAAACATATTGTAATCAATAAGCGGACACGGATTGCTGTAAATTCCTCTAAAAGACTAAATCAGTCATCCAGAAAATGTTTTGCAGGCATTATGCCCAGAAGTAAAAAAAGGACAAAAGTTACAAATCTTATTGAAGTTTGAATAGCCTATTTCCCTTTTTCTATATATATAGGTAGTATATATAGAGTGACTGAAGAAAGACAATTTCATTTCCCAGTTAGCATGGCAAAACTTGCTAAGAACAACATGTTTCCATTAGACATTAGTACATACCAACATCTAATGTTGCAGCACTCAAGTCTTTTTTTTTTTTTGCTCCAGGAACTTTTGACTCATTTTTAAGTTCCTGCTAGAGAAACTTCCAGCTTTGAACGCAAATAAAATTAAAAGATTAACACATAATTGTGCACATGATGCTTGTACAACTGGTAAACCATTGCAACCATGAAAGACTAATTAGTCATCTCTAACCTCATCAATAAGCTTGCGGGCGTTAGCAGTGGTGTAGTCTCCAGCGAAGAACACAAAGAGACAGGTCTCTTCACTCTCCTTACGCCGCCCTCCTTTAGTCAGAGGCACAATGCTTCGGCTTGCTTCAGTAGATATTCTCACAGACTTGAACTCTGACTCTGGATCCGGTAGAGGCACATGGTCCAGCACAGCAGCATCCTCCGGTAGGAGACTCCAATTGGTCTCACCAGAGACTGGTGTGAAATCATGAATATTGCTCCAGTTGTTATTGAAGATACTGAGGCCCGCATCTTTAAAGTGGAAAGCCAGCTCGGGGTAGTAGTATTGGAAGCAGCCAAACTTCATGCCAGTAGAAGACTCAATGATAGGCTGGGTGGCGCAACACAAAAACACATCCATTTTCTTACAGTCTCTGGTACGGAACTGCTGGCAGGCCACCACACATTTAATATCTTTGCAGTCTCTGAAGAACACACTGCCTTTGACTGGACCTAACATAATGTGGCAGTTTACACAGTCGTCAATGGTAATAGTTGCCGAATGGTCAAATACGAAGATGTTACAGTTCTCACAGTCCTGAATGACAAACTGCTGGCCATTCAGTTTGCCTGGCATCCTGCCCACGGTCTCATTCTTGAGGCCTGTCAGCATGAAGTCTTTGGGATCCACCTACAATAAAAGGGCAAATAGCACAAAAAAGGTCAATAAATGGAGAACTACAATACTACAACAGCTTTCTGACTTTCACACTTTTGCAACAGGATATCCGCTCCCACAGAGGGTGTTTTATTAGTTACATGCATGATGATAAAATCTACTTTGTTAGTCATAAGGATTGGTAATACTAAGTGATTCATATCGCCTGGCTTTTGAGGACTAGGTGTGCTATTCATTTTCTAAACAATCTAACTTAAAATGTTTAACATGCGGATGATAAAAATGGCATTTGAATTTCATAGACCTTCACTGAAGAACAGAATCCAAACTGGGGGTTCGCTCTTTTTGGGTTAGTAAGAAACCTAGCACCACATTGTAACATGATAATAACCATAAAGAAAATCCCAGCAACCACCAGGAACAGTTTTGCATTGGCAGGCACCATGGACTACATTTCAGAAAATTAAAAAAATCTACATATTAACTGACGATTTATGCTTGATCCAATCTGACTTTTGGTAATCACTGTTTACGGGAACAGTATTGAGTGCAATAAATGGTCCAAAATGTAATATAAAACCCTAAATGTAAGCCAACTTTTATCCTAATTGTAATAGAAATTCTAATTTTACACCAATGAACCTTATATAAGTTTACAGCTCCTACTGACCATTTACTAATTAGTAATTAGTGAGACAATCAGTTTAGAGATTAAGTTAATGATTATTTACTAAGTAAATGTGAACAATTTTCATTAAAAATATATCATATATAACCCCATATATTCATCATGATAAAATAGAATCAAGGATATAGGTGAGAATAAACTTGAAGACTTTGGCCATTAAACCATACTGAACTGTATGTTAAAGTTGCATGTAAGCTTTTTTTTTTTTTTTGTTTTTTTTTATGTTATGTTATGCAAAATCTCCGGAAGATGTCACTGAAATAAGTGTCCTGATATAATTTACCGCTCTCTGTAACAGCACTAGAATGTGTAAACTGCAAACTAAAACAAGCATAGGTCTCTGCAGAACAGCAATGGGTGTTTTCAAATTTGTGGCCATTTTCAAGCAGGGATGGGCTTTTCTAAACTATCCATTGAAAGTAGGGAATCTCGGTGTACAAATCAGTGGGCATTTCCAAACTAGGATGGGCATTTCTAAACTAACCAATGAAAGTAGGAAATCTCAATGGTTTGAAAATCCCCACTGATTGGTTAAAGCCCATTTTTGTTCTGCAGAGATATAAGTCTCAACTAAAAATGTGACGATGGGCCATGGACACATTTTTGATCAGCCAATCAGAAGACTTTGATGTGCTTTATGCCTGTCAATCATTTTGCGCATTGTAGTTGAAGAGGAAAATTCGGGTTTAATGGCATAATACAGTTGTCAGCCGAGGATGCTATTTTGCTACTGTTGTGTTTGACAACCATGAAAATATGTACTGCTCTACTGTTTGGTGTCAGTTTCAATGTCATTTTTGGAGGGTAGTGTTTTGGAAAGAGGGGGAGTGTCTAATTTAACAGCTCAGTTTCATGTAAGTTCAAGAACAGCTAAAATTGCTTGCAGCACCTTTAAGTAAATTGTATACACTATAAAAATAATTCATTTTTTTGAGTAGGGAAAAATTAAATGAAATCAAATAAATTAACCTTGATTAATATTTAGAACTTTCTCTTTCTTTTGAATTCATGAAACATACACCTTATAATAACTTGAATTGTTTAATGTTTTGAGTTAATAAAGTAATGAGAAAGCTGTCATGTGGACCGGTGTGCGCACCGTGGTACCACAACCGAGACTACCTGTAGGAGGTGGTCTGAATTCGGTTGCAATGGAACTGTAGCGCACTATCGGGTGAGCACTCGTTCAGGAAGTAAATGTTGTTGATGACAACATCATTAGTTTTGGTAACACTCAAGGATCCACACATTCCTGAAAGTCCCAAATAATTAATGGCAACACAATGACATAAAAGTACAATCAACACAATAAATACTGTCTGTCTGTGTGTGTGTATATATATATATATTACATACATATAAACATACTATTATAGGTTATAGGGTATAATAGGAGATGACAGTGGCGATAACTTAACCTTGGACACGAGCGTGAGTAAGCATGCAGTGTAAACAAAGATGCAAGTGAATTCCTTGCAATCAGCCGTCTCCTCAAAAAATGCCGTTTGCGAGCAACAGCAAGTCGCCTTCTCCTGGACATCTGATGAGTTACTCCATGAAGCGCACGTATACGCAGTTGTTGTTCACTCTGCGGTGTATACTGGCACCAAAATAACAAAAAGTATGATGAGTCGCGTTGTGTTCCCTAAAGGGATTTTGTGATGATGCAAGATGAATGCAAATGGACCAGGGTTCGATAGAATCAAGTGAGTGTGAAACCAGTCCAATGCTGCGGGGGGCACTGGGAACAATCGCACTCGGACCAAACGTGCACAGTATGAAAGCCCCCTAAATGTTACAATTGTGATATATAGTGTGTCTTTGTGCAAGATGAATTTAAAGGGAGACACTTGTTAGTGTTTAATGTTTTGTTGTGTTGTTTAAAAGAGTTTCTGTCATGTTAAAGTTTTTTTGGGGGGGTTTACCATTATAGTGAATACTGAATTCAGGATGCTAACATTCACTGTACTAGCTTGTTCTAGCACTAGCTAGCTAGGTTCCCTCTACTTGACATATTTAAATTGAGCTTACATGGTGATTTTAAGTTCAGCCAAAGAGTTCAATTTAAAGTACCATTAAAATGCATTACTTAGCATACTCAAATGATTAGAACAAAATCTGACAGCTGCTTCCTTAAACTTGTCATTTATTAACTTCATGTAACTGATTACCTAAATTTTTTTAGTTCTGTTAACTTATTTTGGGTTTATGGTGTACATTTCGGAGCCAATATTATCACATTTAGGGCCTTCAATACATTGAGCTTTTATTTCATTTAGGGCCCTCTACAAGTGTGACCTAGGCTCAAGTGCTTTGCTCAGGGGCAAAGTAGTGACAGATGGTTATGTTCAATTGCTGTCCCAGCCAGTCAAAAATCTAATTTGAGGCATTTGGGTTTTTATTTACCACCACTGCCATGTAACAAGACAATAGAAATGTCTAATCCATCAAATCAGACACTGTACTAGACAGGCAATATATTAATAGGGAAAATATTGATGTACTTTGCACTTGATTCGTGCCGTGCATTAAAATTGCACTTAATAGCCTCAACCAGGACAATGTTTAAACATAATAGCTTCATAAATGGAAATTTCAGGACACCTAAAAACTCTAAAACCTTTGCTAATGGTATTGCAATCGCAGGAACAGACACTCGCTCTGACATACATGTTGATGGCGACACCACTTATGTGCTAATCCCGAACACAGAGTTATCTGGACAACAGCCAGGCAAACAAATTACGTGCCCTGTCTTTAAGACGATAATAAGATCGGTCTATAATTTACCATAGGATGTGAAAACCTATATCCAACGATTATCGCTGGCCAATCGAAAGCAACCGTGGCTGGGAGTTATAAACACTGATCGAGAGGGGCCAAACCCTTCCCTAGCGTGATTATGCATGTCGGGAACTGTATCATAGGCACCTCGGCTCGTGTCTGTGTTTTAAATAGACCAGTTCATCTAACGCATATGTCATTATGGTTGTTCTACCCTTGTGATTAGCTGTTGTTGGTGGATTTTGGTTTAATTTTACCCTGTATAATTCCTAACGCAATTTGTAGGAACTATTAGCCGTTTACGCAATACAATACCCCAGATACGTATGGTTATTGTGCACAAAAACAGGTTATAATTCAGCTTTGTACCTTTTCTCGTTTGTCCCAGCTGTATTGCTTTGGCGCCTCTTGGTTGCTGTTGCTGCCGAGCGCAGTGTTGTTGGTCTCGGGGAGCTCATTGCCCGTAGCGCTGTCGTTCCCAGCGGGCAAAGCGGAGTCCTTTTTAGATTTTCTCCTTGACTTTTTGGAGAAGAAGCACCCCATTTATGCAGACCAGCGGGCGAGATGTCTCTCAAAGAACTTGTGAATATTCCGCGATATGTCAGGGCGCCCCTTCTGTCGTAAATGTCATGAGTTTCTATAACAGTCTCGGTCCGTAGCTGCAGCTGCTTTAATCGCCCTCCCCAGAAACTAATCAAGCACACGCAAACTGTGTGCTTCCCGTTTCCTTGATCTGCGAACCAGCCAATCCGTGTAGCGGACCGCGTTGCCAGGTAACAGCGAATCAAAGCTGTGCCACATCTATGAAGGCCATCGAGGGTGGGGGACTGTTACCGTACTCCCTGCCGGGTCAATGGCACAAGGATCCAACTAAATGGCCAAAGTTACAGTGACTGGACATCTTCGTATACCTTGTGGAAAAACCCAACATCAATGCACTCAATGAACAACCCGTGCATGGCTGTGTAATTATTAACTGTTTGTTGTTGTAAAACTGCTGCTTCTGCTATCTAGTCTATGTAAAATATTATTTCATGCTGTAACTATAGGGCTAATACAATAGGCAGCCCTCTATCAATCGCATATGCAAATTTGATCTAGATCTATTGTTTACATCAAATTCATGCTCTAATAGTAGGCTAATCATCGCAGGTTAGGGTTGTGCTCTAGCCATGCAGCTGTGTCAGGATGGTAAGGACAGACACAGCCAGCACATCAGGGGCCTGCATGTGGAAGGCCATGTCCAGGAGAAAGGTCAAACCAGCACCCCATGAGTCAGGTCAATTTCAGCAATCTGAAACATTGATTTCTATACATTTTAAATGCTTCCTAATTTTTTTACTCACAAACCGCATATGAAGTAATTTTTTTTTTTGCTAATGTGTGAACGGATTGTAACATAACAAAAATATTAGCATTTCCCAGACTAAATAGGTTGTCTATTAAAGCCTATAGACTGATTTTTATGCAAAGGGAGTGGGTTGCTTTTGCCGGGAAAATCCAAAGGATGTGACGTTTATACTTGCTCCCAAGAGCCTTGCCCCAGACAGTAGCTTCTCTTCCGCTATTCAACAGCGACAACATTCTGCAACACTAGGTAACGTAATCTTAGATATGGAATCCAGCAAATGGCCGGCTCCCAGCACAACACCAACTCCTACACAAACTCAGAGTAAGCCAAAAAAAAATGTATCTACTGAATCCCGTCTGGCTAAGCGGAAACATGACCGTGGTCGAGCAAAAACTAGAGTGAACATCAGCAGGGCATTTGATTCCTGGAGGGACCTTCGTTCGGTTTTAGGGATCAAAACCGACCCTGAATTGGTGTTCTTCTTATTGGACAGGTAAGCTTACATAACTGTAAAGCATGTGATATATAGTGCCATAAGGATTGATCTGTGTAATTGTAGCTAACTTGATAGCCTGCTAACGCTGATGAATTGCAAGCTACCTTGCTTCATAACTTTCAAATAATTTCAACGATCTTCTCTTTATACAAAAGTCAGGTTAATGTTAATCTGTAATTATTCAGCAAGTTAAAGTACAAAAATACATGAAATTAATGCATTTATACGATAGCCTATGTCAGCGTTATATATATATATAGGAGTGGTGGTGGTGTAGTGGCTAAAGCACAGAGCTGTTAATCAGAAGGTCATTGGTTCTAACCACATGGCCACCACCATTGTGCCCTTGAGCAAGGCACTTAACTCCAGATTAATAATTGCACTGTAAGTCGCTTTGGATAAAAGCGTCTGCCAAATGCATAAATGTAAATGTAATGCTAGACAATGTTCAAGGTAATGCAAAAACTCCATTCATTAGTGTAACGTAACTTGGTTATACAGAAAATATGTACATTCTATTATTAGAAATCAATAGCGCATCGATATATCAAAATGACAGTGGTGATGGAATCACATCAATACTGAATTGTTTCAAAATTTTTATAATGTACTTTATAAACTGCTAATTTAGCTAACAGCTATTGATAAAGCTGGCTAGCTAGCTAACGCCGACATAGGCTATCTTATAAATGCAGACAATGTATCATGCTAAGAAAAGTAATTACTTCAAACTACAGTCTTGTATAGTCAGATCTAGATCCACACATTGTTTTAGCCCTGTTCCAGCATTGGAGAGTCAAATATAATCTGCAGTCTCAAAGTTTGTAGTAAAACAATCATAACTGTGTAATTTTAATTATGCTACCTCATCTGTCAGCATGATGCCGGTACATCACATTCAGTCTCTTTGTATGTTACGTCATTGTTTTGGTCGATGCTCACCTCTCTATGGAGTGTGTGTGTGTGTGTGTGTGTGTGTGTGTGTGTGTGTGTGTGTGTGTGTGATCACGAGCAACAGGTAGCTGGCTGCAGTTCACTTAACGGCCAGAGGTGTCATTAATAACAAGGGATTCTGAATCTTACATAATGTACCTTTACCTTCATTGTTAAAGAAAAACACTTTCTATACACCCTTGTGAACTTTTATCCAAACTTTTATTCTTACTCTTAAAAAGAGAATTTGTCACCATTACGTACACACTGTTGTCACAGTGGACTTGTATTGACAACAGTAAAACAATATTTAAAGACTGAGTAGGTTCAACTATTACAGCAATATGGTAATGAAACCAGACACATGTGCCAGTACAAAAAAATATCATTCTTGTTATATATTCATGAAACTGACAATGTTAGAACTTAAAATGCCCTGTAAAATGTCAATGCAGTACTCATTTCATTATTGGTGTCAATATAGAATGTAAATCAAAGCAATTCAAATAATTTATTCATCAACAGAAGAAAAAAAAAATCCCACAGTTAAAGGAATAGTTCACCCAAAAATGAAAAAGAAAAAAAAAAATGCTGATAATTTACTCACCCTCGGACCATCCGATATGTATCTGAGTTTCTTTCTTCATCAAAACAGAATTTATGATTTTTAGAATTTCATTTCAACCCTCCTCCTTTAAACAATGCAAGTGAATGTACTCCATTTTTATGACGGTCCAAAATGCATATTTAGGGTGCATCAAAATAATCCACACGACTCCAGTCGACAAATAAAGTTCTTCTGAACCCAAATGATTAATTGTTTTTAGAAACAAAACAATACTTATATACTTTTTAATGATAAATGTTCTCTTCCGTACATCTCTGTGACGTGCGCTCTTGAGAGGATGATGTAAGCTCGTTGGTAAGGTCGCGCGGCACATGGAGGAGGAGGCAGGAAGCGCATCATTAACAATGTTGTTTTATGTGCTATATGTGTGCAGCAAGAAAAAAAAGATGTTACTTATCTGCTTTTCTGGATACCAATCAACTGAGATGTGGTTTTCAACTGTATTATAAGGGTGAATATGGGTAAAGTGGTACAGTTAAGCTTGATCCCATTATATCCATTTGTATTTCCTTAAAAGGAATATTCTGAGTTTAGTACAAGTTAAGCTCAATCAACAGCATTTTTGACAAAATTGATTAACAAAAAAAATGTATTGTGTTTCGTCCCTCCTTTTCTTTTAAAAACAAAAATCAAGGTTACAGTGAGGTACTTACAATGGAAGTGAATGGGTGTCAATCTGTAAAATACTCATTATTTTAAAAGCCACAAGACATAAACAATATGTGTGTTAACGTGATTTTAGTGAGATAAAATCGCTTATGTCTACAAACCCTAAAACAACTCTAACAATTATGATATAAACAGCTTTACAGCTTAAATAATACACAAGTTTTAACAGTAACTGTTAACTGTAAACTGTTAAAAAATGTTATCGCTATTATAAAATTATAAGCTTCACATTCCTGCCTTTAAAAACCTTCCAAAAATTGGCCCCCATTCACGTCCTTTGTAAGGACCTCAAATGTTTGTGGTAATCAGCATTACGCCAAAAATGCTGTCAATTGAGCTTAACTTGTATTGAACCCGGAACATTACATTAAATGGTTAAAAATCATTAGTAAACTTAATCTTCGCAAAGTTCACAATGAACGTTCAGAGGTTTTACGTTAAAAAGGTAAAGTGGGACAGCATATCAAGTCGAGTCATGAGTTTATTATTAAGATTAAGATTAATAGCAATAACAATGATTAAATAATGGCAATGACAGTTTAGTGCAGTTCAGTGACCAATGCAGTGTATTTACATGCAATAAAGGAAAATTCATTATTTCAATTTGTTCTCTTGATCATATAATTTTTTTGCATGAATATGAAATTAAAACAGCTATTTTTTCCCTTTTTTGATCATTTGCTTTAGTTGAGCAACTCTACCTTTAAATAATGTTATACACTAATATTTAAAAACATAAAAGATTGTTCATCTTAATGGATATTTTAAGGAGAATGAACAACTGGAATTTGTTCATTTAAGTTGATTTAACAAGTGGATATTATTCTTATGAAATGTGGTTACATTAGTGACATTCTGCAGCAGCAAGAAATTCAGTTTGAACAAATATTATGACTATATTATTTTTAAAAGGGTAGATGCAGGATTGGATCGCATAGGGTTATTAAGGAGAGAATTGCTGAGGGAAACACTTGAGAACTGAGGAAAACGAAACTGTTGGAGTGCTATAAAATGCACATGCACTCCTACATTTATTTGTGTATTTGTACACATTTGTGCATGAAACACAAATATCGGAGCTGCTAAACATGATTAAATTACTGCTGTTTAACTGCTGCAATGTGCATACAAAGCTATACAAGTGTTCCTTTGGTAAAACAAACAAGCAAACAAATAAAATCTTCTCCTGTAGACAGCATGCATGGACTCATCTGTGCAATGTAATTGTTTTCACTTGATAGAAAATACAATAATAATAAGACTTACCAATAAACAAATACCTTTTTCAGGAAGCACATAAAGAAATTATTTTCATATATAATGGGCAAAAAGCCAATGTCTATAGCATTTTGACAGAAAATTCTGGCAGCTTTGATTTTTTCTTACTGGACCAAATACAGACTGAATATATATGGTTTTGCAAAATTTGAGTATTATTATAGGGTTATAGTCATTACTATTCTATGAAGTTAGGTAACAGAGTGAACAAGCTTTTAAGTATGGAAATTATGACTTTCCATTTTTCACATAGCAAAGGACGTGTGATAACATGCAGAAGAGTAAAAAGGAAATCTCAAATTCCTGTTTTCTTCAATCAATGTGACAGTGAGATGAAGGTCTGTTATAGGGTGTCACATGATTCTAAACAACCCCATTTTCAGAGATTTAGAACAAAACACTTTGTGCCTGTGCTAGTGCATTTGTATACGAATTATTTGAAAATTTGCATCAGTATTTGTGAAGTTTAATGCATTGGCCTCTGAAATCTAGTTATGGTAAAGGAATCATTCACCTAAAAATGAACATTCTGTCATCTCTCATATCATCCCAAACTCATACCTCTGAAAACTCATTTGAACATTTAAATTTGCCACCTCAGGATGTTTTGGAATGGGTTTAACATAAATGAGCCAGTTTACATGCACACCAATTACTCTTGTCCAAAAAATCTGACAAGGCAAGAAATCCTCATTTACATGACATTTGAAATAATCGCTTTATTCTCTGCTTTTGACGTCAAACCATGAAGAGGCGTGTGCTCAACGTGTGCGCACATTGGATGAGCTGGTAAGAACACGGTGTAAAGTGTTTACATGCCACACAAAATCGCCGTAATCGCCGTTTTATTGCGTTTACATGACCGCACGCGTTGTCGGCTTATTATGAGATTTGAGAGCTGTGGTAGAGGGGAAGATTTTCAGTAAATAATGACTTAAATGTATGTTATTGTATATAATAGATAGTTATTTTATAGCTTCAGAAGACTTGGATTAAGACGTTTATGGATTTTTTTGTTGTTGTCCTTTTTAAGCTTGTCAGTTGAAAGAATAAGGAAGAAAGAACCCAGTAAACACAGAACGTTCCCCTATCGTTTGCGTACGTTCACGTTTAGTTATTTAATTTTGGGAACAATACCTAACGTTCTAGGAACATTCTCTTTAGGTTATATTTTTTATAATCAAAAACTAATGTTCCCAGAATGTAGCAGGAAGGTTTTTGTGTGACAACCAAAATAAAATCTATACAAAATATTCTCTAATGGTTATTTTAAGGTTTTATTTTTATAACCATAAACTAACCTTATCAGAACGTTGGAGAGAGGTTTTTGTGTGACACCCTAATAAGAACTTGTACAGAACGTTCTCTAATGTGTTTTTATTTTAGGTTGACTGAAGAGAAGCAGGAATGTCTCTGCTAAACTGGACACTTCAATGGTAAGAAATGAATTTAATGTTAGCCTAGTTAAGGTTAATTGAATGTTCATTCAGTTTTTAATCTCAATACATTTCTGATTTTAAAAAACCCTCGACTGTGTTGAAGACAATGGCTATTTGAAATAATTTCCAGAGCTAAATTATTGTGTTTTAGGAAATGCAAAATCAAGGCTCAGTTTTCAGTATTGTATTAATGCACAGCAGGGTTGCAGAAAAGATGAATCTTTCAAAAGGTGCTGTAAGATGGAAAGGTATGCCAAAATGGTTCCTAATCCGTTAAAGATCTATTAATGAAATAAGTGTCCTGAGATATCTCACTGGTCTCTGTGACAGCTGTATAGTTTGTAAATAGCAAAATAAATTTGTCTGCAGACCACGGACATTGACGCTTTTCACTGCTCACTCATTTAACTTGTTCTCGTAGTATTGTAGTTGCAGCAAATTATTGAGGCTTACTGCCATTTTTCATCATGTTGTTCATAACTGTTTTCTGTTGAGGGTGCTACTTTCTGCTATGGTTTTAAACAACCATTCTGCATGATGTAAGTCTTAATAAAGCTCAATTAGTATCTTTAGTATCTAGTATCAGGTTTTGGAAAGAGAGGGCATGGCTAACTCAATGGCTCAGTCTTGTTGATGTAGAACTGCAATAATGGCTTACAATTGCCTTTAAGGTAATGATAGGGGAACCACCATGTACAACTTAAAACAAACGTTCTTTTCTGGTAAAAAAAAAAACTTTCCTTGAAAACCAAAAAAGTACTGAAGCTTTGTTCTGGGAACCAAAACCTAACATTACCAGAACATTCTGAAAACCAAAAATTCTTAGTTGGAAATATGAGTTTCTAATGACTTAAGGGTGAGTAAATTATTTTTGGGTGAAGTGGTAAACTATAACTTTAAGACAGGCTTGTCTTAAAGTTATAGTTTACCACTATATATAATATATATATTATTATTATTATTACTATATTATTATATGATTTATATATGGGTTTCATAGTCTATGTTGTGCAAAAAAATATCTATTTATATCGCAGTGTACATCAACCTGCTAGCGGCCCACCTGTAAAAGTGTGACTATTCCGGTGGCCAATCCGACCATGCTTTAAGATCCACCATTTAGTATGGAGATGGAATTGTTGCATATTAACATACAAATGGAAAGGGATTCAGAAATAGAAAGTTGGTTCACAAATAAATTGAATGAGATCCACAAATAAATGTTGCACGTTCTATCCTAAACCAATCACGCTTCGTTTTACTATTAGGGCGGCCTAAGTCACAGTGCTCTCATGAGCATGGAATCAAGCATATAGATAAGCTCCAAGGCTGCTTTTAAAGAAAGGGACGTCATCAGAGGAATACTGTGACTTAAGGTTTGTGTCATTTTCTCTCAGTTATAAACATGTAGTGTCTTGTTATTTGTCCATAGCTGAAAATTGCCCATTTGTAGAGGGTCCTTATCATTAGCTTTATAGCTAACCTGGCTGGCTGTATAAGTCTGCTATTTTAATTTTAACCAAGTTTCTTGACTGAAATGTGTCATCAAAACCTTTACTCTTAATGTTACATGGCAGATCCAAACAGACACACTACTAGACACTACAAAAGATCAGCAGTACAGATAGTGTCTTTATAAAACATGAATCATATTAGATGATCTTAGGTGCATAAACCATAAATTAATACCCTTGAGTCCAAGTCATGAGTCCAATTTTAATGGACTTGGACTATTCATGGACATTCATTTTTACTCCATGAGTCCATGTCATTTGTGATGCAATGAAAAACAAAATAACAAAACAGAAATGAATGAACACATCTCTGTCTGCTATTAGCCCCTGAAGTCGTAGACATAGCCAAAGTTGTTTCACTGTGTTTAAGCAAACACACACATACGCATGTGTACAGGCACACTCATCAGTCAACCAATATGCTTGATTGTTACTACAGAGACTACTGTATAACATCAACTACCGAGGTGGCTGGCAGGATGAAAACATAAAGATGGGTATGTATCCAGTGTAATAGCAACTAAACAAGGCAGTTTCACATGACACAGGACTTGAAAACCAGTCAAATTGCATGTGCAGCCAAGACGGTGCTCGCATTGCGATTACATCATGGTTGAAAACTTAAAATCAATAAATTCACCCAGTCAAGTCACCCACCTCATGTCTCTCACAGTTTACTCAAAACAGCATATCGAAATATTAAGCCTTTTTAGGCTTAATGTATTTACACACGTAGGCTTCTGTAGTCTCTTGTGGTCAATGCTGTGTTATCAGCTTGAACTGGTCCATAATAGCTTGATGTATTACCTGTGTAAATAGTAGTGGGAAAAAGTGTTATTAGCACCTATTTATTATTGATTTACTATATTCAAAGCACTGATGAGCTGCTTAAAATTCAATCTTTTACAGCATTTATCCACCATTCACAACATACCACCATGCACAATGAAATATTAGGATATTTGGGGCAGTGAAATGTTTTGTTTATAATTTAATTATAGACTATAAAATAATTGTATTATTCCATGACAGAGTTTGTGTATGAAGCTAAACTTCATGTTACAAGATGAATATAGTTGGTTATTTTAAATGTTTATTTTATTGTATTTTTATTGTAAGCCACCAAGTAACTTATGAAAAAAAATGTGTAGCCTCTGACACTTTTAAAGGACAATTCTGTTAAATTTATGACTCAAAATTATTATTATTAATGTTTTTGCAGTCAAAGAAGAGCGCTGTGAAATTATCTTTGATTTGGATTGATTGCAGTCCAACGCAGCTGCTGCGAGACACACATGGACGCATCAGGGATTTAGGTACACAAGCAGCATGCAGAACTGCCCTGCATTGTGCAGTTTCCCACAAATTTACTTGAAAATCATGTCCGTAAAGGCATGGCCCTTAATTTATCAGTGGGCTTTTCCAGTGTTAGATGTAACATCTCAGCGAGTGCTAATTACTACCGTGTTGACTCATTTGTATGTACTGTATTTTCCCAAATCTGTTGGCAGATAGATCTCAGTATAGACAAATTTTTTTTTTAGATAGGGATCATTTTTGATAGACAAATTGAAAATGAAGTAGAAATCAAAACTAAATTAAAATTGGAAACATAATAACCTTGGTTGTAATGACTAACACAGCTTTCACTTTCTTTAGTCCATGTATGAGTGGAGGGGAAAAAGCAACAAATAATTGAAATGTCAACAGAACACAATATGAATTGTGTTGAAGGACAGTTTTGTCTTCACACCTAAAGCATATGCTTTCATTCTGAAGTCTGTTCAGCAGAATGCTAATTATAAAATGTATATATGAAATGCAACAGAGGTGTTTTTGTTTCATTTATATTGACAAACAATTTTTCTTAGATGTCAAGTTTAAAATAAGCTTAAAATATGCAAAATATACAATTTTAATTCAGATTCATGAACTGATTCATTCGGACTCAGACTCAACTCAGACTCGGCCTGTAATGGGCTCGGTCTTGAGTCGGACTTGGCCACTTTTGGACTTGGATTAAGGTGGATTCGAAACCAACACTACCTGATTCCATTCTCATGAGAGCATTGAGACTCTGGTCCCCCCAGATAGTAAAACAAAGCATGATTGGTTGAAGATAGGACGTGCTACGATTGGTCTGAGTAATGTGGCCGTTATCTGATAAGTTTGAGTAGATGATCCACCTATTTTCAGATTTGTGTGCACATCTTGTTTCAAAATCGACCAATGCGTGTAGCAATCTGCAAATGCACAGGAAGCGATCCACAAATAAATATGCGTGATTTGCAAATGAATGCTGGACAGAGTTGTGTTTGTGAGTTAAAAAATATATTTGTAAAAAAATTAATTATATGCAAATCTTATTTTATTTATTTGCAAATTCACTTTATATTTGTGAAACTCGTAACATATATTTGTAAATCTCATTCTTTTTATTTGTGAATTAATTTCATGTTCGTGAAACTCCTTACATTTATTTGTGGATCTCGTTCAATTTGTATGTTAATATGCAACAGTTCCATCTCCATATTTAGCTACCATTACTATTCTGTAAGTATTCATGATAATGCGCAAAGTGTCTGTCACAGATAATTAAATGTTGCACACGAGTTTTGTATTCACATTCACGAAATTTCCTTTTTTTCTTCTTCTTTTTTTAGTATTGTTTCAGTTTGGTTGTGCGTGTGTGTGTGTGTTTCTTTAAGAGCTCGAGCTGCGGTCTGTTGCTCATCTGACGCAGCTGAGGCAGTGAGTGAGTAAGGTAACAGCATCCTGCACCATGGAGGCGGTCACAGCACCAAAGCCATGGACATCATATATATTAGGACAAAGCTCACTATTTCCTATTTTAATTTGCATTTTAAGCCAAGGTTATCGGATAAGAGCAGATGACGGTGGCATGGAGGAACTTACCACGGAAAAAGAGGCAGAGGAAAGTCACAGGCAGGACAGCGTGAATTTACTCACATTCATTTTGCTTTTGACTCTCACTATCCTCACAATATGGCTCTTCAAACACAGAAGAGTGCGCTTCCTGCACGAAACCGGGCTGGCTATGATATACGGTGAGAAATTGTTTTTTTTTAACGTAGCTAAAGGCTTTAAACAACATCGCCGCCCACGTCTCAAAACCAGATGAGTAACTGTTACTAATACCGATCGAGATAACTTATCTTGACCCATTTTGGGGCATCGCGTTCAGCTGAGCGGAGATAAGTTTAGGCATCATTAGCACATATATATATATATATATAATTATTATTATTTATTTTTTTTGGCGCATGTTTTGTGTAGATAGGCAGCTTATTGTGTTCTGAGACACAGCCATCATGTAAACCCTTAGCTAGCCTAAGCCTCATATGAATGAGTGAGCCTGTGTAGCCTGCTAGCTTGAACCAGTGCTAGTGTAAAGGTTGCCAGCTGGTAGGTAGCTGTGCAGTGTATAAAACTCTCTCCACTGGCCTCAAGAGGCGCACTAGCTACTGATGCTAGAGGCTGTAGTCTTTAGCCTCCTTATAGGTCGGTTCGAATCCTGTTCGGAGAGGGTCAAGCAGGACTGGTTACGGTGGTGCCGTGACCCGGATGGAAGTGAAATTTGATGAGGTGAGTGTAATGGTAGCCAGCTGGAGGGTAGCTGTGCAGTGTGTAAACCTCACTCCCCTGAACTGAAGAGGCACACTAGAGACTGACGCTAGAGGCTGTAGTCTTTAGCTCCCTTGTACGCCGGTTCAAATCACATTTGGAGCGGGTCGAGCATTTACATTTATGCATTTGGCAGATGCTTTTATCCAAAGTGACTTACAGTGCAATTATTACAGGGACAATCCCCCTGGAGCAACCTGGATTTAAGTGCCTTGCTCAAGGACACAATGGTGGTGGCTGTGGGGATCGAACCAGCGACCTTCTGATTAACAGTTATGTGCTTTAGCCCACTATGCCACCACCACTCGAGCAGGACTGGTTACAGTGGTGCCGTGTCCCGGATTGGAGTGAGGTTTAGGGGGGGTGAGTGTAAGAGTAGCCAGTTGGTAGGTAGCTGTGCAGTAGTTAAACCTCACTCCCCTGGCCTCAAGAGAAGCACTAGCTACTGACGTTAGAGGGTATATAGCCTTTTGCTTCCTTGCTAGTGCATGCCTTGCCAGTTCGAATCCTGTTCGAAGCTGGTTGAGCAGGACCGTATACAGTAATATCGAGACACTTGCATTTTGGAATGTACCATAATATCTGACATAAGTATTAGGCTATATGCAACACACAGATTTGGTGTGGGAAATTATCAGTTTTCTCAGTTACACTAGGGCTTTACTTCGGTTTAGTACCTGTCATAACTCCTGTTGAGTTCCTCATACTGGCTTTGAATAATGTGACTCAAGGTTGGATGAGTCTACACAGCAACATAACTGACATGTGCTTGACATTCACTGGATTGTATAGTGTGAAGTAAATAAATGCTGCAGACTTGGCTGTATGTTGCATTAGCAGACATGTGCCAATTTTAAAATGGAGCAAAATCTTCTTCTGACTCATCTAACGAGTTTATCAACATAGAGCCATCTCACACACCATATTTTAATGTCACATAATTGATTTGGTTGCAGCCCTGTTACCTTGGTATTGATATTTGGGCAACAAATAAATAGCCTCAGATTACTGATGAAAATTAAACCAAATCATTGTCACTTCAACAAAATCACAAGTAACAGTGAGTGAAAGTCTTGGTGCAGTTCAATAAACATGCAGTAAGACTTTAACTCACCGTAAAGAAAAGGACTTGATTAAAAGAACTGCATAAAATTTTATAGTTACAAATTCTGTTTTCCATTAAAACATTTCTGGTTTCCAGGTTTTATGTTTGAACAAATGCATACATAATACTTAAATCAAATGAATATGAACATTCATTGAAATTTTGTTTTTAGTTAAAACAAATGGTGCTCAACAGAGCTTCACAGTATAAATGAAAACATTAATGAAAAAAATCTGATTTACATGTAGAACAAGGCTGCTACAGCTTAATCACAGCCTGCTGATATTCATTATACACTTGCTTTTGATATTGCTTGCATATAATAATACAGTAGTGAGATTTATTTGTCATAATGTCTTTAATTTCATGCATCCAGTTAAAGTGAGCTTTTTTTTTTTTGTGCTTCGATATTTCATTAGTACCAGTATACTGCACAAATCTACAGCCGGCAGAAAGCTTGCGAGTAGCGGCTGTCTGGTCATAGGCAACACGCAAAATTTATTTAGGATTCAGGGGGCCAAGAAGGACTGGGCAGATGTTGAGTGCGTGTGAAACCAGAAGAAGCCTCTTGTTAATGCAAAGAGTGAAGGAGAGAAGTGAAGTTAAAAAGAAATTTGGTGCTAAACTGTCAAACCAAGCATCTTTCAAAGTTCACCAAACTTGAACTCCACATGAAATCAGTGATGTAAAATTCTTCGCCACCTGAAATACATCACATGAAATTCACGATCGCGCAGATTCCCAGCGAGATGACTGAATTTTGCCCACAGGTAAAAGTAACAAAATATAAGATAAACAAAAATCTTTGTTTGAACCGGCAGCAGTTAGTAAACGATCTTTGTGCAGCCAGGACGAGAGGTAACTGTATAAATCCAACTGGTTCTATTGGGACTAATACGAGCAAGCTAAAAACTTAGGTGCACTACTTTCCTATTTATATGCACCATTCTACTCCTGCCCAAAATTAATCAATTGCCAAGGTTCAAGGTAATATTTCTTGCTACTCTACTATATATATATAAAAACCCTTCAGAAAGGGCTGTCAGTGGCTTTCTACAACCACCACATTTGTCCCTGGAGAACAATACACTACCAGTAAATTGATGCTGTTCTGTTGTGCTTTGGTGTATTGTAACATACTCCACAGTGCAGGGAAAGAAAGCTGCATTAGCCGGATTCTGATTGGACGAGAGGTATCCGAAGTCACTTGTTGTCTATGCCTGATTCTAAATGGGATGCTAACCCAATTGCTAATGCCCTGCACATGCTCAGTTAAGCCAGTTTATGAAACATAGGCACTCTGCTTGTTTGTGTATGTGCCTTTTTGTCCATCAACTGTAAAATTGCTCCTCCGTATGTTGAGTTTAGAACTGAAAGTCAGACCTTTTCTACATACTGATGACCACTGTAACTCTGGGGATTTATGTGCTCTCTCTCACACACACACACACACACACACACACACACACACACACACACACACACACACACACACACACACACACACACACACACACACACACACACACACACATATATGTGCTTTCACACCTCTCTCCCCTCTAATTCAGTTTTACTGCAGACATTAGTCTAGATGTTACTGAAATATGAGATACTTTGCTGAAGAAAATATGATTAATACAACAGCTCTGGACATTTGTATCTCTTTCCCTCCATACTCTAAATATTACACTATCTTACCCATTGCAATTTAATACAGTAGAGGTCTCCGCTTGTACGCAGGCTTTCCTGGTGTGCCACCTGGCTTGTAAATAAATTTGCATACAGAGTGCATGTTCATTTATTTATGTAATGGCTGTCAATATTGAAGTCAACATGAAACCGCAATAAGCCCATTTTACTTCTGTAATTTGACACAAAAAGGGCTAGTACTTGATTTTGTACATTGATTGGGAATTGATTGGATTATGAAAAGTGGGCGTTCTATACAGAATACAGCCAGACCTGATACCACCAGCACCGTTTGAGAAGGATGTTTATATATACATATAAAAATGTATATATTTTCAGACATTTTAATTCAATTTCACCATTTGCAATGCATCTTGGGATTGTAGTTCATTCCCTCATTAAAGATATTGAAGGAATAGTTCACCCCAAAATGAATGTTTTCTCATCTTCCTAGTGCTTCACGCATGCGTAGAGCGCAAAAGTGCACTAGGAAGGGTAATCAAGCTTTTCTCGCTTTTTCAAATATTTTTAAATTCAAATCAAAGCTTGTAATCTTGTGATTTCAAATTGACGCTGATTGGTTTGGTGCATGGCTAAGGCGCTTTTAAAAAAACACCTTGAAGAATTCCTATGGAAAAAATTAATGGGAAAATGCATCTGAAACCACGAAACAAAACACAAACAAAAAACACTCAACTTGGTTTTAATTCAACCTTACCACAATGCTACATTTCACATTATGCCACATTTTAGTCTGATATGTTGACCAATATTTTTTATTATTCTCAAGTTTCCTCAAACTCAAGATCCTCTCAAAGCAATGCAACAAAGTAAAAATACCGGAAAATAACAGAAATAAACACTTCTTGGAGAATATATAAAAAAAATTATATATAAAAAATTTATTTGTTTACAATTATTATTTTGGCTGAAAGAGGCAGAGCACATATTTTGCCTTTCAGAATATTCTTTTGTGTGCTTCATTTTACAGTGGTAAACCAGATTGCTTGTATTATGAGTGATAGTCTCGTGATAGTTTGCTTGTGAAATTTATTTGCTCTTTGTTGCTTTGTGAACCCACACCACAGATGTCCCACCTGTTTTAATAATGAGCTCCTCTTCATTTTCTTGACTTGTTTGGGAGTTATCCTTTTCTGTGCTCCAGAAAAGGACTTCCTCCATCAGGGATTTCCTGGGTCAAAATGTGTCTTCCCTGGTGGCTGACATACATTATTTATTTGTATGGTTTATTACATAATTACAATTAATTCATATTTTATGTAGTTTAGGTTTATCATGTATACATTGAATATACAAGTAATTTTGATCATGTAATCATCTGGATAATTTTGAATTTGGCAGTTTTTGTTTTACTTCAAGATGCTTTGTAAAATCAAACTAAACTAACCTGATGTAATTAACACATTATTTCTACAGGACTGGTTATCTTCTGACTGTAAATGAATACAGCACCTGACTGAGGTGGGACTGTGCTTTTAAATATGTTTTTTTCATTAGGATCTTAATTATTTAATGTACCTCTAAAAAGAATATGAATATCTGAAGGCAAGCATGGCCGGATTGTTTCCAAATATCATTCATCAATTTTTTGAACAGAATTTTATTAAGGGTGATGCGTACCATTTATTTTGGTGCATGACCCAGTGTTTTCCTTTGTCTAGTGATGTCTTAAGATGTTTAACTTCCTCCATAGCGCTTTAAGGGGAAAAAAACTTCTCAGTAGAATTCAAATGGGTCAAGAAATGTTTGTGGTATGCACCGCGATATCGAGTGAAGCCGGATTGAGTAGCACGCGTGATCCTACTTCGCACTCTACTTTCTCTGGAACATAAATATTGGGAAGCCTACTGGAAGCTTGCGCTCGACGCTCATGTGAAACACAGATGCGGGTGTCAGATGATAAGCATATTTAGTGCAGAACGCAAGATGAATGTAATTGAATTTGCCTCTGTGGCTGCCAAAAATTGTCAATTTCGGGAAAAACCCATCAATGTTTCTTCAATTCTCTCAATCATCAGATCACCCAGCTGTAGGGTCTGTTTTGGTTTCATATCGAAGTAGGTCTATATTGTGACCGAATCCCCTTTTTATTTATATATATATATATATGATACTTAAGACTGTGTGCAAGTATGGAAATTCCCTCCAACAGATTTTACTCAGTAGGCTTATGCTCATAACTAAATAAATTGCAAAAATGGGTTAAGATCCACATCCACACCAAATTGTTTCCAGACAGGTTTCCCGAACACTCTGCCAAACTTTTAGTGCTACAACAATTTCACACCATTTGAAAGTGCCACAGTGTTAACATCCTTTGGGGTAGTCAAACTACGAATGGCTTGCTTATAGTCAGTTCACAAACTAGAAAAGGACATATTTTAACACCAGAACAATGACATGCTACACTTATTTTTTGTTTTTGTGTGTGTTTGTTTCAGAAGTGTCATCCTGTTATTGCTGTAAATCCATATGTGTATGAGTGATGATTTTATTGTCTCTATCTGTCTGCGAGCAGGTCTGTTGGTGGGTGTTATTTTGCGGTATGGCATCCCCTCCACCAGCTACCACAATAAAACTCCTCCGAGCTGCTCTCTGAAGGTGGGTCCTGTCAGCACTCTGCTCCTCAACGTTAGTGGAAAGTTCTTTGAGTACACGCTCAAGGGGGAGATCAACTCCAGAGAGATCCACAACGTAGAACAGAACGACATGCTGCGCAAGGTACGTCAGCAACAATACACTCAGGTTTATCACAGCTAAACCTGTAGAAGAGGTTAGTCAAAGGTTATTTTTTCTTTTTGAGGTTTAATTCATGTGCCTTTCAGAAATGTTATACTTAATGCACTTTTTGCAGGTCAAAAAAGAGGGTCCAGTCGTTTTCATTTACTCAAGCTAATTTCATTCCAAACTTGAATGACTGCCTTTTTTCTTTATAACTCCAGATTATATATTTCGAAGAACCTCTGAGCTGCTTTTTTTTTTTTTTTCATAAAATGAAAGCATATTGTGACATATGGTCATCATTTTCCAAAAAGCGGCATTCTCGTTTGTGCAATAAGTTTGAAAATGAGATTTTCAGTGAATAACAACTGAAGTTTTGGTGTATCGCACACAAATCTATTGCATGGCTTCAGAAGACAAAGAAGGCGGGATATTGACTATTTTTGTGGGGCTTTTTTGTTCTTTTTGGAACTTGATTGCACCTATTCACTAGTGGTCCTCCGATAGGGGTTTTTACTGGCCAATGCTTATATCCAGAGAGCAGGGTGGCCAATTGGCTGATGCAATGCCGATATATCACACCATTTAGATCAAGATCAAGTTAGCTAAAATTACACCGATCAACCCTTATGGCACTATATTTCACATGCTTTACAGTTATGTAAGCTTACCTGTCCAATAAGAAGAATGCCAATTCAGGGTCCGTTTTGATCCCCAAAATCGAACGAAGGTCCCTCTTGGAATCAAATGCCCTGCCGAGGTTCACTCTAGTTTTCACTTGACCACGTTCCACTTTGTCAGACGAACCGGATTTGGATGCCAAACGCACCCGTCCCGTCCATATGGGAGAGGAGATCTCTCTGGGTTGGAAGTTGCCACGGCTTGCCCTCTAACAGACTCCGAAGGAGAGGGATCCATGGTCTGGCCTGCCATTGAGGCGCAACTAGATGTACCCTGCACTTGAATAGGAATATTCTGTATAGCGTCTCCCACGAGTGGAAAAGGAGGGAAAGCATACAACGGGCAATTCGGCCACTCGTGGGCCAGAGCATCCTGTCCCAATGGACTTGACTTTTCAGTCCTCGCAAACCACCAACGGCAGTAAGTCAGTTGTAAGGACTTGAGAGACCTGGTGCTGCCCTGATGATTCAGATGAAAAACCATTGATGTGTTGTTTGAATGGACAAGCACATGGTGGCCTACAAGGGCTGGTAAGAAATGTTGCAGCACTAGAAACACTGCCTTCAATTCTAGAATGTCGATGTGCTCCAAGGCCTCCATTTGCAACCAACGGCCACCAGTACCCCTCTGGTTCCATATTGCCCCCATCTCTTCAATGAAGCATCGGTTGTGACCACTTCCACTGTGAGAAGGAACAACTTCCATGGGCATCCCAGCTATCAAAAGCGCTAACTGGTTCCAAGGTTGCAGCGCACGGATGCAAGAAGGGGAGACAATGATCATTCGATGATGATGTCTTGCTGGGATCAGCTGTGAACTGTTGTTCCATCTCTGTAGGGGCCTGAGGTGGAGCAAACCTAAAGCGAACCACAGAGGTGGCAGCAGCCACCATCCCCATTAGTTGTATGAGAACACCATAAGGAAGTATTTCCCCAAAGTGAAAACGAGTCAGTAGATGATGAATACTTTCCGTCTAAGCGAGCGTCTGTGGCAGACATCGCGAGAGTGTCCAGTGTCGTTCCAATAAAGGTTATGGACTGCACTGGAACCAAACGACTCTTTGTCTTGTTCACTGTGAGATCCAACTTTTTGAATGTGATCTAACAATATCTTGCTGTTGCATAGAGCATGCAGTTTTGTTGGGGAACAAAGCAACCAATCATCCAAATAGGGCAGAATCCTCATGCCTTTGGACCAAAGAGGAGACAGGGCTGCACTCACGCATCTTGTAAAAACACAGGGAGCCAGAGACGGACCGAACGGTAGAACTTTGAACTGGTAAACTTGATCCTGAAAGCTGAATCTCAGGAACTTCCTGTGGTGTGGTGCAATAGGAACATGAAAGTAAGCATTTTGTTTTTAAATCTACACTTACAAACCAGTCTCCTTTCATTATGAACTGAAGAACGTTGGCAGTGCGCAACATGCAGAAAGGAAGAGACTTAAGGAACACGTTTAGATGTCGTAAATCCAAAACAGGACTAAACCTGCTGTCTTTCTTTGGAACGAGGAAGTATGTTGAGTAAAAACCTTCCCTCTGATTGAGGGGAAGAACCTTCTCTATTGCTCCTTTCTCTAACAATGAACAAATTTCCAGAGCAAGAGCCGTAGACAGGCTACATCTTCGACAAATGTAGGAAGTATTCTTGAAAACTTTAGGAGCCGTATCGGAACTGCAGAGAATATCCCTTGCTCAAAGTTGCCAGAACCCATGGGTCGGACACTGAGGTTCTCCAATAGTTAAAATTTTGTAGAGAGAAATGACTGACTGCTGGCCCAAGCACTTCAGTGCTTGTGGCTTCTTCCTTTAGCTCCTGTGGAGGGGCGCTGACATGGTCCCCCTTGTGGCTGACGTTGAAATGGGCAATGGCCCTGGGCCTCCTCAATGCCCCGAGGAGGGGCCTGAGGATGGGAAGTAGTGTGGTGAAGAAATCGCTGCTCTGGTATTGGATGGCGATGGTGCATTGGAGCTGGCGGCATCCGAAAATTAGGTGCCCGTTGGACCAGAGTCAGCTTGTGGGAAGCTTCCGACAACTTCACCCTCTTCTCCAATACCTCAGAGACAATGGGGCCAAACAGATGCCCTGGTACAATTGGCAGGTCCCTCAGTATCTTTTTACAATCTTCAGGCAGGTTTGCTTGAGCAAGCCACACCTGGCGCAGGGCTGTTAGCAGGGTTGCTGAAAGTGTACCCAGTTCACATATCACATGACCCATGGCCAATAAAGCCGTGTGTAGGAACTGAGGTACCAAAGTGTCTACATTTGATGATACCAATGTGGTGTTGCAGTCAAGAAGCAGCTGGCAGATAGTATTCTCTGCACGAGTTATATAGGCCACTGATTCGTAAGCCTTCTTTAATAGTGTCAGTGCGTCCACACTGTGCACTTGGACACCATACATTGCCTCTTACAGCCTCATCCGGTGAAACTACTAAAGCTGCCACCTGTTGTTCAATTTCCGGAGCCAGACCCACACCCATGTAGTCGGCCTCAGCCATTGAAGCTAGGGTACGGGCCATCTTTGATCTCCTTTTAGGCACATTGGAACCTGTCAGAGCGCTTAAACTCTGAAACAAAGTCTTTACATGGTGGCATGGCAAATGTGTTTATATCTGATGTTTGCTTGAAAAACCACATTAGTCTGAATGGGTTGGACAGGCAACTTGTCCAGGCCCAAACGTGCCACTGCCATCTGAAGCACCATCAAAGTGTCATCCGCAGAAGACAGGCCTGTCCCGGGTGAATGAGCCGAACCCCCGCTCAAGCCACCTGTAACAGACAGGCTGGAAAAAAAACTTCCTGAGAAGGAAGATTAATAACAGCATCAATCAACTCCTTGTCATGAAAATGTGAATTGGAGGCACTCATGGAGAGAACATCCAAATCAATATTATGTGGAGGCTGGAAGTCACCCTCTTCCACTGGTGTTTTCCCCAGAGTACATGGGTAACGCTGGAGGTTGGAGAGCTCAAAGTTTAATTTCTGTCATTTCTGATGAGAGATTAGTGATAGTCTGCTGCCGACGCACGGCGCTTTGAGCGCGCCGTGGGGCTGAATCATTTTGTGCGAGACTAACAGGAGAGTGAGGATCTAACTCGCTGAGGCGAAGCAGTTTTTCTGACATAGGTAGCATACAACAGTGCAAACACGGATCTGTCAAAGCTTCTCTTCAATGCTGGATTCCTAAACCCAATGGGCAGCGATCGTGTCCGTCATCAGGTAGAAGCGTGTTTGGACACAGCTTACAAATCTGTGGGAAGCCGGTAACAATGGAGCTGTGAGCCATGTGTCAGCCGATTATTGCATGCCCTCTGTTAGGACCGTAGGGAATCAGACAGCCAAAATAATCCGTAAAAACTTGGACTATCAATTCTTCGGATAGAACCGAAAATAGTACATTGTGAATGACAAGCAAGCCAGAGAAACAAGAGAACGAAATAACCGGCCGTCAGATAGTACCGTATGACCCACAATAAATGATCACTGGAAATAACCATGTAATGGCAGATTAATTTAAAAATAATATAGGTTACGAGGCAACCGTTACCTTAGCACAGTCAGATGCCAGCCAACGGATAGTACCGTGAAGCGCAGTGTATCTCCAGCACTAACAATCAGAAAATTAAACAATATACACTCACAAAAGGTGAAGTTCTGTCCAGGTAAATAGTGAAGAGCGCACTGTCACGGCTTGAGAGGGCAAGTCCTCACTACTCAGGTAAGCTGCACTGAACAGTGTGTAGAAACGACCTATCATAGAAGAGAAAGTGAAAGAGACTGAGTACCGAGCTACTGCGGATTATATTCTCGCTCGGTCTACGTCACAACGTGACTTTGTTGTTATATTTTCTCAACCTATCTAGATGGCACTGCGATTTATCCATTAGTGCTTAACACTGCCACTGGCGGTCAGTAGGAATGAAACCGAACGCAGCTTTATCCGCACGTTGTTTTTTTTTGCGTTATTCAGATTTTTCGCATAAATTAAATTTGCAACTTACATTAAAACATAGCTACTGCTTTTGTCTGATTCGCTGTTTGTTCTGAAGCATGCAGTGCGAGCTGGAACAGGTCTTGTGGAACAAAAGCATGTAAAGAGTTTTCACTTTTTTTTTTTATTCATCTGAAAACTGTTTGCAAGAAAACTTTTGTTTATGAGAATGCTGTAAATTATATCTGATCATCTCAGGAGGTGCTGTGCATTTAGTTCACTTTATTTCCGGTTGGCATCCATTGTGAACACAACTCTGAAGGTTCAGTAATATATGTCTTTGTATTAAAGAAACAAAGACGAATGTGATTAAATCATAAAGAAAAAAAAAGGCACATTCACCTTGAAACTAAAGTTGAGTATTATTTTATTTTTCTTTTGGCAGCATTAACTCTATGACCAAAATGCAATACAAACACAAATTCATTAACACATTTGGCAGCATTATTTTGGGAACACAAGGGTTTAATAGGCTTATTTATTTTGATTATCATTGTCTTTACATTTATAATTGTCTTCAGTTCTTAATCTGTAATATATTAGTATTTTTCCATCTGGTGTCGTTGACTGATGCTTGCGTTATAGCAAATGGAGTCGTTGGAGATGGTAAATGTTTGGATTTGGGGAGGTAGTTAAATAAGATTTTTTGATCACTTTGTTATTTTAATTCTTTATTTGTTTACTTTAAAGTGCAATTTGAATTTAAAAATGTCTGGAGTTTTTTACATAAAAGTTTTTAAAGCAAAATCAATAAAGCAAAAGAAATTCACCGACCCTCAGCAGGTTGTTTGACGATGTAATCGGATATCACAATAAGGCAATTATCGCTAAAATATTTTTCACATTTTGCCCAGCCCTACTTGGCATGCAAGCAGGCGATTCTCAGCACCCTCACTGTTCTAAGAAAAAAAAAAAATTGGCCAAACATGAAAATGTATTGGCAGATGCCGATAATTACAATTCTCAGAATATCATCTGATTTATCGGCCTCTGTGACATATCAGTTGACCACTAATATGGACTACATTTTATGGTAATTTTTAGTTCTTTTTGGAGATAGAACCTGTTCAATGTATGCTTTCATTGTATGGAAAAGAACAGCTCAGGGATTTATGAACTCTCATTCTGTATTCCACGGAAGAAAATCAAATGGATTTTGAATGACTTAAGGGTGAGTATATGATGACAGAATTTTACATTTCTGGGTGAACTTACCCTTTTTGAACATTTGTTTTGCTATAAAGTTTAATGCTTGCTCAGTTTTAGTGTATATTATGTGTGAACCTCACTGATATATACACTGATCAGCCACAACATTAAAACCTCTGACAGGTCAAGTGAATAACATTGATTATCTCATTACAATGGCACCTGTTAAGAGGTGGGATATATTAGGCAGCAAGAGAACAGACAGTTCTTGAATTGAATGTGTTGGAACCAGGACAAATTGGCAAGCATAAGGACAACTTTGACATGGGCCAAATTGTGATGACTAGATGACTGGTTCATAGCATCTCCAAAACGGCAGGTCTTGTGGGGTGTTCCCGGTATTCAGTGGTTAGTACCTACCAAAAGTGGTCCAAGGAAGGACAACCAGTGAACCGGAGACAGGGTCATGGGAGCACAAGGCTCATTGATGTGCATTGGGGGCGAATACCATCCCATCTGGCCCGATCCCACAGAAGATCTACTGTAGCACAAATTGCTGAAAAACTTGATTCTGGGATTCTCATGCACAACATTCTCTAGAATTTACTCAGAATGGTAAACAAAAAACCATCCAGTGAACAGCAGTTCTGTGGATGTAAACGCCTTGTTGATGAGCAAGGTCAACAAAGAATGGCCAGACTGGTTCGAACTGACAAAGTCTAAATTGGGTAACCCCTCTGTACAATTGTGGTGAGTAGAATAGCATCACAGAATGCTATTCTGAGATGTGGGTTGGCCCTGTTTTGGCGGCACGAGGGGGACCTACACAATATTAGGTAGGTGGTTTAATGTTGTGGCTGATCGGTGTGGGGTGTGTGTGTGTGTGTGTGTGTGTGTGTGTGTGTGTGTGTGTGTGTGTGTGTGTGTGCATATTTTGTATATATCACATTGGTGAACCTTCATTTGTTAATAGCTGCTAAATGTGATCACTTACATTAAATCCAGAAGAATGGATTAAGTCTTCTGAAAGAAATCTTTAAAAAAATTGCTTTTGCAGTTGACCTTTGACCCAGAGGTGTTCTTCAACATTCTGCTACCTCCCATCATTTTCCATGCTGGATACAGCCTCAAAAAGGTACCATTGAAATCATTACCTAGGACTTTAAATGTGATATTAGCTTTCATTTAGTCTTTTTAGTAGAATGTTCATTTTACTTTATCTATGTACATTATGAAATTGTGAGATATGATCTGGATTCTAGTGTAACCTGATCTCTTTCTCTCACTATTGTGTTTCAGTGGAAGTTTATTTGCAAGAGAGAAGTGTGATTCAGACCACATGCTCATGATAAAGAGTGACTAAAATCTATGATGATACTTCAGTTATACTGGCACCTTTTAAATGTCATATTTGTTTTAATTAATTAAATTGTGATTTTATTTTAATTTGTATTTAACATTCCATAACCCGTATGTGTTCAATCAGACCTTGACCTTTTTGTGTATTATTTGCAAAGCCAAGTTTGGTTTCAGTGTTCAGCTTTATTGTTCCCCATGACCTCTTATTCAACAGCTTACAGTGTTACTTCACCCTACTTAAGAAGCTTTTACATAGCTCTTTGGCTGTAAACTATTTTGGCACAAAAAAGACTTGCAGTAGTAGTATAACTAGTCTTCAGTTCTTATTGTTTGTTAAATCTTTAGTATTTAATTAATTCCTTTTTATCATCAGTCCAGCAAAAATCATAAGTCTGATTATTAAGCAAAGTATTAGCCGTCCTTTCCTGAAAAGCTGCACAAATTGAGGTATCATTCATGTCCATAAAAAGTAAAAGTATAGCACAAACGGTGCTTACAAATGTTATGCCCAAATGTTTCATGTTTAGGGTTAGGTTTCCTTCAAGAGCAATTTGAATATTGATCATTAACCTTAGCAAAGTCTCACTTTTTATTTTACCTGTTGCACCTTCAGCACTTGCAGAATGTATACACATTATCTGCATGTTTCAGGTGCCTCTGGATTCCAGAGATTGTTGTAAAGTTTCACATTGTGCTGAGTGAGTAGAAAGGCCCTGGGGAAGTGAGAGGAATGGTTTCTGCCAGCTGTTTGTGTGTGGGTTTGAGACAGAAAGACGAGGAAACGTTGTTTCCTCCCTTCGTAAAACTTTTAATGTATTTATTGATGAGGCTTACCAAGTAGAGAAGCACAAAGTATTTTTTTTTCTTTTTGACAGCTGTGAATGTGACCTATTTTTTTAAGGTTGGAAATACACTATCGATGTATTGATGTATCTTTCAATGGTGGCATGCGATAAAAGCAGTTCTCTGCGCTATCGGACATCGGCTGATTGTTTAAAAACAGCTGATGATCGGGCCGATTATATCCTGTCAATCAAGGTGGCCGGTAAAATGCATCGAACAATTAACCAACAACTCATACTTGTGAGAAAATGTCTCTTGTGTGGAATTACTTTGAATTGGGTGACAATTTGTTAACTTTGAATTTCATGAGTTTTAGCTAGCATTAAACTTTTAACTATTTTGATTACTTGCTGAATTTTTTGTACTTTGAGGTTCACTTATAATAAAGTTTTTTTGCACAAAAGACAGTAATATATTTGTAAAACTGGGCTGGGCGGTAAAACGATATCGATATCACAATAAAGAAAATCCACGATAATCTTTTGAGGAATCTTTGACTAAATCCACGATAATCTTTTGAGGAATCTTTGACTAAATCCACGATAATCTTTTGAGGAATCTTTGTCTAAAACACAAGCAGTTCGGCTTTCTCAGGCTGTGTTTCCACTGGGGTGGACGAAATCTGCTCAAAGCCGCTCGCAGCGCTAGGAGAGACTTGCTCCGCACCGCTGCCATATGATCCACCTTGCGAGCATGACGCTCGGCTTTCATAGGAATGAATTGAAAACACACTCAGCTTCGCTCACAACGCGCCAGTGGTAAAGGTAGGGTCAGACTGGATGACTGGTTCTTTCTGCGCTGTAATCTTGAATATTGTTCTCTGGCACCAAACATGCATAAATTCTGCCCTGTCCCACTCTGCACGCGTTGCCTCTTTTCCCTGCATGTGTGTAGACATGAGTTAACGTGGTTTCAAAGCACCTTTTAGACCATATCGTTTTTCCCTTCTAAATGTATCTTTATTAATCAGCATGTTACGAGCCTTTAATAATAAACAAATACATTTCTGTTCTAATTTTGTGAAAATTAATTAGATGTCTGGAATGGATAAGGAAAGACTAAAATTACTAGTTGGTAGACTAGTCTCTCACTTTAATGAAAATATACAAACGTTTTTAAAAAAATGTTAAAACGTTTTCAAAATGTTCTCTCGGGACACCCCTGAACCCACATTCAGCATCATTCCACAGTCACAAGGGCTTCTATGCCCCATACTTGGGTATCTGAATCTAAAGAAATATAAAAAATATTTCATTTTAATGTAAAAATATTCCAACAAATACTGGACTGCTGTCACTATGCTTCAGAACAAACAGATGATCTTTTAACATTCATTTTCAATTGATAAACGGTAAAAGGCGGTAAAATCAACTTTGAAATAAAAAAAAGAAAGTGCAATGTGTAAATGTATATTGTGATAAATATCGATATTGAACAATATGAAAAGATTATCGTGATAACAATTTTGGCCATATCGCCCAGCCCTATTTAAAACATGATAATTTTACACCCTCATTGTGACCCTTTGTCAGAAACACTCGGTTTTTCTGCTGCTTCTCCTTTAAAGGGACATTTCATCCAAAAATTTAATTTCTCCCATTTACTCACCCTCATGCCATCCCAGATGTATATTATTTTTCTTTTTTCAGCAGAACACATGTGAAGAGAATAGAAAAAAATATCTCAGTAGGTCCTTAAAATGCAATGTGATACTGGTGATACGACCTTTTCAAGCTCCTAAAAGAACAGACAGTCAGCGTAAACGTCATCCATATGACTCTACTGGTTAAATGAATGCTAAAGGATCAATACTTAAGTACTTTTTTTAACTATAAATCATTGCTTCCGGTCAGCAGCATTCAAGAGAGGGCGGAGTTCACATGGTCTGTCATGTGATGTATTCGCTTTGGCATGTTCGGACATAATCTCACGTTTTTCTTTTGTTTGAGACATCCAGGATGAGCACAGAAATGCACCATTGTGAGTGCACCATTGAGAAAGGCTATGTTAACTCTAAGTACTCAGTATAATTCTAGTGTGCTGAATTGCACCTCAATTCGAACCAGTCTGGCCATTCTCCGTTGACCTCTCTCATCAACAAGGCATTTTAAATTGCAGAACTGCCACTCACTAGATATTTTTTTTTTGGATTTTGGCACCATTCTGAGTAAATTCTAGAGACTGTTGTGCGTGAAAATCCCAGGAGATCAGCAGTTACTGAAATACTCAAACCAGCCCGTCTGGCACCAACAATCATGCCACGCTCAAAATCATTGAGATTACATTTTTCCTCCATTTTGATGGTTGATGTGAACATTAACTGAAGCTCCTGACCCGTATCTGCATGATTTAATGTACTGTGATGGCAAAACATTCAGCTCTTTAGATTTTAGATCTTGGTTTACCGCAGTTCATTTTGGATGGTAAAGTTATTGCATTGAACATAGTGATTTGTTTTTCATTTTGCAATCTCTGAGTACTATCAGTTCCAATCTATTCATTGCACAGCCTTAAAGAACAATGTAGTTCAGCAAATTCAGCAAACGAAGAAACCCTTTGACGGGAAAGAAGTTTACACCCTGTCAGATTATCATGTAGTTGCTGAGTTTTTTTTTTTTAGCAACAGAGTGACTCAACACCCTGTGACTGATACTCACACAGGAAAAAATCTCTGCAACTTGCTTTTTAAACAACCTTAGGGAAAGAAAAATATAGTAATCAGAATGGTAGCATTTGTCAGGCCAAGTGACAAGATGAAGACTAGTAAAGCCCCTACACTCCTAACATTTCTATGCAAGTTTCTATTCTCGTGGGACACTTTAATCTATTTCATACAACTTCCTGGTTCAATATTGTTGCTTCTGTTCATGATACAACTTTAAGAAAACTTTACTGAATAATACAGCTAGTAATCACTAACTGAATGAAAGTTTTATTACTCTCACTGGTGAGGTGATGTTTAGTAATAACATGCTCTTCCCTCTTCCTCCAGAGACATTTCTTCAGAAACCTAGGATCCATCATAACATATGCTTTCCTGGGCACTGCCATTTCCTGTTTTGTTATTGGGTAAGTGACAGTGTGTAAAGGGATCAATGGAAAGGAGGAGGCGAGAACCGGCTTGACGATATAAATAATATTTAAAGAGCATCTTAAAAGACACAAACACACACATGACGGACATGTCCATAAACTATCTCTCTCGTTGCACCACCGTCTGTCATCGACCTTTATCCCTGTCGGAGGCTTAATTTGCCTGATAAGGGACCGGGTGTGCATGATCACGACCCGGCCCCGCCCTCCACCCTGCCACATTCCTCACTCGTTCTCTCAGGCTGGGGAGCTCCCGGCCTGACGTACCGGGCTCCCCAGCCCTGCCCTAAGCCCCGTCTGCCGGCAGGTCATCCCCGTCTACCTGGACGAGGGAGGGGACAAGGGGAGGGAAACAGAAAAAATTAAACTGGGGGGGTACTTCCTGTAAAAACACTGTCATAAAAACACTGGGTGTGTATGATCACGACCCAGCCCCGCCCTCCACCCTGCCACATTGTGATTGAGAGTATTTCTATTGACCATGGAATTGTGTTCAAAGAGAGTGGGATGAGCCGTGACATGCCTCAGAAAATCTTTAATTTGCTAAAATAACAGGTAGTCGGGTAGTTTGGGAAAGTACAGGGGGTTCCATCAAAAGTGAGAGTCCTCATGTACCCATATTCTGAGGGAGAAATTGAATCGGAAGGATGGGTCATAAGCAGTCAGTGGCTCCAATATGGCCTATTTATGTCACTCATGTCTTGATTGGAAGCATTTTACCACATGGTAAATAGAAGGTCAAGTCGAACACATTGCATTGCATACTGTGCACATCATACATGTGGCATACTGCAAAAATAGTATGAGTAATATGGTATTATGCAATTAAACATAACCTAGGTTTTTGCACCCACAACACAAAGCTTCCCATTTTTGTCTTGTTTTGTATTTAAGAAACCTCATGTATGGAGTGGTAAAGCTGATGCAAGTTTTGGGTCAACTCACTGACAAGTTTTACTACACAGACTGCCTCTTCTTTGGTGCCATCATATCTGCCACAGATCCAGGTATATTATCTCTCTATTCCTCTTTTGTCTCTTTGGGGCTTTTCCACTGCACTGTACAACTCGACTTTACTCACTTTTTTGGGGTTTTCCAATGTGGATAGTACGTGGTACCTGATATTTTTTTTTTAGTACCTCCTCGTTAGAGGTTCCAAGCGAGCCGAGCCGATACTAAATGTGACGTCAAAATCCTGTAGATCACTGACTGGTCAGGGAGAATCGTCACTACCAGCGTCACTGGATTTCCGACTCACAACATCAACCCGCTTGTTTTATAGTTAGCAACAGCGATGGCAGTATCATTTGTTCATGTGACTTTAGAATTGTGAAAAAAGAAATGGCTGTGCGCAAAACCACGCCATGGTCAATAAACCACGGCAGTAGAGGTGGCGCAACTATGAAGATCATCCTATAATCCCACCACGTTGAGGTTCACTAAACTGCAGTGGAAATGCAAGTTTAGAAAATCGAGTAGAGTTGAGGTGAGTCGAACCGTAACGTGCAGTGGAAAAGTGGTACAGTGTCACTTTGTTTTCTTTTCTGACAGTTTAACATGCTGCTATTGTGAAGTCTTGAAATTTAGGATCTCTAATATGAACTACAACTGAAGCAATTTTATTTATTGTATCAAACTGGCTACAAAGTGGATCAGAAAAGACTCTGGAGCATTGTTAAAGGGATAGCTCACTCTAACAGCAAAATTCTGTCTTTAATCACCCTCGGTGTGTTCCAAACTGATATGATTTGCTATCTTATTTAAAACCCCAAAGGGGATGTTAGGCAGAAATGTAGCTTCAGTCCCTTTTATCAGTTACACAGATTAGTTGACTACAACTAACATTAAATGACACACAGAATGCACTTCAGAAGTTTATTTACTCTGCCGCTCTGCTCAACAACGCAATGCATTAACGTTTCAACAACAATATTACGCACTCTATCTGTATTGCACATGCACACTACATTGGCTGGGTTTCCATCCAACAATTTTTATGCGCAGATTGAGATTGAGATTTTCTACGTTAAAATACGCATTTAGGTGATGGAAAAAGTTTATTCGTTAAACGAGGACATGTTTTGACCATTCGTGCATGTGTTTTGAGTGTGTGATAGCTTGATGTGAATGGCCCAACAAAAGTTCAGAACTTGGCACACAATTTTCGTGCATAGCCATTTGGAAATGTTTAACCCACAACTGGTCTTTAAAGTGGGTCCTCCAATCCATGCTGCCTGAACAGTTTTGAGCATGGGCACTCCCATGTATGTGGAGGCTGGTGGCTTGTCGGCATCGCATCCATTTCACCCCTAATTATGTTAGCTTCTAAACTTATTCTGTGGTGTCTCCTTGCAGCATTTAATAAAATGAGGTACAATTGCTCTAATCCTGCAAATAAAACTGAAGTAAGGAGGTCATTCAGCTGCTCCAAGACAAGGCAGTGTCCCTTAAGAGAATGCAAAAAAAAAGGGGGGCCTGGGTAGCTCAGCAAGTAAAGACGCTGACTACCATCCCTGGAGTCGCAAGTTTGAATCCAGGGCATTTTGAGTGACTCCAGCCAGGTCTCCTAAGCAACCAAAGTGGTCCGGTTGCTAGGGAGGGTAAAGTCACATAGGGTAAACTCCTCGTGGTCGCTGTAATGTGATTCTTTCGGTGGGGCGCAAGGTGAGTTGTGCGTGGATGCTGCGGAGAATAGTGCGAAGTCTCCACACGCACTATGTCTCTGCGGTAACGTGCACAACAAGCCACGTGAATACTATCATACTATCGTGTCACTATGCTACCATGAGGACTTCGAGTGCATTGGGAATTCCAAATTAGGGAGAAAAAAATAAAAAATAATAAAAAAGACAAGAAATGCGCTAAAAAAAATTCTAAACATTTAGATAAAAACCCATCTATTGAGATTCCCAATTTCATTGGATAGTTGAAAAATGTCCATCACCGGTATGAAAACACTCACAGATTGGGAAACATCCATTATTATAGAGAGCTATACTTCTACTTGGATGCTGTTCGCGCCTTCAAGAACGCGAGTCGTTGACCATTAGAAAAGCCCTATAAGTTAAAAGTCTGATGACTGGACGGAATGCATCCCGATTGTCAGTTTTGTGTGTTGGGAAATCTGACTTGTTTGCTCTTCGCTCCTTTTAAGAATGCGATACAGCGATAGTTTATAAAAGCAATTCAAGTTCGAGTCCTTTGACATGGCGGAATTTAGTCTGCATGCTAGATCCCGTGGCTGTCCGAAACCATACGAACCACCTTAAGAGGACAGGGAATCTTGTGCAGCTACAGGTAATACGGGCTGTTAAATATGTTCAGACACTCATGTTAACTTTTCGTTACGGGGTCGGGTGTGCAGTGGTTTGGGGTGGAATGATGTCATGACTAGTCGAATTCGACTCAACTAAGTTAGTTGTAGTTGCGCCACCCCTAGTCACTTTCCACTTTCATTGTATGAAAAAAAGTTGCGATGAATAAAAAAAAAGTGAATAGTGACTGAGGCTAACATTCAGCCTAATATCTCCTTTTGTGTTCCAAGGAAAAACTGTGGGTGAACTATCCCTTAGATTCATTGTTGATGTTTTTTGCCTTTTGTGTCTTGTTTGTGGATGATTTTAGTCACTGTGCTTGCGATCTTTAACGAGCTCCATGCTGATGGTGATCTCTATGCACTGCTGTTTGGAGAGAGTGTCATGAACGATGCAGTCTCTTTTGTCCTCTCATCGTAAGTTGTTTTTTTTTTTCACACAGTATCACTTTCTTGTTCCCCTTCTTGTCACTGGAAAAAAGGAGTAAAATCACACGTTCTTCTGCAGCAGCTGGAGGGGTTTTCCAGGCTGCCAGCTCAGTGTGTATGTTGGGGAAATTTCTCACAGCAGTGGTGTATAAAACAAATGACATTGCAACACTAAAGCCTTTCCAGAAAATAACCTGAAATGAAATTCTGACACCCCCTTGTGGACAGAATGATCTCTCTGTTTCTGATTTCCCATTCACTGTAGACAAAACATCATGGCATTATGTCATAAACTATATTAAATGTTACTATTTTGTAATATTATTCTCCTAATTCACTGAAAAGTGAATGCAATGTTAAAGCAATTTTGTATAATCTGTGTAAAAATGTTTTATTATATAATGCATTGGCCCTAGAACATAATCAATTGATTAGTTTTGTGTTGGTTTTAGGTCAATTGTGGCATATCAGCCTACAGGAGCCAACACGCACACATTCGATGCCTCGGCATTCTTCAAATCAGTGGGAATCTTTCTTGGCATCTTCAGTGGTTCCTTTGCTATGGGTGCAGTCACTGGAGTAGTCACTGCCCTCATATCCTTTTGGATGTTTACAATCAAGTTGAATATTTGTTGATTTAATGTAAATGAGGTGTGTAGATTGTTCATTGCATTTGCAAATTTAGTGAAATTATAACATTATTTTATTAGATTGTCTCATGAGGTTTTTAGATATGTGGCTTAAAGTCTTAACTCTAGTCACGTGACAAAATTCACCAAGCTGCACTGTTTCCCTCTGCTGGAGACTGCTCTGTTCTTCCTTATGTCCTGGAGTACCTTTCTACTTGCTGAAGCTTGTGGATTCACAGGTGAGTGTTTTTTTGTAAGTTAGCGAAAGAATAGTGGATAAACATCTCAGCTGTTTACCAAAAGGGCCTATATTTAATCCCTGGAAGGGGTGATTCAGGAACTGGGGTATTGCTGTGCACCATTCAGTGTGAGTTTGAGGTACCATATGCTCTTTACCCCATTGGGTTTACTCTGTTCTGTTGAAGAGAAAGTTCACCCAAAATGGAAAATTCTGTTATTGTTTACTCATCCTCATGTTGTTTCAAACCTGTATGTCTTCTATGGAGCACAAAAGGAGTTGTTAGGCAGAATGATATCCTCAGTCACCATTTACTGGCATTGAATGGAAAAAATATTTAATGAAAGTTAATATTGACTGAGACTAATAGGTTTGGAACAACATGAAGGGGAGTAAATGACAAATTTTCTGTTTTGGGTGAATAAACCCCTTAAGGTCTATTCACACAGAGTGGATATTCGCTGAAAATATTTACCACAAGCAAGACTTTAAATTGACACAATGTATTCCCATTGAACTTTTCATTTTCATGGATGAAAATGTGTCTGACAGCAGAACAGTTTTTATTTTGTCTCATAAAACCATCTGATAAATTACCATAAATTGGAGTCGTGGCAGAGTGGGCAGTGCTCACAGGGACACAAGTTTGAATCAACCCATTCCCCTACTCTCTACCCTACTTTCCTATTGTTGCATACTGGACGCATCTGACGGATGATATGGTGCGACCAAAAAGTTACAAACACACTGCCGCTGCCGTATCCGGAGGCTGCTCAAAATTCGACAACCCCACGGAGATCAACTCGCATTGTTTTCCATTAAATTCGACCCAAATCATTATCAAAGCACAACAATTATTTACTCTAGCCATCACTGGATGATATATTGTGTATTATGTATCTTTTAAATGGCCTACATAATGTATTTTCTGTCAAGTATGTTTTTTTGTGGTTTGAAAGCTTAAATGAAACCTATTCAAGTCTAAATACAGAGAAATTGCATACACATTTCTAATAATTTTGTTTGTCCTTTTTGTAACTTTTGTTTGTTTGGCGACTAGATTCACAACTTTGAACTGCCACCTGCACTGCTACAATGCGTCCTTTGTTGTGAGACCTGTGCCTTGTCAGGTTCTCAGTAAATGTTATATCACCCTCCTGTGGTCTCCCAATGCTATTACTCCAGACAACATAAATCAAGGTCAACTAAATGCATTGACAAGCACACAAATTAGGCTTTTAATTTAAATAACGGCTAATGTTAATATAATGATGCCTCAAAAATATATTGATAAAATAACGTGCCGATCAATAATCGATATATATTAGTTACCTGAAATTTAACTGTGCTTGATTGCGGTAAACTTCCAGCTTGTATCGAAACTGCATCCCATTCTCTACATGGATTTAATGTGTATATACTTCTACTGATGCTGGTTTCTTTTATTGTTACAGGTGTTGTTGCTGTGCTGTTTTGTGGAATAACACAGGCTCACTATACTTACAACAATCTCTCAGAGGAGTCAACCAAACGCTGTAAACAGGTACAAGCTATTCTTACTGTTCTGAAAAGTGGATTTAAGTTTATTTTTGGATATGTACCATGGTATTCTTTTGAAGTACAGTGGAGTAGAATGGAAAAGCTATAGTATGTGAACTTTGTCATCATTCAGTACCTTGTTACGACACCATACTTTTTGTAAGTGTAGGAGTTCACTGTGGTTGTTAAATGGACCAAGATCATTCAACAAGTGCACTCAAAACTCTTAAGAGTACAGTTGAAAACCACAAACTGTATGAAGATGAAAACTGTGTGAAAATGAAAAAGTAAGGTATGTGGGAAAAAAAGAGGCAAGGATGTTTTTTGAGGGGTGTGGGACTGCATATTCCTGCTACCTCAAACCTGCCATTTTGCTTGTGAATGTTATTTCTGCTGCCTATGCCATATGTATGCTGTTGTAAATTGCAGAAGTCGTCATGTGTGGCATGTTTCTTTGCTCATATTTGCAGCTGTTTGAGGTGCTGCACTTCCTGGCTGAGAATTTCATCTTCTCATACATGGGACTGGCTCTCTTCACCTTCCAGAATCATGTCTTCAGCCCCATTTTCATAATTGGAGCCTTCGTATCCTCATTCTGCATTTGAAATGAAAGTTTCAGAGGCTGTTAGTAGGCGCTAATGTATATTAAATTAAGCTTTTGAAATTTTATTGAATCTCTTTGTATGATCGCAGTGGTGGCTTTCTTTAGTCACCCTCAGCATTTACATCAGTGACTGCACCGAGTTCAGATTAATTGACTGTCTGCTGAATCCGCAGTGCAGCATTTCTGAGAGTTTAACAGCGCGTTACAGGTTATATACTTGTGTGGAAAAAGGGCTAACCAAAGCACTCAAGACACAAGCACATCTGCAAAACATTTTTTATCACCTTCCTGATTTATGTCATACTGACCACTAGGAGGCATTTTGTACAGGTTTAAGAGTATCATAGTTGTTTCTCAGAAACATGCTGCCTGAACAACCCTGTTTGTAACAACCCTCATGTTGTTACAAACCAATATTACTTCCTTCCTCCTTTGGAACTCAAAAGAAAAACATTTTGAATAATGTACTGGTCATTATTTTCTTGCAATAACAATGAATGGGGACAGGAGCTGTCAAGCCTCAAAAAGGTCCAAAAAGCACCATAAAAGTACCATCAAAATTGATTGAAATTATTCAATGAATATTTTGACATCCATGGCACATTATTAAGAGAAGATGCGATCTCCAATTCGTGAAAAAATCATTCATTTAAGTCTGATTTTTAAAAATTTTGATTAACTGGTTAATCCAATTCAAAGATTGATTTCTGGTGAACTATTCTTTAAACGCAAAACAAACTATACATGTCATAATTTCCTTCAAAGCTTAAATTGACTGTAATTCATGAGTAGAATATTCTCCCTTAACCACATCCTGTCTACCAGATTGCCATCTTTATCGGCCGGGCCTTAAACATCTACCCTCTCTCCTTCTTGATTAACCTGGGCCGAAGACACAAAATCAGTGGAAACTTTCAGCATATGATGATGTTCGCAGGTAAGGTGACCACACCTGGCTAACCTTCACTTTCTGCACAACAATTAATATATGGAATATGTCAAGTAGGAAATTAATCACATTATTAGTGTATTTCTCTGCTACAATGTTTTGTTTATTGGTGACCTTTGGTGTCAGACTCTTTGATGAAGCTTTAGTAGATTTCAGCACCCTACTGAAGCTTATCAAGATCTAAATTAAGAGTTAAATCGGAATCAGAACATCTCTACAATCTCCCTTGAGATTAGCAACACCACCCAACTGAAAAGGGCAGCATAGTGCAGTGCTCTTAAAACAAAGAACTGATCGAGTGATGAATATCTCTTTGCATTTTAGTCTAAGTGCGCTACCATTCTTTTTAAATCAGCTTTGTCATTATTACTAAACTCTTATCTTACAGTCGTTGTTTCCTCTAGGATATTTTTCAGCAGCGGTGCTGTTGTGCATGCGCCGCTAGTCATTCATAACCAAAACAAGTCTAATTATACTTTTATTAAAATTTGTGAATCAACAAATTTACTAAGAGAATTCAGCAGAGTGTTTAAGCATCATAAGCGTTTTCCCTACAATTCACAACAAAGAAAATCTATCATTTTGTGAACTTCTGTGCTTTACTGTACAAAAAGAAAGTATTAACCTAAAAATAATTATAAGTGACTCAATTATGTCCTGATGTCATTGTAATGTCATCAGTCACTTTTACTCATTCATCCATCCACTTTCTCTCCTTGTTGAATGAGATTACTGAAGTAAATGAAGGATGTACCTCCTCCTCTCCTTTAGTTGATCAACAGATCCTGATCTTCACTCATTCAGTGAATGGGTTAATTTGTTCAGTGTGTCAACCCAATGATATGCTCCTTCACAGCCCGCACTCAAATGCTGTTGGCTCACACTATAGTCAGGCATGAATAGCACCAAATTAGTCTTATGCTTCAAACTAGAGCTCATGGGCATTAGAAAGGGAGAGACATCAGTGAATGTGTCAGTGTATGGTGGTGAACAAGACCGATTCGTTCAAAAATCCAAATTCGTTCACAAACCAAACATCACGCATTGCAGAAAGCGTGCAGCTGACTGAGGCTAGCGAGCGTTACATTGCGTAAAGAATATAAATTAATCATGTGAAATTCTTTGCAGGGCCGCTCATGATTCTACATATAATAATACATATAGGGAATGCATAATTCTGATTATAGGGAAAACACTGCAACTGTGTGGTTTGTGTGTTTGTGCTCTGCAGGGCTGCGAGGGGCAATGGCATTTGCACTGGCGATTCGTGACACTGCCACATATGCACGGCAGATGATGTTTACCACGACCCTGCTCATCGTGTTCTTCACCGTTTGGGTGTTTGGTGGAGGTACCACGCCAATGCTGTCCTGGCTACATATCAGGTCAGAGTTCAAGAGGCCCTGCTCTAGTCTGTGTTTGTCTTAATCAACGCCCTGTCTGTTTGACCCTTATGTTTATTAGCGGTGCTTGCAAAGGCATGCATCACTATTACTATTGCACTATTACTTTTTAAAACCCCTAACCTCAAGTGTTAAAATTTGGTGCTTAAATTGTCCTGCACCATTTGGGCAGACATGAATGATACCTGAAATCATGCAGCTTGTTGAGAAGTGTTGTGCTGTTACATTGTAAGACTTTCAGTGGAAAATAAAGTGGAAAAAACCCATAGACTTATGTTAATGGAGGGACCCAAGCCTTATTTGAGACTTGACTATTGTCTATTTTGACTTGGGACAGTAGGCAACCACCCAAAACCCCCTAGCAACCACATAGCAATGCCCTGGTAACAACCCAGAGCACACTAGCATTGTGGCGGTGGGTTTGCATGGGCAAGCAAGCACCAATGTAGTTTTTCAATTATTAGTGAGGATTGACTAGCCTAGATGCAGCGAGCCAGTCAGTTACTTAGAATGTCCAGCAGGTTGCGGAAAAGCTCACGGTAAACATCGATCTCTCACATGAATAATCCAGTAGACTTAATCGATTAATCTTATGATAAGGGTTGAGGTGAGATACAGAATGTAACACAGATTTATTTTCACACAAAAATGAAAATTCTGTCATAATTGCTCCCTCTCAGTAAGACTTTTTGTAGAACACAAAAAGGAGTTGTTAGGCTGAATGTTAAGGTCTGACAGCCTCAGTCACCATTTACTTTCACTGTATGGAAAAAAAAAACTGTGTCAACATTCTTCACAATTTCCTCTGAGTGAAAGTCATACTGGTTTGGAATGACATGAGGGTGAGTAAATTATTTAATTATTTTCCATTTTAGGATGAACTAAACCTTTAATTTTGGACAGTGTCTTATTTCACACTGTATTTTTCAAAATAGACGGGTTTCCCTTTTGCACGGTCTGGTTTAGTCTGAAATTGAAAATATGTACAGATCATAAACCAGAGATTTACACTCCAAAGCAGATATTCATGTAGGCATAGATCAGATGGGAGAGAAGCTGGAGTTGTTTATATCGCAGAGCGCTAGTGTTTGTCTGGCCGTCTCTCAGCAGGAGCTGGCTGGACACAACGGGCCATTAATAAGAACTACTACTTTATCAGAATAAAGAGGATTATTGAGGACCAATGCTGATGGCAGCTGCTGCAGAATGGGATTGAGAAGCTCGGGTTATTATCTGCAAAACTGCTGTGCCCTCAGATTAAATCATGCTTGGGTAGGCATGGTAATGTTACTAGGAATGAAGAACAAATGTGTGTATTTATGTATATGTATATGTATATATATATATATACATACATACATACATACAAAATTGCTACTACAATTTAAAAAAAATAAACTAATTAAACTTCTTCAAAGAGATCTCATCAAAAAATCCTCCATGTGCAGCAATGACAGCTTTGCAGATCATTGGCATTCTAGCTGTTAGTTTGTCCAGATACTCAGGTGACATTTCACCACACGCTTCCTGTAGCACTTGTCATAGATGTGGCTGTTTTTTCGGGCACTTCTTGCGCACCTTACAGTCTAGCTGATCCCAATAAAGATCAACGGAGTAAAGATCCATAACACAACTCTCTGTTGTCCAATGTCTGTTTCTTTGCCCACTCTAACCTTTTCTTTTTGTTTTTCTGTTTCAAAAGTGGCTATTTATTTGCAATTCTTCCCATAAGGCCTCCACTCCCGAGTCTTCTCTTTACTGTTGTACATGAAACTGGTGTTGAGCAGGTAGAATTTAATGCTGCTGTCAGATGAGGACATGGGAGGCATCTATTTCTCAAACTAGAGACTCTGATGTACTTATCCTCTTGTTTAGTTGTACATCTGTCCTTCCACATCTCTTTCTGTCCTTGTTAGAGCCAGTTGTCCTTTGTCGTTGAAGACTGTAATGTACACCTTTGTATGAAACCTTAATTTTTCTGGCAGTTTCGAGCATTGTGTTGCCTTAATTCCTCAGACTGTTAGTACAGTAAAACTGTTATACAGGGAAAGCAAATTACATGAAGTGGACTGCAGATGTGTATCACTGTCTTGATGAAATGTGGGTTACACTTTATTTTACAGTGTCCTTATTACAGATGAATTACCCACGTAATTACTGATTATTACTCATTAACAACATGTACTAACTATAGGTTTAGGGTTAGGTTAGGACTTTTTCATTGCATCTTAAAGGAACAGTTCACCAACAAATGTAAATTCTGTCATTATTTACTCAATCTTAAGTCATCCCAAAACCATGTGACTTTTTATTTGTTATTTGTAGAACACAAAAGGAGATAATTTATAGAATGTCGCAATCACTGATTTCCATGTGATAGAAGCGAAAAATTACTTATTTAGAGCTTAAAAATACTCAAGTGTCGTAAAAGTCGTTTTTTTTTATCCATTACATCACGTTGTATGATAAAAGGATCAAAATTAAATGTATTCACTCAAATCAACTATAGCGACACATCAGTAATATCAAACCTCATTGGCTCTGGAACCAATGAGGTTTGAGTTTATTGTCATGTAATTAAAAAAAAATGTATATAACCTATTTGTGTTCTGCAGAGGACAGTCAGTCATACCGGTTCGGAATGAGATGAGGGGGAGTGAGTAGATGATAGAATTAGAATTTTTGTATGAACTATTCATTTAAGATAAATTTAAAATGTCTAAATGGCTTGATTGGAGTGGAAGTTCATGCAAGTTTATTATTTTTCTTTTCTTATTGACTGTCTTCACTGGACTAGGATGACAAGGCAGAGTAACCTTGTGTATTTGGAGTTACTTCACTTTATTATCATTTGTTACTTTAATTGAGAGGACTGTTTAACCATTGCTCTTTGATGTGGTGTGTGAGTTCGTTTGTAAAGGACTGAATCATGCAAGTGCACGTTCATGCAAATTAGAGATGTGTGAGTTCCCGCAATATATTTTTTTAAAAGGGATAGTTCATTTAAAAATGTAAAATCTCATAATTGACTCAGTGTATGACTTTCTTTCTTCTGCTGTAGAAGAATACTTCAGCTCTGTAGGTCCAAAAATTGCAATGGAATGGTGGCCAGAATTTTTAAGGTCCGAAAAGCCTATAAAGACAGCATAAAAGTATCCACACGACTCCAGTGATTAAATCCATATCTTCAGAAACAATATGATCGGAGTCTGTGAGGAACAGATCAATATTGAAGTCCTTTTTACTTATAAATTATCCTCCCTGCCCAGTAGGTGGCAATATGCAAGAAAAATGCCAATCAACAAACATAAAAGAAGTGAAAGTGGAGATTTATACTAAAAAAAGACTTCAATATTGATCTGTTTCTCACCCACACCTATTGTAGCACTTCTGAAGATATATATTTAACCACTTGAGACTTATGGATTACTTTATTGCTGCCTTTTTATATGCTTTTTGGACACAATGCACTTGCATTGTATGGACTAAATATGGAGAAATTTTTGGGGGTAACTAATTTTCCTTTGTAACTTACGGTGGGGCTGTTGTTCTGGACATTAATTGCTTATTCATTTGTTAGAGGCTTTGTTTGTAAAAATGCACATTCCTTCATTAACTCCATGCTTTAAATGGATAATTCCGCACAAATGCGAATTCTGTCATAATTGTTCACCCTCCTGTTGTTCCAAACCTGTATGACTTTCTTTTAACATCTCATTTTGTGTTCCACAAAAAATAGAAAACCACACAGGTTTGGGTTAGTAAATGATGACATGACTTTCTTTTTTGGGTGAAATATTCTTCTGGTCACATAGTACATTAGTGGATTAACTGTTGTAATATTTTGTCCAGCTGTGTTTGCTGAGCATTAAGGGATTGTGCCATTGGCCTTTTATTATAATTTTATTTTTTCCACATTTCTACAAAATTTGATGGATTTAATTCTCTCATTCAGGGGGCGGGGTTCCATTTCTAGAAATGCACTACAATTGACCTCTGGAGTGGCTCATTCTACAATTTTCCATGTTGAGTGAAGGCTAGGCTAGTCTCCAATACTTTGTACGGACGCACACACGCACTGGCAATCCTTGACTGTGGTTGTCTCGTGCTTTGGGCGACTGCTGACTAATCAATGTGCAATTAAAACAAGAAATCAGATAACTCATTGTAAATAGATTCAACTGTACATATGAGGAGATGATAGAAGTGGCTCATGTTTTGCTCTAAGAAACAGATTGGACACCATTGCGTTTGTTCAAGCTGACCAGGTCAACAGAGATTAAAAAGGCTTTTGCATAACTCCCTTTTGAGACTGAAATCAATGTTGGACTTTTAGTCCCCTGGTCAGTGTAATGTCTGAGTGCTGAGGAAAAACAGACATCAGAATCCAAAGCAAGGCTATTTTCAATTCCCCATTTTTCTCATAAATATGCAGTATTCAAGTGGTCTTTGTACACGTTATGTTAGTGCTTTATAAAATTTTTTGCTCTTTGTTTGGCACTTTTAGTGCTTTTTGTTTGTTTTGTTATTTTGAGATTTGTTTATGTTTTGTACTTTTCTTTTTTGCTTTGTTTGCCCTTTTGCTTTTTGTTTTGTTTCGCTTTTATTTTTGATTATGTTTTGCCTTGTTCTTTTTTTGCTCTTTTTTTTCTGATGCATTTTTTTTCAATGAACTGGAATTTAAATTATAACTAATTGAATACAAAGTCATGAATATGAATTTACTCAAGTTGCTTGACAGTTGTTGGGAAACTATCTGTTGCTCAAAACGTATGCCAGACTACTCCCTTAAGCCTGGTTTAGACTTTCCCTCTGTGCTGGCCAGTTCTCCCCTTTCTAGAGTAGTCCCGGGAGGTTCTTCTGACTTTATAAACATTGAGCTCAGCGCACAGAGAGCCAATTCAGAGTAGGAATGTGAACCACCAAACTATGACCCAAACACATTTGGTGGATTTTATATATAGTAAAAGAGATGTCTGTATTGCAGGAAGTGTATATAGTATGTATAGTATTTAAACCTTGACAATTTGATTTCCTCTTTATTGGGCAAAGGGCAATAATTGACCATTTAACCATTGCATACTGTGGATGGTTAATGTATTGCTTCTTGGGTCTTGTCAACAGATAAAGTGCTCATGGTTTTTGCATAAATTTTGAGCCATTTTGTGTTCTCTCTGCTGTAGTGAATTAGTTTAAAATTCAGACTGAATTTGAATGTTGATACATTAATGTAACTTTATTTTAAATTTAGATAAACCATCACTTTTTCATAAATGTCTTGATTTTGAAACTGATATCTTAATTTAATCTCTTTTTCAGTCTTAAACTTGTCATATGTAAGCTAACTGTTTTCCCAAAATATACAAATATTAATAAATAGACACCAATCTTAGAAGGTCTGGTCCTAGAGACATCAGAGATCTTACGTTTCATAGTAGAAAGTTGTCAGGATGTTTGATGCATGAAAGGCTGGTCTGAAGAGCTGCCGTGTTGTGTTCAGAGTTGGAGAGTCTTCAACAGCAGAGAAGAAGAGGCTGCTTAGACTACAGAATTACCTCAGGTGATATGTTTTGCGTTATTGTCACAAGTGGTGGTGACTTTTGGGGTTTATGTGGCAATTTGAATTTCAGGAACAGTGCTTTGTCGGCAGGTGTGTGTAACTGTAACCGTAACAAATGTCCTGGTCTTTTGTTTAAAGCTCTTTTTTTTTTTCCACACAAACATCTCTATTCCTGGTCTGCTTCTACTCATAATCTATAAAGCTCTACATCACCTCTTTATAAGCAAGTACTTCCTTTGCACTCAAATGTCTTTGCTTAGTCATTGGTCTCCGTGATATGTCTGCACTTTTGCCAATGCTTGTGGGTGTCACTTTGAAGGAATTTGTATGTATGTGGGTGCGATAGAGTTGGGGACCTCTTCCCTCTCTGCTGTCGCTCCAGTTTTCACATTGAGGTGAGAAATCTTCACACAAATCTCAATGGCAAACACTTGCCCTCCTGCAGAACAGTAAGACCAGGGCAGCAAGAGAAACCACAATCATTTGAAGTTGATCAACTTCCACTTATACCTGCATTCAAAACAAAGAATTTGCAGCCCTTGGTTTGCTTGGTTCAAGTACCTCTGCAGCTGAAAGCTAGAGTTGCTTTGACTATATTGCAGGAAGGAAATGCTGACTGTCTCACTCTTTTGCTCTGCATACTAGCAACCATTTGCGTACTGTGTGAAATGTAGTTAGGGATGTGGTTCGCAACTCTATATCCTTTCTATCTTTGTATGTTTTCTTTCCTTGATCTTTGCACTGCCTTTTTGTCATAACAACCCCCTCTAACGACCTTGTGACCTTTAAATGTAGCTCACCCTCCAGCCTGCAGCTCCGTTTACATGGCCAGCAACAAGCAGCAACAAAGAGACAAAATGTAATTTTTATTTTTAAATTAGAACAGAGCGACATCTGGCAAAACTATCAACAGTGACAATAGGCGATAAGATGTTGGAATTGTGACAAAGTTGAGAAAAGTTTAACTTTCTGCAAATGACGAGATATTTGGTAGTGACTACCGATGGGACTATAAATATATTTTAAAATATAATAGAAACTAAATTAAAGAGATATTCACCCAAAAACAAAAATTCTCTCATTATATATTCACCCTCATGCCATCCCACATGTGTATGACTTTCTTTCTTCTGCTGAACTCAAACAAACATTTTTAGAAGACTATCTCAGCTCTGTAGGCTATTACAATGCAAGTGAATGCTGGCCAGAACTTTGAAAGTTCAAAAAGCATATAAAGGGACCATAAAAGTAATCCATATTAGAGGTCGACCGATACTGTTTTTTGCAGGCCGATGCCGATCTTTTGAAATCCGGGTCGGCCGATGGCCGATTAATGCAGCCTATTTATTTTGGCCGACGTGCTTGTTTTTAACCTCTTATTTGAACCTTTTATTTGAAAGATAAAATGTAACAAAAAATTACTTAAGATAGACAATTTCTCAACAAATACATTTATTGAACACTTGACCAATCTGCACTTGTACACTTAAATTAAAAATGTATAATGTAAAAACATATTGTATAAATAATGTATAACAAATATATTAAATAAACAAAGCAGGTGTTACGAACTGCTCCGAGACACGAAGGTTGAGATCCAAATGCAGCTTTAATTAAGGGGCAATCCAGACACGTAATCCAATATTCAGAGCATCCAACAGAAGCACAGGCATAACTAGGGATGGGTATCGTTAAGGTTTTAATGGTATTACTATCTTACCGATAGTGCTTATCGATCCGGTACTTCAACTATATTCTTAACGGTTCTTTTTATATATATATATATATATATATATATATATATATATATATATATATATATATATATATATAGTGTGTGTGTATATATGTATATTAAACAAAGATAAACATTATATAGGCACAGTGATGTAATTTCAGGAAGGTCTACTAACATTACTGTTCAGGTGTGGTCTAAAAAGAAATCTAATAAATTAATCAATTGTAAAATAACACTGCATAGTTTATCATAGATTTATTAATGCAGAAGTTATTCATTCAAGAGCTGTAAGTGATTTTCTCTTTGCCTTTTGTTGTTTGATTCGCAGTGGCTCAATCGTCACATGTTTAATAGACAGCTTCCCTTTTAAGACCGAGTTCAGATCTAATAGACTCCTGATGCAGCATATTTTCTCCCAACTATTTCCATAACTACGTCCATTTAAGACATAAACTGTGTTTAAGTGAATCTCCAAGCCGGTCGTTTTGAAATTTTTGTGTATATTTGATCGTTTAGATGCGCACATGAAACCCAAAGTAGCCTATACTTTGCTTGTCTCTTTGCGGTGTGTTTCAGAGCGCGCGCCGCCTTGGGAACGGTATCTCTTGCGCTCTTTTTATTATTAAACGTGTCCCTCAATTTAGCAACAGTAGCATTTTACAACAATCACCGATCGTGCTGATTCTGACGTTAAGTTTGAGTTTTAGGGAGAAATGTCAGTGCACCGCTGTGAAGGGAAGGAAATTGTGCTAGACAGAATGCGGCTTATGTATAAATATTATTTTTATAATCTTTGGAAGGCGAAATATAAAATAAAATCATACTAATATTACAGATCTAAACCAGGCTACGTTTGAATGTTTAGTTCTTTCACTCATTTAGCAGGGCTCTTGTTGTGCTCGCAGTGCGCAAGATCTCTCTCTCTCTCTCTCTCTCTCTCTCTCTCTCTCTCTCTGACTGCGAATAGCTAAATTGCATCACAGACAAGTGGTTTCATAGAATTATTATACATAGAAATGGCTGGCGAGATAAAATAACTTTCTCTTTATAGCAATAATACATGTATTTTCTTAATTTCTCCAGTACCGACAGCAGAACCGATAAGGTCAGAGCTTACCAAAGCCAGTCCTTCAATAGCCTATAGCGCGTTGGTATCTTTTGTATTACTTATTACTCTGCAATGAGTGACAACCCACTCAAATATAAGAACACACAAACAGAACAAATACAGTAATAGTCTCAGATTCACTGTCTGTAATTGCAAAATTCTTGCTTACTTACTGTGACATGATAGCCACCCTTTTCAGGGCTCCAGACTGCGACCAAATGGTCGATTTTGCGACCAAAATTTGAGTGTGTGCGACTGAATTTTACATCCTGTCGCACATGTGCGACCAGTAAATTTGTGAATTTTTTTTACAAGTTAAACTTGGAAGTTGCGCGTTAATGAATCCGGAATGTGATGAGTGTGAGAAGAATAGGGAATGGCCACTGTAACTGGCTAATGCGTGGAGGGGGAGGGTCTATAATCGACCGCGTAAACATCTGTGGGAGACAGACAAAATATCACAACCTTCTATGCGCATCTGAGCAATGAAGCGAACTATTGACTCGTTCTTCCGACCTGCGGCTAGTGTGCCAGTGCCACAGTCTGATGATGTGTCCGAGGTTTGTGTTATGAAAAGTCCCGAACCCACCATTTTCGGAAGAGTGGGTTCGAGATTTCAGCTGGCTGAAGTACTGTAAGGAGATCGAACTCCATGAACTGCGAGTACTGCAGTCGCTACCCCAAAAATGCGGGAAACACGAAGTTTGCCGACAGTGCAGGCACTTCGCAGTTTAAACGCAATGCTTTAGTTAAACATAGTCTCAGACTTAAGCACAGAGTATGCCGTGATATGTTCATAAATCTAAAAGCAACGCCACTGCCGGTTGCTTTTAGAAGACAAGAGGCTGTAAATCAGAGCGCAGATGAGGCAGAGATTATGTTGAAATTTAACACGGCCTACTTCGTTGCTAAGGAGGAACTACCCTTCACCAAATTCTAAAGCCAGCTCGACCTTCAAAGGAAGAATGGCTTAAAAATTAACTGAAACATACAATCGATCGATACAGCATACGCACAATTTGTTGGAGTAATTGCAGATACTCTGAAGGGGAAGACTTACACATTGATCAAAGATGCTCCGTGAACTTGTTACTAAGCACTTTTTCTGAATGTATCTATGGTATATTTTTTATATATATATTTGTACTGCCATGACAGCAATGGTGCTGTCGGTTTACCTTGTTGTTAAGCGCCTATAAAGTGCACAATAAAATGTGAATTTGAAACAGCACATTGTCATTTCTGCATCTAATATCAAAGTATCTATTAATAGTACAGTGGAAATTAGTAGAAATGTGAATATTTGGTTAGCATGTTGATTTACAGTGTGTGCCCCTAAATTTTCTGGTTGTGCCCCTAAAATTTTCAGTTGGGGGCCACTGTGCTCCTAGTGAAAAAAGTTAGTCTGGAGCCCTGCTTCTGCTGTGATAATGCAACTTCAACTACGCTATCAATATCCAAAGTAGCCGAATGTCATGTCGCGATTTTTCGCGAAGTTGGCAGTAACATATCAAAAGTTTTTAATTAAATATAAAGAAGTTATACAAATTTAATCCTTACTGTTTTCTCCAAGGAACTTAGCTCCTTCCTTAGGCACTGGATGAGGTCTGCTCACTCTGCTGGAAAATGACTCTAGGGGCAGCGTGTGTCGAACACGTGTTCCACAACAACACTAGGCTGCCCACAGATGCGCCTGCCTAATAATCGGCTTGATATACTTGGATATTGGCCGATGACGATTATGTTAAAAAATGCAAAAAATCGGCCGATTAATCGGCCGGCCGATTAATCGGTCGACCTCTAATCCATATGATTCTTGGGGTTGAATCCATATCTTCAGAATCGATATTAAAGGTGTGGGGACACAGAGCTGAGATATTCTTCTAAAAATATTTTTTTGTGTTCAGCAGAATAAAGAAAGTCATACACACAAGGGATGGCATGAGGGTGAATATATAATGACAGAATTTTCTTTTTTGGGTGAACTATAGTTTACAAAAATTAAATCTATAATAGCCTTGACCACTGGATCTCTGCCTCCCTTTTATATTCCAGCTCTTTCAAACTCAAACTCAATATTATCCCTTCTCAACCTTTAAGCAAACTTTGGCTTCAGGCTTTTCCTTCAACTACAAGGGTTCAAACTCCCTCTTTCCCTAGATAGCTTTCACGCGAGGCCCCAGTGGTGGAGTTAAGAAAGTCTCCCCTGATCTCTACCCAGAGCTTGAAGCAATATGTTTAGACAGCTCAAGCCCTCTTGCTATAAACCATTGGAGAGGAAAACTCTTGTCTTTTGTTTCACAGATAGTACTCCTCCAGACGTGGTAGAAATAGCAGCAGCTCATTAAAACTCCAAGTCTGTCACAGATATTCGTCAATGGGTTTGAAGTCAGCTTCTTCTGTTTAAATTGGCACTTGTCCTCATGGGTGTCACTAGAGTTTCAGAATGCCTAAGCATCTGCTTATCTTCAAACAAAGTCTAACTTGACAATGAGGTCTCTGTTGATCCACTGGGTTTAAAAGGTAGTCTAAATTCAACCTAATAACATCCAGTATTTTCAACGAGATTGAAAATGAAATTCAAGCCATTAGATCAAGAATCAGTAAATGTATCTACAGTAAAGGTCAAAGTGAAAGTTCACCTAGTGTATAATTTATCTCAGCAGAGTTATCTCACCCCCTCTGAGCACTTTAATGTCTGCTGGGTTCTCATATTTCAGGTAGTCAAACTACAATGCTAGATCATGGGTGGCTAATAATAACAAGGCAATACATTCTCGCATTCAGATGTGGTTAGAAGTAAATGGAAATCACATGTGATCACATTGTGCTCCTAGTGCAAACGCAATCCTTCCAAATGTGTTTGAACAACAGCAAAGTGCTACCTACTTTCACCTGTCAATCAACCGCTGGTCTAAAAACTTTTTTAAACTTAGCCAGTTACATGCAAAAAGGAAATAACCATCCGATCTGAAAATTTTAAAAAGCAAATACATGTACATGCACAGAAACTTCACAGAACTTTATCAGTGTGTCTGTTACCACTTTTAAAGGATTCAGCGACTTATTTGTTTGACTGATTCAAGCTGATAATGCATGTATTTGTTAGTGGTTTTTACCGATACATTAAAAAAACCAGCTCCGAAGAGTTATTCGCTAACGAAACATACAAAAATGGCGCTATTTTTTTGTATCTCATCACATTCATTTGTGACCACAAACTCCCAACAAAAACACATCTTAAAATGTGTTTCTGTATCATGTGGAACTGTAGATTCTGCATAGCGGTGCACAAAACATTGAGCATTGCAATCAGCAGGATCTGTGAAATAAGATATTGAGTACATGTCGCGCTTTTATCTTTTCATCATGCTGCTGCTGATTTTGGGCTTTGGTAAAAGGCCACGTTCTTATTTGGGGTCAATTGCTCATGTCACGGATGCACACAAACAAACAGCCAGAGCCTGACATTATGTTTTTATGTCTTTTAGAGTTGGAGTGGACCCTGATCAGGATCTTCAGTCTTGTGGGGACAGCTTCCAGGTTCTTCAGGGAGTAAGTCTCAATGTGATTTTGTCCTCTTGCCACTGAAGCTTTTGCTTTCACCATTTTAGAAGTGTTGATGGTAGAACAGACATTATATCAAACAAAAGTCAGTGGATCAATACCCAGGTATAGAAAGCAAAACTGTGCTCAAACTCTAGTCTTAAGTATTTTCCTTTGTGCCATGGACATTAATGATACCTCAAATCATGTGGCTTGTTGAAGAAAAGTATACTATTGCTTTTCTAAGTAATCTGACTTATGACTTTTGCCTGCCAGCAATGCTTCTAAATGACTGTAGAAGGCCTTTAAAAGCAGTTGCTTGTCTTTACACAAACAGCTCTGACAATTCATATCTGTTAGACAATACAGTGTGTCAGGACTTCTGCCAATGCTGTATTTGAAAGCTGTGGGCGTCTCTTTGAAGGAGTGTGTGTATACATGCAGAGAGAGGAGTTGCTTTTTATATATCACAAATTGTTACTCAATTTAGAATAGCAAAGCTAATTGAGAGTGGATGCCTTGGAAACTAATGACATGTCTCATCCTCCTGGTTTAAATTAGTTCCACAGTAGCACAATGACAATAATCTGATCACACAAGCTTAGATGTATATGATGTACATGGCATGCACAGCAAAATATCTGATCTTATTAATCTGTTGATTTTCTTTTTTGTCTGTCTCTATCATACACACACCTTCTAGTAATAGTGCAGTATTAACAGTAATGTTGCAAGCTTAGATTGGTTGAAGTATAATGTTACTGTGAGCTTGCATCTGATAGCATTAATTTTTAATCTCTTTAAATGCAATGTTAGAAGCTGCACTCATGAGATTACATGAGTTTGAATAAACGCACTGAGCATCTGGAGAACAGAGTGAGACTTCTTGAAGTTTCACAACATGAAATTCAGGTGGATGGATACAGAAATTGTTTTTATTATTAGTTTAGGTTGAGTAATTCTGTTCGTCCTTCTATCAATCCAAAATTTTATAAATGACCAAAACCCAAATCCAGGGATTTAGATTCACTTGTTCTCCTATTTTTTTTCTTCAGGATGGGAGCCAATCAGAAGGGCAAAGCAAGACCAAGCAGGAGAGTGCCTGGCTTTTCAGACTATGGTACACTTTTGACCACAAGTATCCTTTCAGGATGCCATTCAAAACAACAAACACACAGTGGCTTTGTCATTAAGAGCTCAAGCATGGGCAATAATTCTTCCCCAAATTCACCCTTTTCACAGCTCCACTCTATTCATCCGTGAGCTAGCCTTTGACATTACTTTGGTACAATGCAAATAGCAAGCAAAAAGCATGATTTAAAAATGCACAAAGAAATAGACGCATATTAACAAGACATGGTATTTTTACAGAAGGGGATCTGGATGAATATACATGTGGAGTGGGATTGAGGAAATGATGAATAATTCCAGTCTGACATAGAATAGCTGTTTTGATCAGTAATGGAGTTTCTGAAACATTAAAGGAGTAGTTTACCCAAAAATGAAAATTCTGCAATTTACTCACCATCATGCCTTTCCAAACACATATGATGTACGGTTTTCCATGGAACCCAAAACATGATGTTAGGCAGAAAGTCGGAAAGGATACAGGTTTGTAAGAACACGATAATGAGTGAATCGTGAAGTGAATTTTCATTTGCAAACCATTCCTTTAACTACCTCGAAAGTCCTGAACTGACAGACCCTGCTAATGCTTCTCTGACTCCAAAAAAAACCTACTTTCCCCAGCTCAGTTTGAGCTTTGCACCTCTGCAATACGAGCCCGTGGAAATGTCATTATGTTCATTCTTTATATGGAAAGTTAAATGAAATGACTGCAGTCCATTTTCACAGAGGAAGTGCAATCTGTGATTTCTTGAGATCACAGCAGGGCCCCTCAACTGCAATTAGTTTGTCTTGAGTGGTTTATTGTAGAAACCGTACCTTTTCAGTCTGCCAGTCTTGAGTGGTGTGTGGAACAGAATAACATAAAGCATGCGGTTACTGGAAATAATGCTCACAAGTGAAAGTACCGCACATACTTTCTTACACTCTTTTTAAAACACTTTCTTGCATAGCTGTGGCTACGATCTCCACATGTGGTGACTCACAGGTCCTCGAAGCATGTGGCAGAAGTTTATTAGGGTCTCAGCTTAAGTTTTGTGTGTTTGTGTATGTACAAGTGGGTTGTGTTACCTTTTTGTCGAAACAGGTATTTAGATCCTTTCCACAACCCCTTTGAGCATCAAGTTCAGTGTGTGTTTGTGTGTTTTGCAAAAGGCCAGTGCTATTGGGTTGGCAAGCAGCCTGTTGTTCATTCTCTTTGGGTACTGGACTATGCTGTTGGACATCCTACAGAGATATTTTTTCAGAGTGTATATCTGGCAACCTCTCTTTAACTCGACAGGGGGCATTCTGTTCTTTGGTCCCCCTTTCAAATCTATCACATTGTGTTCTTGGGTTCAAGCCATTAACACTATCGAGCCGCCTTCAATTTGATCCCCGTCTGTCAAAATAAGAAACTCTGCATTGCTGCCAAATGGGCACTTGCTTTCCTGCATGGTTCTGTGTGTGCTGGCCTCTCTGTCAAGGATTTAAGAGGATAATGATCTGTTTACTCCATGTTCATGAGGCTGAGAATCATATCGGTTCTTTCCGACACATTCGTTGCCATGCTTAATAAGGAAAATGAAACCTTAAGCACTTCTATTTCTGAATTGTTTGTATTGGTTTGTTTTTCTTAGCTCATGGTTGAACGTTGGTTGCAAAAGGTCATGCAGTTAATAATGATTTATGGCTGGTATAAATTTGTATAAAGGTTTAATTCTGTCATCATTTATTCACCCAAATGTATTTTAAAACCCAGAATCATCATATATTTTTCTTGCATGTTATTTTGTCTTGTTTTTGAAAATGTGGTATTCTTCTAAATGTATTCCATCATTGTAAAATGCTTCAAACAGAACTGAGAATACTATACTCTTGTTGGTAGCTGAAATGGTAAAACTTAACAATAATGTTCCAGGCCTCTTTAGCATGTGAGCGCTAATTCTAATTGCAATTTGCGTGCCAGCGCATGCGTGGGTGGGAGTTTTTGCGCTACTGTGGGTGTAGGCGCACAACAAACTATGGTTGTATTGAATGTAAAGAAGTGGCTAAAAGCGCAATTTGCTATTTTCCTAAGAATTTGGTCATTGAGCGAAGGCGTTTCATACCACCTCTTAACTGAAGTCTGAATTCAGTTCCTGCATTTGCATTTTGGAGATTTCACCAGCAGGTGTTACTAAAGTTCATGTCCAAATTCTGAAAGTACAGAACATCAAAAAAAAAAAAAAGTTATTCTAGAGGCCATGTTTTATTTTTTCAATTATTGTTATTATTTTTGTTATGTTTATATGTATTATTATTCTTGTATATTTACAATTGTATTTATGATTTAATTTTGACTAGTCATTTTCCACCAGTTGTCGTAAAGTGATTTTTAAGTCACTGCAAAAGGGGCCGGTGAAACAAGTTGGAGAGAGTACAAATTGAATTATATATTAGTTTCATTTGAAGTGTAATTTGAATTTTGAAATATTTTTGGTTGAATTTTTTCTTTTCAATAAATGAATTATTTTTCAATCGACCGGTAGATGTGAAATGCGTGCTGATACAATCACTGTTTATACTAGCCATGATTTGTGTGTCAGTAGATGACAATGATTAATAATAATTAATTTAAAGGGACATACATTCAAATTCTAACAAGAATCACATTTTCCATGCATATAAAAGAAGCGTGTCGCTGTCATAGAAATATGCCTGATATTCATCAAGGATGCAGTTAATGCACAGAAAAACTTCTAATTAATTCCATACAGTCCATTTACACTGCCAAATTCTAATAAATGTGCTGTCTTTGTTTAAATCATTGGTGCTTGTGAGAATGGACTATATAATAGGATGTAGGACGTTGAATAATCAAAGAAGAATCTCAGAATTAATTGGAAATTGGTCACACCTTTTGTGCGTTGCACACACCAAAACATTGCACTTATGACTTAAGGCATTGTCTTGCGCATAACGCTTGTGCTCTTAAAATAGGGCCCCCATTTGTTAACATTAGTTAAAAACATTTAGTTGACATGAGTTAACAGTGAACAATACTTTTACTGTTGTATATGTTAACATTAGTAAATCTACTATGAACTTACAAGTACTAGCAATGAACAATTTAATTTTTATTAACTAAGATTAACAAAAATTAAAAAATGCTGTAAAAATATATTGTTCATTTTTAGTTCATGATACCCAATACATTACCTAATGATAGTGAATGGAACCTTATTGTAAGGTGTTACCACTGAAATATGAATTTAATTAACACATATGGATTGGGGGTTAGGATTATGGTTCCGATAACACTTAATGATTCTGGTTCTTTAATGGTTCCATTATTGATACTTCTAGTACTTTTGAGCAATAAATATTTGGAAATAAATAAGAAGTGTCATTCTTATTGGATTTTCTGCCTGTTACCAAATATTTTGTGATCTGTATGTTTTGCAGTGTAGATACAACAGACTATGAAGAGTCATTACATCAGACCTGATGAAGAGTATTTTGTCACGGTGATCAGCCTGTATTTGCGGAAGAATGCAAGTTTGAGAAACTTTAACAAATCGAAAGTCATAGTCATTTGGTTTTGGTATTTTAATTTTTTTTTCTCTCAAAAGTGAAGCGGTTCCCAGCCCTAGTTGGTGCGTCTTTGACTTTGTGAATAATGTTTAAATTCTGTGGGGAAAAATGCTGAATTCTGTGTGACCAGGCACAAGATATCATAAGCTAGTCTGATTTACCTTTGTAAGCTGCCAATGTATGAAGAGGACTTAGTCTTGTGCATTTGTGTTGATGTCAAGGATTTGTGTCAGAAAATTCCAGTACCTGAATGATACAGTATAAAATAACTTAACTGTATTATATACTATATGAAAGTGAATTATGAATCCTCATATGGCAATACAGATTCATAAATTCCTGGCTCATTCATGTTGCTGTCTGTCATTGGCACTTGAGCTGATGAGATCATAATTAGACAACCCTCTCTATTCTCCTTAACCTAAGCACAGTTACTTGAAGCCTATCCTAACCCACAGCGGCCCTCCTCTGACCTCCACCCTGCCGGCCTGCTGTGGTCCGCTGGCTCGCTGTTTGACTAGCCCCCAGGTCTATGAGGTAAGCACACACATTACTGCTTTCATTGTCAATAAATGTATTTAAATACATTTGAAATTTCAGCTTTGACAAAAAGGGGGGTGGTGATTATTATAAATACAGATTTCTCTTGTGTCTTCATACTAATGGTTGACCATTGAATTTAATAATGGCAAATTATATAGACACAACATTGTTGAAATAAACTTTTTATTTAACTCATTTTACACAAAATATTAAGGAACTAACACATGGGGTTGCCAACACTTCTGTTAAAGGAATAGTTCACCCATTTTGTAATAATTTACTCATCCTCAAGTCGCAGAAGAGGGTAGAAATATGCTACATGTACTTGAGTAACTTTTTGGAAATAAATTACTTTTGAGTATGTTTCATGGTGGGTATTTTTGACTAAATGTCTGATTTTTAAAAAAAAAACAATTTTACTTTATACTGATACAATGGGTAGTGTTCCTGTCATTACATTACTGGTTTTAATTTAATAAGTGTTAGTGATTTTTGAACGGGTCACTTGCGATCAGCATTACCGTAGCAAGCAGGCAAAACAAACATGTCTTCACTACATAAAATCCCTTCAATTTACACCAAGACAAGGGTCAAAATTGCAGCTCCAACTTAAAAAAAAAAAACATGTTAAGGTAAGTTTTGTGTCATGGTGATACTAATTAATTTTCAACTTGAATCTGTAACTGTGGGCTCTAATGACCGCAGTTCCTAAGTTTTGTCTTATGGACAACAAGCTTCCAAACACAGACAAAAAAGTGCAATTTACCCGTAGTGTAAAGAACTAATTATCTAAATTCTTTCGACACTGAAAATTATGGAACTGTAAAAGGTTGTGAAATAACAACAGAAGGCATGAATGAAGCATTATCTTGCTTCAGTGTATAATTAAACATATAGTACTTGGGACTGTGTGACATTTTTCACCGTAATAATTACTAGAAAGTGGTTTCCAAACTTCTAACTGACCGTTTCGTCCAAATCTGAGATGCATCCTTAGTGATAGTTCAGCCTTTAATATTATATCATAATTTTCCCGCCCTCATGTTCTTATGTTCTTCCAACCCTGTAAACCTTTCTGTATTCTGATTGAACCCAAAAGATGTTAGACAGAATGTTAGGGACTGACAGCCTCCGTCACCATTACCTTTCAAAATATGGAAGGGGGGAAAAAACATGCAGTGAAAGTAAATGATGATTAAGTTTAGCATTCTGTCTAACATCTCCTTTATAGGAATAATTTTTCCAAAATTGAAAATTCTCACATCATTTAATCACCTTCATGCCATCCCAGATGTGTATGACTTTCTTCTGCAGAACACAAATTAAGATTTTTAGAAGAATATCTCAGCTCTGTTAATTTATACTAGAATGCAATTGAATGGGTACCAAAACTTTGTAGCTCAGAAAACTTATAAAGGAATTCAAATGACACTGGTTCAATCTATGTCTTCAGAAGAGATCTGATAAGTGTGGGTGAGAAACAGATCAATATTTCAATCCTTTTTTACTAATAAATCTCCACTTTCACATTCTTGTGTTATTGGTGATTCAATTATTTGTGCATATCATTGTGTATATCAAAAATAAAATAAAAAGGACATTATATATTATAAAGTTATAAATATATATTTATCTGTTTCTCACGCATAATATTGCTTCTGAGAATCACTGGAGTCGTATGAAATACTTTTATGCTGCCTCTGTGTGCTTTTTGGAGCTTAAGTTCTGGTCACCATTCACTTGCATTGTATGAAACAACAGAGCTGAGATATTCTTCTAAAAATCTTCATTTGTGTTCTGCAGAAGAAAGTCATACACATCTGGGATGGCATTAGGGTGAGAAAATGAGAGCACTTAATTTTTTTGGTGAACTATCCCTTTAATTTGATGCATGGAAGAAATAAGTCATATGGGTTTGGAAACAAAATGGTGGTGAATGATGACAATTTCCATTATTAACAATAATATCAAAGTATTATTATTATTAATCATTCTGTAATGCATGTTAAATGTGTATGATGTACTGGAATATAGGAGAGTAAACATCCATTACGTTATATGTGAAAGTAACTATTTACTAGATTATTCTTTTTATTGGACTGTCTTAATCGAATAATTTATAACATTATTACTTCTACTTGAGTAATTATTATTTATAAGTAGTTTTACTTTAGTAAAGTTTTTGGCTACTCTACCCACCTCTGTCAAGTCGTTCCAAATACATATGACTTAATTACTTCCGATGAACACTAAAGGTGAAATTTTGACAAATGTACTGGTCGTTCTTGTCCATGCAATTAAAATCAATAGGAACTTGAACTCAAGTTTTCAAAACCATCATAAATGTTTTCTGAAGTCACTTAATACATTTTGTGAGAAATTATTATTGACTATATCTGCACTCTTCCTTGGCACCTTCAATATAGACGTAACGAGGCCCAATTCATGAACAAATCCGTCATGAAAAATTTCTAATCACCCATATGTTGGCCGATTCATCAGCCTGGCCAACATACTCTCACCGACCACTTTATTAGGTACATCTGTGCACCTACTCATTCATGTGATTATCTTATCCAATCATGTGGCAGCAGTGCAATGCATAATGTCAGGCAGATACAGGTCAGGAACTTCAGATAATGTTCACATTAACAATCAGAATGGGGAAAATGGGATCTCAGTGATTTCGAGCGTGGGATGATTGTTGGTGCTAGATGGGCTGGTTTGAGTATTTCTGTAACTGCTGATCTCCTGGAATTTGACTTTCTGTCAGCTCAAACCAGTCTGGCCATTCTCCATTGACCGCTCTCATCAACAAGGCATTTCCGCCTGTAGAACTGTCCCTCAATGGATGTTTTTTTGTTTTTGGCACCATTTTGAGTAAATCCCAGGTGATCAGCAGTTGAAGAAACTCAAACTGGCCCATCTGGCACCTAAAATCATTCCACGGTGGACATCACTGAATCACATTTTTCCCCCATTCTGATGGTTGATGTGAACATTAACTGAAGCTCCTGACCCATATCTGCATGTTTTTATGCACTGCTGCCACACGATTAAGTGATTAGATAATCACATTAATAAGTAGGTGTAGTGTACCTAATAAAGTGGTCAGTGTGAGTCTGCTTTTTTAGAATGAGTCTCTCAACAGCAGTTTCTCAACAGCAGTTTGGTTTCCATAGTTTTCTTTCTAATGTTATTGTGGCCCTTTAAATTCCTGTTTGAAAAGGGGAGTAGAGAAAGTCAGATGCACAAAAGCACTAGGGCTTTTAGACTGGACGCAGAGCAAAGGAAGACAGACTCTGTGTACGCTTGGTCACAAATACCCTTTCATTGATGGCACTCTGATAATCCTGAGCCTGAGAAGCATTCTGTTCCAATATCTCAAGCATGGAGAACACTGCTATTCACAACGGTCAGTGCCCCATTTATTTCTGCAAATTCCCCTATTCATCACAATGCTCATACTGTAGCTGGGCCTGATTGGCTGAGCATACAAGCACCTTACAGTCCTTCATTGTGTTGTTGGGCCACAATGAGCTAAATGTCCTGAAGGGCTGCTTGATCGCCCACCTCTCTCCCCCTAACACTGTTATCCCTTTCATAATGGCAGCGAAATGGTATGAATGTCAGCAAAGAGCAATTGTTATCTGTTTTCAGACCAATGATAAACATCGTTATACCTCAGGACATGAGTCATGATGTTTGTGTCGTGTACATCCTCTTGAACTGGATCAGTCTCTCGAAATGCCCCACTGTTTGTGTGTGTCTCTGTATCTTTTTCTATGGCTCTTTCCTTGTCTCGATTTGTGTTCTCTCTTTAGCAGTCTTGGCACTCTTAAAAGCTGCCATGTACACTGGTGGCCAAAAGTTTGGAATAATGTACAGATTTTGTTGTTTTGGAAGGAATTGGTACTTTAATTCTCAATTGAAGTGGCATGCAACAGATCACAAAGTATTATAAGGACATTACAGATGTAAAAAACAGCACCATCATTATTTGAAAAAAGTCCATTTTGATCCAATCTAGACTGGCATGTCTTAGGGTCAATATTAGGTCAAAAATGGCAATAAAGAAACTGCTTTCTCTAGAAACATATCAGTCAATCATTGTTTTGAGTAATGACGACTATGCAATGCTTGAAATTGCCAAAAAACTGAAGATTTCATACAAAGGTAAACACTGCAGTCTTCAAAGACAAAGGACAACTGGCTCTAACAAGGACAGAAAGAGATGTACAACTAAACAAGAGGATATGTTTGAGATTCAGACGCCTCACATGTCCTCAGCTGACAGCTTCATTGAATTCTACCCGCTAAACACCAGTTTCATGTACAACAGTAAAGAGAAGACTCAGGGGTGCAGGCCTTATGGAAAGAATTGCAAAGAAAAAGCCACTTTTGAAACAGAAAAACAAAAAGGTTAGAGTGGGCAAAGAAACACAGACATTGGACAACAGATAATTTGAAAAGAGTGTTATGGATCTTTACCCCATTGAGATTTTGTGGGACCAGCTAGACTGTCACATCTATGGCAAGTGCTACAGGAAGCATGGGGGGAAATGTCACCTGGCTAACTGGACAAACTGACAGCTAGAATGCCAATGATCTGCAAAGCTGTCACTGATGCACGTGGAGGATATTTTTTGATGAGAACTCTTTGAAGTAGTTTAAGAAGTTTTGAAAAAAAAATCAAATTGTAGGAGTAATTTTTCATGTTATTAATGTCCTGACTATACATTGTGATCAGTTGAATGCTACTTTGGTGAATAAAAGTACCAATTTCTTTCCATAAGAGCAAAATCTGTTCATTATTCCATTATTCCACTTTTGGCCGCCAGTGTATATCGTGAATGTAATTGAAAATTAACTATCACTTTATCAAGTCTTTGTTCTATGCTGTTCCTCCACTCATTTCACACATTTCAACTCTCGCTTTGTTTCACTGTCGTGTCTAGGTTAAAAAAAAAAATCTTTCCCATGTTCACTTTCTTGATCTGTTTATTAGTTTGTTTAGCTCTTTAAATATTTATTTCTTAATTTGCTTCTTTTGTGGTGTTCTTAATTTTGCGGTTTGTTTTTTATTTTTCTGTTTTGCAAGTTGAGCCTTTGTTAATCTGTTAGAAATGTATTAAACAGCCATTTTTCACAATATCCTTTTTGTCTAACTTTTTGGTTTTCTGTTCCTTATACAACTATAGGGCATGTAAATTTGAGGTGCAGAAGTTCTCGTTTATATTGGTTAGTTTATGAAGGATAAGGGATTATGTGAAGTCACTCCCACCATTATCACAAAAATAAACCTTGACACAATGCTTGCACAGATTTATACAAAATTAGTTGTCTAACTTTTCATCAATTACACAATTTAGTAGGTATTATACAAAACTATTTGTCCACAGAATGTCCGAACCAAGAGTTCTAGAGAGCCATGTAATAAGAGATTAGAAAGACTTAAATCATTATTACTGTCCGCATACGTTTTTGTCTAAAAGCTGAAGTATGTAATTTCTGTGACATTAACGCAACCAAACATAATTGCAAAAATGTTGCTTTCTGAATACACCCTTGCATGCAGTCGTTCAGACATTAAGATAGTCCCCCCAACTCACGGCATTGGTTGAGTAATGTTGTTGAAGTGGGTTTAAGCGTGTTGCTCAAAACAAACACTAGCATTTTTATAATGCCAAAGATATGCAGTGTTCACAATTTGTTTTTAAATTAACCTGTGAATGGCTTACTAATAGTTGTCTCTGCATACTAAGTTGGGAAAGAAGTATTTTAACACTGAAAAGTTACATTCTTTAGCTTTAAAGGAATATTCCGGGTTCAGTTCAAGTTAAACTCAATCGACAGCATTTGTGGCAAAATGCTGATTACCACAAAAATGTATTTCTGCTTGTCCTACCTTATATTTAACTCCGATTATTGCTGATTTTACACTGAGGCTATATGTGAAGCTGACTGTTGTGTAACAGAGTTTAGTTTGTTTGATCTGTTGGCACAATGTGTAATCTCCACTGCGGTCTGGTGTATTTGTGCTTCACTGATAATTGAAGATGTGTGAATAATAGAAGATTGAAACATCACACAATGACCTCTTGGCTCAATACAAAGAATACATATTTCAAAGCTGCATGTTTTTATTATTGCTGGTACATTTTAACATTTGGAATATTATATAATATTTTTGCTATTTGTGATTTATTTATAATAATCAAAAGCCCTCACATGCACGTTACCTACCCTTTGAGATTATTCAACAATGCTTCTTTTTTGTATCATAAAACAATTAACAGAATATGGGTTTGGAATGACAAACTGCTGAGTAAATGACCATTTTCATATTTGGGTAAATTATTCCTTTAAACTGTGGGAGGCTTCTGATGTGTTTCAACATGTTTTTTCCATGTGTGTCATGTGTGAACTGACTGTTATGTGAATTTGTTGTTTTACCATATTTGAGTATTACGCAAAGGTAAGTTTATGTGTGAAATGCTTTTTCTCTTGTGTAAGAACATCTAAGTGTAGCTTCACTTTTTACCCTGTCTTCTTGTGACCCCACAGTGTCCCTCATGAACCTTTGTGCTGAGACTGAACAGTGTGTATATGTGTGTGTGTGTGTGTGTGTGTGTGTGTGTGCACGATCTAAGCATCCCACCCTCCTCCCTTCATGTCCGATTTGTCACTATTCTCTGCAGAACCACGAGCCGCTGCAAGACAATGACTCGGACCTCATCCTGAATGAAGGAGACCTGTCGCTTCCATATGGTATCACGGCCAATGGCGCGTCCTCTTCCTCCGGACCCGAGGGCTCGGCCTGGAGCTGGGGAATTAACAGCAAACGCAGCGACAGCACATCGGAGGACGCTCTGGAGAGAGAACTGGACACACGTGAACATGAGCTCTTGAGCCGTGGCACTCGTCTTGTTTTCCCCATCGAGGACCTTGCTTGATTCCTAACTTTCACACATAGCTCATTAAAGACCTCAATCTTTAAACCACACCACCCTTTGCTCCATACCTCCACTCTTCTCGCACATATCTCCATCTAACCACATGGACCCCTCAAAAGATCTCATACATGCGGGTGGAAAATGTGAATGGACCAAGATGGAGAGGAGGAGGGTTTCAAGCTCTTGGACGAAGAGCTTTTCATTCTCATCTGTTGAGGTGATGTTAGATATTCTGGGGCAGTCTGATCATCTCCAGACAAAAGGACTTGAGACTTTTAATCAGTGACTTACTGGAAAGAAACGGCTTTCCTGTTTTGACTGAATATTGAAAGATTTGGGCATATATTGACTTGACTTGCTTTTTGGTAATGATTGAAGCTGAACGGTCGCTGTGTGTTTCTCTGCTTCCCTTCACATTCACATGCCACATTGACGTTCATTCTTTGTTATCTGTTGTCAATGCTGCTACAAAATCGAATACATCGAAGAAGCTGGAAATATGACTGATAAACACAGTCACTCTTCTAAAATATAAAGATTGAACCGGCACACCAGTACTACATCAGACCTCGCTCAATCATTTGCATTTAAATGATTGTTTTTCCCATCAGGCAAATGAGTGAATGCTGATAGTGTTTATAAATGCACTAGGCAGGACATGAAAGCCTACAAACACAATAGCAACATTGTTCGACATGAGTGCATGCCTCATCTCATAACTGCCTACTCAAATCATGTAAATCTTTTTTTACAAAGATCGAGTTTCAGTTCAACATTTTTCCTGCGACATTTTGGTTGTGCGAATGCTTCTTGCTTTAAAAGGTCAAGTGGAAGCTCCGCTGCACCCCTGACATCAAATTGGAATTGTCTCCTGGCTAGTCATTGTAAATATGAATCTGTAGATTTTTTTTTTTTTTTACAGCGGTATACAACCAGAGTGTATGACCCATGCACTTTAGATGCAGTCCTTACATGCATGTATTGCAAGTGGAAGGAGTGTTACTTATTCTATTAGCTTACCTTTACATCCACAGAGCTGGAAGTGGTAGGATTTTGCAGTTGTCAAAAAGACCCCATGTCTGCATCAAATGTGTGTTTGGGGTTCCCTTCACACCTCCACACAATGTATAATTATGTTCATTAAGGTGGATCTTTGCATTGTGTATGAGTTGCAACTATACGACTACGCAATCGTGGAATGTGGAATCCATGGTATGAGATTGTAGTATTTGGTTCGAGTCCTCCTCAGTCAAGTCCGAGTATTTTTCACCCAATTTGGAATGCCCAATTCGCAATGGGTTTTTAAGTCCTCGTGGTCACATAGTGACTCGCCTCAATCCGAGTGGGGGAGAATGAATCCCAGCTGCCTCCGCGTCTGAGACCGTCAACCCGCACAGCTTGAGCGCGTTGCCACAGAGACACAGCACGTGTGGAGTCTTCACGCCATCCACCGCGGCATCCACGTGTTGCAATCTCTATGGGGGCTTTCACACTTGGTTCGATTGCCTGTTCCGAACCAGAGTTCGATTGCTCCCCCCTCCCCCCGATGGACTGTGTTCACATTATATATTTGTATCCGAACCGCGGTACGCTTGCGTCATCAAGCTGCAGCTGGTGCGTAATCGTGTTGCTTGATAACTGCGAAATGAAAAGGCGTCAAAATTCAATGAATAGACTTGCTCGGTTCACATTTGTTCTTTTTTTTAACCTTTTGGTTTTGTTTTCAACATCAAGATACAGAAACACACTTGCGTCTGTCTGCCGCAAAAATACTGAAATCGTTCAAAAGACAGCGGGCTGTCCGCCGAAGACAATTTTTGCGAAGGCAAGCAGAAATCATCTCTCTGCTTGCAGTGCGTGATGCGTCAATCCCGCTTTTCGTCAAGGTAAGTGTATATACACACGCACGCACGCACGCATCGAAAGTAAACTCTTTCCGCTCATTTTGAAAGTGACGCGTGTGAGACTGACGACCACATTATACGTCATCAATAGCGGTTCACTTCTGCGGTTTGGTTCGATTGCGTTCATATCAGCAGCGAACCGTACTGGAGTTCACATGAACCGTACCCCAGACCACCTTTTTAAGCGGACCCGAGTACGGTTCGCGGGTGCGCACCCGAGTTCGGAAGACAGCGTTCACATCATCCAAACGAAATGAACTCTGACGTCATTCGAACCGGGGTGCGCACCAAAAGTGCTAGTGTGAAAGCCCCCTATGGCTAATGACTGTTTGTGTAATAATTGTTCATGAGTCCCTACTTTGCCCTGAGCTGTAAAGCTGCCCACATTTCTTAACAAAAATACTGTACATTCTTTGGTTTCCCAGCATCTTCTGAACATTTGAGTTCTTCCCAACAAGTGCTAAATTATATAGACATCCTGCTTTTGACACTTAGGACAATTTGATGGATACATACACAACTATTACAAAAGGTGCCAACATTCATTGATGCTCAAGAAGGCAACACAAGAACCAAGGGGATGCAAACTTTTAAATGGGATGATTTGTGTAAATTACAGTACATTTTTTGTAATGTAGCTCTTGAAGGGAATTACTACATAAAATATGTAATCTTTTATCTCTTTTGCATACATTCTGAAATGGTTGGGGGTATGCAAACTTCTGCAATATATAGTTTGTGAAATTTTATATTTTATCAAATTGTTTGTTTTCACCATTTAACCACATTTTAGTTTTTTTTTTATTTTCATATTCCACATAGCCTGCCCTATTCTATCCATATGATGTCATATTGCATGTGTAATTATGAGAAGACAGGTACACATTTTAACATAACGTTGGAACCTAAAATTCAAAATGCAATCCCCACATCTCAACATTTAAAGGAATGTTCCAGGTTCAATACAAGTTAAGCTCAGTCAACAGCATTTTTGGCATAATATTGATTATCACAATAAACTCTTTTTCTTACCCCTTTTCGTTAAAGCAAAAATCTGTTACAGTGAAGCACTTACTTTGGAAGTGAATGGAGATTCACTTGAATTGGGCCAATTTCAAAGAAATGTGAACCTTATAATTTTATAAAAGCTTGCATTAATTCTTATGTTAAATCTCATGTGTTATTTGAGCTGTACATTTGTTTAAATAGTCATTTTTACGTCGTTTTAGGGTTTGTTGACATTACGTCATCATGGCAATGAAGTTGTAAAATTGGATATACATTTACACAGAAAAGGTTAGCAAGTGATTTTATCAACCTAAAATCATGTTTCATGCATATCCTTTGTCTTGTGGCTATACTTTTGAAAAAGTGCATATTTTAATGTTCACAAATTGGCCCCCATTCACTTCCATTTTAAGCGCCTCACTGGACCCCAGAACTTTGCTCTTTTTAAAGAAAAGGAGGGACGAATCAATTTATTTTTGTGGTAATTAATATTATGCCACAAATGCTGTCGATTGAGCTTAACTTGTATTGGATTCCTTTAAGTGTTTGTACTATGTATAAGTGCAGTGTATCTGTCTGAAGGTGACACTTGTCTGATTTACCTCCGTGCTCGTGGGGAAAATGAACTCCGAAAACTCCCCGCTTACATTTTCACTTGTTGTGCGAAGACATGGATCTGCTTTCAGCTCGTTGCAAACAAATTTTTTCATTATTTTGGGCGTTTGCGCTGACTGACAGGATGATATAGAGCGCATGATGTCACTTTCATGTATCGTCAAATAAACGTGCGACGCAACAAAATTAATTTTCTTCTCAGTTAATTCATCAAGGACCAGTTTAAGCTGACAAAACTGCGTGGACCACAAGAGACTACAGATGCCTACATGCGTGGCTACATTACGCCTAAAAAGACTTAATAGCCCAATATTAATAATATTTTTCATATTTTTTTTTTGTAAACTGTGAGAGACATGATGTGGGTGACTTGACTTAATGAAGTTCTTAACCATGACGAAACCTCGATGCGAGCACAGTCTTGACTGCACAAACAGCGTGTGCGATTTGACCAGTTGTCAGGTCCCGTGCAAAACTGCCGTGTAGTGTCCAGTACATTGAATACATACCTGTCTTTGTGTTCGTCATGCCAGTCACCTCGGTAATTGATGTTATACAGTAGTCTCTGCAGTAACATTCAAGTGTATTGGTTGACTGAGTGTGCCACTCTGCATGTGTGTTTGCCCCACACGGGTGCTACCAGGGTCGTAGCTAGTGGGGTGAAAGGTGGTAACGATTCTAGGTGCCCAGGGGGCCCCACAACAAATTCTGTATTTTTTTTAATAGGAAAAGGGCTCTCGCTACGATTACCTCGCTACGGCCCTGGGTGCTACTACAACTACTTGCAGACAGAGTGTCCATTAATTTCTGTTTCATTATTTTGATTTATTTCTTTTGTTCATTGCGTCACAAATCAAATGCCTTGGACTCAGAAAGAAATCCCGAATCACAAAGGCTCGAGTCAAAATGCATCAGTCTGCGACAAGTCCAAGTCCTTTGTAATTGGACTCGTGACTCGACTCCGAACTCGAGTACCCCAACTCTATGAGATTGACAGAAGGCAGTGGGCCATTTCTCAGTCTTTACAGTAAATGGATGGCTCCATTCCATTTACAGCCAATGTGCACTCCTACCATTCTAAGCAAATTATATTTCCACTGCGTCTAGAGAAGGATTATCTCCTGAATAATGAATGCGAGTCTAAAGTGCAAGTGCTTTTTCAAATTAATGAATAACTTTACCCCTTATCTGTTCTGGTAAAAGTGTGAAAAGTAATCCTTCATTCTGATATATCCAACTTTACAATAAACTAACCTTGCGCTCTCTCTGTGAAATAACTGGGATAATATTACAGCTGCCTCCAATATTGTCTGCTCGCGTCTGGCTGCCGTTCGCTTTTAACAGGGCATGATTACACAACTTCAAAAGAATTGAGTTTCACACCTCAGAATATTTGTTTACGATTTGGTTTCCAAGCGGGAATGAAAATGGAGATTTGCACTATTTAAATGGGGTTTCCGCTAGCAGATGACCAGAGTAATTTTGTGACAATAGCAGGGATAGTTCATCCAAATATTAAAATTGTTATCATTCACTCTCCCTCATGTTGTTCCAAACTCATAAGATAATCTAAGTTTTAAGTCACCATTCACTTTGTATGGCAAAAAGAGACAACTGCAATGAATGGTGACAGAGACCAACATACTGCCTATCATCTCCTTTTGTGTTTCACATAAAAAAGAAAATCATATGGTTTAGAACCTCATGAGGGTGAGTAAATGATGACATAATTTTTTTTTTGCATGAACTGTTCCTTTTAACTGCCTGTAGCAAAAGACTGAATTAACCTGGGCACATGTCTGATAGCTTTTTGCTCACCATACAATGGTGGATTTGTACATTCAGTATATGTAAAACCTTTATGTATCATACATTTGTTTTTCCACTTGCTGTTCTGCATGTCAGTATCTGCCATTTAATCAAACAAAACAAATATTTAATCAAGCTGCCATATCTGTGATGTACTGAATTACCAAGATGCTCTATTTTCCCCTCATCTGTGGTATGCATTGTAGTTCAACAAATTGTACATTTATAAAAATAGCCAATGTATCAAAGTGGTCTTTAGTAGTAATATGCAAAGCTATTAATTTTTTTTGTATGTCATTAACAATAAAGCAAGAAAACATTACTACAAAATTTTATTAACATCAAATTTACATACATTGCTTAATCTGTTTTGAATACTATGCTGATGCTAGTGAAACTTTGTAGTATGGCACTTTTCATGCCACTGTCTCCTTAAAGGGGTCATGACATGGGTTTTTTATTGTATTATTATGTTCCCTTAGGTGCAATTATAGTATTAATATATTTTTTTTTAAGAAAAACTTTTAAAATCTAGTGATTATGACCTTTTCCCACCCTGTTTCTCATCCTCTGATTCAAACAGTCTGTTTTGGGGGCGTTTTCCATTTAAGACTTCAGTGTTAACGCCCACTGTTATGATTGGCTAACGTCAGTGCCAATGTATCAATTATTGACGCCCCCAGCCAGAACAATATGCAAGTAAACTAAGTAAAAACACTGTGATTATTCATAATGAATGAAATTGCGCTTTAAAAAGTAGTTTAAAGTTTAAAATAGATTACTTACAGTTTGCGTCGTCGTTGTTCCCAGAATAGTCGGCACGGACTTATCTTTGAGCAACAGTTTTCTGGCAAAGCCAGCATCATATTGAGATTTGTTCTCAAAACAGTCATCCTTAAAATGTACAGAACAAACGCTTAAGTTAACACTGCCGTGACTGGAACGTCCACAAAAAATAAACTGCATCCATTTTTCCCTGACGTCTGGATTTTTCGGCAGCTTATTCAGAGGTTTTGTTTGACCACAGCCAGGAACAGCACATCTGTGTGGCATCGTAATTTTCCTGTGCACAAGTAGTCTCTGTCAGAGCTCGCTGTCCATCGACTGAACACTTGTGAGGCGACGGCGATACTGAAATGGCGTAGTTGTCTTAGCTTAAAGCGTAGTTATCTTGTGCTGGAGGCGGTCATATGCAAACGCTGGTACGTCACTTCTAACCGCCACGTCACTTCTAACCATGAATCCAGAACGAGCTGTATTTTGAGCTTGATTAAATAAATGATTCGTTTAGAATGGGGAGGACGTCTTAAAATATTAAACTTGCAGGACGTTTTAATGATACAAAGACCTCTTATATACCAAAAGATCAAGGCAAATTTGGTTTCTCATGTCATGACCCCTTTAAGATGATTCGCTTATGTTTTCCTCTCTTGTAAGTCGCTTTGGATAAAAGCGTCTGCCAAATGAATAAATGTACATAAGTCTTATTTATAAATAACAGAATTGTTCATTGAAGGATTTAGTTGTTAATTTCCATCGGAGTGAAAGTGACGCAGCGGATTAAAAGAACACTAGTCAACAAAATAACTTTGACAAAAAAATAAATAATAATACTGTAAAGTTTTTGACAAGTAGCATTTTCAATGAACCCCTGTATGTTTTAAGTATAGGTTAGATGTTCCGCCATTTACATATTCAAATTGTAAAACTATCCTTTTCATGGCCTGTTTACATGCGTGAAGACTAACAGCCCGGGGCAAACTCAAGCAATCTTCATACAAAAAGAATGAACTTATGATCCCCATAGGGAACTGAGAACATTCACACCTCCGCTGGGGGTTTGTAAATTGTTGAAAAGAGGCTACAGGTGTTTGCACTTCCTTTGGGAAAACTCTTTCTCCTTCACCTCTCACTTGATCTTCAGTTCACCACATTGTACTTGGTGCTTTACACTACAAATAACATCTGTATTCATTTAATGGGCGTTGACACCGATATTGGATTGTTCATGATGGATAATCCTCTTCCTGTATTGAGGAATCCAGAAACGCCTATGAATGTTTTAGTTTTCATTGATTCAATCCAACACACTGGCAACACTCAAATGTTTGCCAAGAAATGGAACTGGACAGTTAAAAACGTTGCTTTTATTTAGCCCCTTCTTCAGGCCTTGTGAATATGCAAAAGCACATGAGCTCTCACACACAAAGACCCAAGCGTCTGTCTCCTGTGGCTGATTAGGGTCTGCTGGGGATTGGGGCAGGGATTATTGCTGATGAAATCTGTCTGTCAGGACATAGCTGAGACCGAGCCTTTCATAGCTGATCCATTATCTTTTTCATCTATGTTTCCACCCTGTTATTGTTAGTGTCTGTCTCATAGGACTTTTGTCAGTATCATTTGAAGTCTCCTATCAAACCATTGTGTCGTCCACTCTGCATCCCATGATGGCACTGTGAGGGAGATCTCATGGTGACGTTCCTCGACTCTGTCAGTGTTTCAGCACAGCTGGATTTATATTCATGTCAGGTTCTTCCTCTATCCTCTTCTGCTTCCTGTACATCAGATTCCTGAATCAAAGGAGAAAAAAATTCTACAATGAAATAAACATTTTGATTTAAGCTTTGTTTTTATGATTTCATCGTCAGACTGAGTGATATTTTCAATGTTTACTGAAAACATGGATGCTGTATAGAATGTTAACATTTTAGTCATTGCAGGTTCAAATACAAGTTTAACGTAATCGAAAACATTTGTGGCTCAGTGTTGATTACCTCACAAAACAACTTCAACCTGCTCCTCGTTTATTAAAAAAAATATATATATATAAATATTGTGGTTACTATCAATGCACTTACAATAGAAGTAAATGGGGCCAGTCCATAAACATAAAAAAACCCACACTTTTTCAAATGTACAGCCACAAGACATAAACATAATTCATGTCAACATCATTTTAGTGTGATCAAATCTGAGATTTACCAATTTATGCATTTATCAGATTACTGGGTTTAGCGGCGTCACATTGTCATAACAAAGTTGTAATTTTGGATATAACTTCACTAAAATAGTAACACATATATTGTTTACATCTTTTTGAATATACTTTTTGAAATGGTCTCTATTTAATGTTTATGGACTGGCCTCATTCACTTCCACATTAAGTGCCATAGTGTAACTGCGATTTTATTTTAAAATAAACTTAAGGACAAGCCAAAAACAATGTGTGCTCCTTAACATTGTCACACATGCGGTTGATTTGAGTTTAAAGCTGAAGTATGGAATTTATGCGCCACCAAATAGAATTGCTAAATTAACTTTGTTTTCAAAACAGCTTTCTGAATACGCCTCCCATCTCCCATTGGTCAAACAAAGAGATAATCCCACCGCCAACTAATGCTATTGTTTGAGTAATGTTGTGTTGCTCAAAACAAACAGTTATTTTCATAGCGCCACAGAAACACGGTGCTTTAATAGCTTACTTATAGAAGTTTCTGCATATTAAGCTGGGATAGAAGTATTTTTAAACAGAAAAAGTTACATAATAATTATTGTTTCCAAACAGGTTTTACAAACACTTCCCCCGTCTTTCAGTTTTCTGAAAAATGTGTTGTCCTGCCGCAAATTTGAACCATCAGTTATACCAATATTGGGTATGTCAGGTCACTGAAACAAACAATGTGCAATTCCGTTCAGTGCCTCTAGTGGTGCAGAAATCAGGGTAGGGGATGCTCTTTAGCTTTGGCAAATCGCCTACTGGATGGAAACTCAGACAATGTGTGCATAATGAAAGTGCAACGCACTCCCACTCTTTTGAATGGTGGTGCAGAAATGACACACTGCACCATTAAGGCCTATCTATACCAAAAGATAATATAAAAATATATTCGGTCTGAACAAGACTTATCCATATGGACTTATTCAAAATGGGGATGAAAATTCGACAATAGTTTTTAGGTTTGCAAACTGAAGTAGCGTTTGGCTTTGTAGTTCTTCTCTGAGGATTATGGCAGATCGCAGACCTGCTGAAAGCTACACTACACCACCTAGAGTGACGGAGTAAATTTTACATTCATATAATATTCATATCACTCTTAATATGCCAATAGTTTTGCGATTAGCTTTGATTTTTTCACCCATTTCCCCAAAAGTAAAAGCAACGTTCTTAAGTCAAAACAATATACAAATACATATGCTATGTTATACAATACATCCTTTAGAAAACTTGAGGTCAACACAAGATCATAGTCTTATCTGGCACCAAGAGACAGTTACTGTACTGGTCAGCAGCGTCACTCTGGTGCAAACAAGTCTACGTTTTGTCACAGCAAACCCTCTAAAGCCCTCACAGATTGAGCTGGTGACAGGCGCAGGAGGCCTGGTTCCTCCACCCAACACAAAGCAGTCCCTGTTTCAGCCTGTCACAACCACGTGTGATTGGTCTGTGTTAGGTCATCCCAGCCTTCCCATCGCATACTCTATCTACAAAGAAACTTGAATCACGATCCTTCAGTCTTTCATACAGCACAGTTATAAATACCTCACCATGAAATTAAACACAAGAATGATAGTTAATTGATTTGTGACACTTTACTAACAGAGCTGTGTATCACTGTCACTGAAATGGGCAGATATTTTTAACAGTCTCACTGCTGAGAAATAATTTTGTATATGCTGGAAATTATTTATAATTAATGCTGACACCAAGTACAGCATTTCTTTGTCATTATATAGGCTAGAACAGAAATAAAACTGATGATATTGCTGACCGTGGTCTATTTAGCAAATCACAAAATTACGCCATTTCAGAACTTCCCTAAATTCACAAGAGGAGTACTAAAACCTCATGAGTCTACTGGCTCCATGTATGTACTATCGGACCCAAAATGGATCTGTGACATTAACTAAACTCTTTTCGCTTGTTTTAAAATGTTAGAATGAAACATTTGAATTATTAATGCTCTATAATGCATGTAGATAGCTGATTCTGCAGTCAGTTAGCAAACCAGTGTATTTATGTAAAAATTCTTGATTAAAATGTTCAGACACATACCTGTCTTATTAACCTTTCTCTGGAAAACATTAATCTGCAGAAATTCAGAATTGCAAACTTGAAGTAACTTTTTGATATCCACTCTACTAGAGCATTGTAACAGCATTGTGTAATATTTTTAAACACAAGATCAAAAAGATAACTGAAAATGAGAGCAAAAACACACCTACAAAGCAATGATTTAGACATATTTATGGAGGATAAGATCTCAACCATTTGATAAAAATTTTGTTTCCTCTTCCCAAGGGGAAGATGAGCATTATAAAATCATATCTTGTTCTCTTTAAAAGACAGCGCTCCGTATAGACCAAAATACATTCCCAGACAGCGTGACTCATCCCTTGTTATAGCTGTCAGTCACTCGGCTCTGCATATGTACATGGAGTTCAGTCCCACTGCATACTGCCAATACAATCCATTTTGATCATTTTACAACTAGACTGGTTACAGTATTGCATAACCAGTCTTTGACATAAAATGTTGGCATGCAACTGATTAAATCATCAATGTACAGTTCTGCTTTATAAATGTAGCTAAACCCTACCTTTATACTTAACTGTGGTTAGTTGAAAGCATTGAAAACATGCCGTTTTTTATAGTGGAGGTCACATTTATTTTGACCATTGCTGTTTGTCCTGATGTACTGTAGTTAGTAGTAATACTTTGCAGTGTCCTTGTTAAATGTATTACATGTAAATATAAATAATTATTTTAGTAATACTTTTTCCTCTTACAAAAACGTACGATGACAGTACCATGGTGCAGTGAGGTTAATAACATTGTTCTGAATGATTACCATATTCACATAACATGGTATTTACATGATACTTCAAGGTACTTCAAATGATAACATGGTATCAGAGGCGGCGGCAGCCGATTTTGCCGGGGCTCCAGCCCCGAATGTTTTGAGTGTAGCCCCGAATGTATTTTGAAAAGTTGACTGACAAATATGAAACCGGACAATAGCCTATGTAAACCCCCGAAATCATAAGTTGCCTTATTTCATTGTGCTTTGCACATACTGCATACAGCCTCTAAAAATAGACATAGGCATAATCTAGCCTATAGAATAAGTTCCTTTGCTGTCGGTAGCCTATGGGCGACTCCGTTTCTTCCTCTCTGTCGAATATGCAGCAGGTAGGGGAGGAGCTTGCACAGTCGTTGACATCAACTTACGTTACTTAGTGGCGAGTTAGCAGGAAAGACAGCAAAAATGAAGCAAATGAGGCTTTGGGGATTTTTCCGAAAGAAGTCAGAGGGTAAGAATTCACATTTGTTTTTGTCCTTAAAGTCTGAAGATCATCATCTGACTGGCTTTCACCCACAGTAGGCTAAACCTCAAGAGGTCCGCTACTGACCGTCATTACATGTTGTAGCCTATAGCTTCCTTGTTAGAGCATCCACCTCTCATGCCGGAGACATCGGTTCGAGTCCCGTTCGGAGTATACTTTTCTTGTTTATAAGGTGTTGTTTTCGCTAAGGATAACCAATAAGCATTAGCATAAAATGTATGTGTGACTTGTTTTGTGATATTAGTTTGTAGTAAATTACAAAATCATTTAATCAAATCAAAGTGTATGAGTGTAGCAAAGATGAGCTACAGACTGAGGAGCAGCAGCAGCAGTTGTGCCAGAATCAGGCATGGAAACTGGTAACAATTAATCAGTCACTTTACTTTAGAGAAAGTTAAAAGTGAAACATTGTTTATCCCAATGATCCTAATGAAAGGATTTTGACAGATGATCATGGAGAATTATATACAGTTCGATGCCATGGTGTGTCAATGAACTTAGACTAAAGTCATTCATGTATTGCTTTAACTTAGGATCATTATACATCATTTTGAATATTTATGTCAAAAAATATACATTATTTATATTAAACATTTTTTTTTTACCTCACTTTACTCACTATAATATAACTCTTTTGTGATTACTTTATGGTAATGTACATGAAAATTCAAGAATCATGATAGATATTAGGGCAATCCCACTGATCTGCTCTTCCCAATACATTTTCTTCAATGGTATTGGTCTACAATTTGACATAAGTAGCACTTGATGAATTAGTTGTTTGAAGCTGATTTGCAATAAGTTATGTGCTGTATCTGTTCTTTTGCATCACAGATGATTCAGGGAGGAGAGAGGATGTTGAGGATAGTACTAGAGTGGAAGATTTAGGAACTGTAGAAACAGACCCAGCCAGAGCAAAACTCAAAAAATACCCTCTCACCAGCTTTGGACTACAGAGAAGTGGTTGCTAGTGTGAAAATAAAATTGTCTGGGCTAAGCCACGGATGTCCTTCAATGCTGGAAACGCCTCTGCATGGTATTGTGGTTTATGTCCAAAAAAACATGGAAATACTATGTAACTTCAATATATACCATTTATACTGAATGATTAACATATTAACATATTCAGCATAACATGGTATTCATGATACTCCAAGGTACTTCAAATGATATATATGGAATTCCTCAAGGTAATACTAAGAATACCATAGTATTAACATGGTTCATGTCCAAAATGGAATCACCAAAATAATTACACATTAAGTACATGCCGGGCTGGAAATGGGGGGGAACTAGCTAAAAAAAAATTCAAACTAGCTACATTTGTTAGGGGAATAAAGGGTATTTCTTCTTTTCTCCACTAAATGGCCTACAAAAACTTAAATATGTGGGATCTTCTGCGTCTGTGGTTGCACATTGTTGAATATTGCGAGTGGCCAGAACACATTCACACAACAGATCCACACGTGCTCAATTTACAAATCCATGAACCAGAAGAATGCACAAATATATGGGTTTCTTTGCCCACAATACCATCCACAAGTACACAAGTGAATGTGTAATTTAGTGTACATATAAATGCTGAGCCATTTGTATTGGTATTCTTCTTCGAGAACTTCTGTTCTGCAGTCTTGATCTACACGCGCAATGCTGGGGGAGTGGTTTAGCGTGACACATCAAATGCCCATTCATTAAAATTAAGGGAAGTATCCAGTAGATTTGGCTATTATTATTATTTTTTTAAGAAAAAAAAAAAAGTCTTCAGAATGTTCATTTCTCAAGTGTAATGCGGTCATAGATTACAGAGATATAAAATCTACAATCTGAAATAAGTGCTTTATGTTTTTATTTATACTAAATGTTTTAACCATGATGACAAAGCCTCATTTTCAGCAGTCATTACTCCAGTCTACTAAGAAAATAATGTGTCACATCATCCTTAAGAAATCGTTTAATAGGCCAGGTCTCCTAAGCAACCAAATTGGCCTGTTTGTTAGGGATGGTAGAGTCACATGGTGTAACCCCCTCATGGTTGCTATAGCTGTGATTCTTGCTCTTGGAGGGGCGCATGGTGAGTTGTGTGTGGATGCCGCAGAGAATAGCGTGGGCCTCCACATGCGCTACATCTCCGCGGTAACGCGCTCAACAAACCACTTGATAAGATTCATGAATTACCGGTCTCAGACGCAGAGGCAACTGAGATTCGTCCTATCCGGGTGGCATAGGATGAATCTCAGTTGCCTCTGCGCCTGAGACCGGCAATTGAGGCGAGTCACCACGCCACGACGAGGACTTAGGTTTCAGTTACGTACCAGATCACTTTGTTTTTGTCGAACAATAGAACTAATTTAACAGAGTTGACTTAAGGTGCATTTAATTTAATCTGGCACTTTATTCACCATTCTCACCTACCTGACAATTCAAGAGCTAAAAGAGACCAAATGCATTGGGAATTTGGCATTCCAAATTGGGGAGGAAATGGTAGAAAAAAATAAATAGTTTAATGTTAACTTAGAACGAAAATAACATGTATTTTTGTTAAAACGATTAAAATGGTTGTGCTACATAATGAAGTGTGGGAATCGCAGTATAGTGTCTTTTTCCAGTTGAGATATTGCATTTTTTATTAATTACTTATCACTTTCAAGTTCAAATTCAGTTTTAAAAATAACCAAAAAGAAACATATTTCTCCTCAAATTCAACAATTTAACGCTCTTTTGAGAGATGAAAGCTGTTTCATGCACTTCTGTTTAGAAAAGATAAAACAAACTTGATCTGAGAGAGAGAGAGAGAGAGAGAGAGAGAGAGAGAGAGAGAGAGAGAGAGAGAGAAAGAGGGGTGGAGTCTCTAAATTGAGAAAAAGACTCCTCACAGGTCATCACAGAAAGTTTGAAGAATACACTGTTTATTTTAAAAGAAATAGTCAATTGTAACATTATAAATGCCGTTACTGTAATTTTTCCATTATTTTCAGTGTGACTTGACCTTTCAACCTGCGGCTAAAAATGCTAAATAGGTTGAGTCCAATCCCCTCTATAAAGCGAGCATCCTGTTGCACATATAGTGGACAGAAAAACACAGTTAAGCACTTAAACCTACCAGACACTCGTGTTTCGATGAACTTAGATCTTGTCCATGTTCCTCTTCTGATAACCCAGCTGTCTCATGACTTCACTGCAGTAAGCTTCAACCTGGTTCACCTGCTCCACATTCAGCCTTTCCCTCCAGGCGAATATGGCCTCTTTCGCGTCTCTGGACGATATGAGGAAAGGCTTATCTGAAGAGTAACCCTGTCCGTGGGTCATGTTCACCACAAACTTCTCCATGGCTGGAGAGAGGGTGAGGTTGGAGAAACGATAGAGTCTCTGGAGCTCGGCCACGGGTCTCATGACCAGATCTTCATACTTGACCTGCAAGTAGTTTCTCCTCACCCACGGCGGCGCGTTCGAGACCAGCAGCATGTCGCTCAGCCAGTTGTCGCATATTAACTCCATTGCGCTCGAGACGTAGTTCTCGGCTCGATTCACCCTGTTGCTAGGCACCAGAAGCCGCTTGTATTTATCTGTTTGTTTCTTGCTCCTCAGTACCTGTATACTCTCCTTCACCAGAGCCAGTTTGGACTTCAGCCGAGAATTATGCACAGCCCTCGGATCGCGAAATAACTGTACGATCTGCAGGTTTATCGCGGGATCGCGCATTAGGGGAACCAAAACACCCAAATCTAGAACACGCACGTCTTTAATGACCATCACGGGGTACTTTTTACACTCTCTTTCCAACTCTTTAAGATCCCTGGGCTGGCATTTGCCACACACGTCGCCTCGAATCAAACCGATTTCGTGTTTTTTATATGCATTGCACAGAGGCTCGGAGCAAATGACCTTGTTCGTTTTCCAACCGAAAATAAACGAGGTGCTTACGTTGGCGGAGCCCGCGTAGAGTTTTAACACCGAGAAATCGCATCTAAACAGCGAGTTCATCATATCTCGAACCGCTCCTTGTAAACTGCCCGCGTCTCCTGGATAGAGAGCCTGCCACATATTCCACATGGGCTCGTATAAATAAAACACGTCAGGGTGCTGATTAAACAATTCCCCTAAAAAAGAAGACCCTGTCCTCCAGGTTGCATGCAGGTAGATGTTTTTTCTGGAGTGACTTCTGCTGTTGTCATAGTCCTCCATCTCTGTTGAGTTGCCCGTCCTGTCTCTGCTGCTGCTCCACAGGGCGATTGTGCTCTCCAGATCGGGACACTTTTGTTGTTGAAATCCATCTTTAATCTGAGGCGTTTTACTTCGGTAGTCTAGTACGTAGGGTATCAGAAGCAGCGCCACGGAATATCCTAGAATTAAGATGATGTATTTTTTCTGAAGCCTTCTCTTCATGGCCTCAGAGAAGTGAGGGACGCGGATCCCGGTGAACTGCACGACTCCAGATGAGGCGCAGCAAAGTTAAGAGGCTGAAATCTTTTTATTCGGGGTCCGTTCACACTGAACACGTTCTTTTGTTTAAAAAAAAAATCTAGAAGTTGCACGGTGAATGGAACTGAACAGAGGTGTCTCGAGGCGCGTTTTTTTTTTTACTTGTCAAGGCGTCTAGAGAACGTGGCGTTCCAGCGCGAGAATCGTTGGCGTCCGACTACCACATGTTTACATAGAGAACCATTTGAAAAACAGCGCAGACAGAAGCATAAACACATTCGATGTGAACGGCCCCCGCCTTCTGACAAATCCCGCCTCTTGCTGCAGGATTGGCTTGCGAGTGTGCTTGAGTCTGCAATTGGACAGTTCAGACGTCGTTCATGTCGTTTGGGGGGATAAATTACGCAGTTGGATATAAATGAACAAGCATTGACTGCCTACCAAAATAAGAGCGCAAATGCTGACATGTACGACTATTTGTGCACAAGATCAGCAGCAGCAGCAACAACAAAAAAAAACTGTATATATTTAATGTGAATTGGTCTAGAGAAGTTACTAATAAACATTATATGACATTTATATTGAGTTAGAATTGTTTCTAATTCAGAGACAAATCGAAAGAGATTCACAAATTGAAAGTTGGTTCACAAATAAATAAAATGAGATTTGCAAATAAAGAAAAATATTTAAAAATATACATATATATATATAGGCCCTACCTGTATATATGTATGTATGTATATATATATATATATATATATATATATATATATATATATATATATATATATATATAATTTATTTATTTATTTATTTTTTAACTCACAAACAACTCTGTCCAGCATTCATTTGTGAATAGAATGCATTTATTTTTGGATGTCGGCTCACATTTGTGAATTCTGAAATATTTCTTGTGCGAGCTGTGGGCAATCCACAAATAGGTGGACTCCACCCATCGTCCACTCAAGCCAATCATATAGTCAAGTCAAGTGGTTTTTATTGTCGTTCAACCATACAGTTAGTACAGTACACAGTGAAACGAGACAACGTTCCTCCAGGAACATGGTGCTACATAAAACAACACAGGACAAACACAGAACCATATGAGACTACACAGACTAAATAACATACCTATATAAAGTGCACGTGCAAACGTGTGCAAAAAGTACGGGACAGTACAATAAATTACTAAAAAGTTACGGGACAATATGCACAGTGAGTGACAGTGCAGCACCGACCAGTACACAGTAGTGCGAAAAGATGACCGTTTCTAAAAATGCCAAATGTAAACATAACATACTATGAGATAGTGTTCTATGCACATAGCAGTTATTGAGGTAGCAGCCAGGTATAAAGTGACAATAATTAAAGTGCAACTCAGGACACGTGTGTGTGTGTCAGTCCAGTCTCTGAGTATTGAGGAGTCTGATGGCTTGGGGGACGAAGCAGATACACAGTCTGGCCGTGAGGGCCCGAATGCTTCGGTACCTCTTGCCAGACGGCAGGAGGTTGAAGAGTTTGTTTGAGGGGTGTGTGGGGTCATCCACAATGCTGGTTGCTTTGCGGATGCAGATTTTTTGTTAATGTCTTTGATGGAGGGAAGAGAGACCCCGATGATCTTCTCAGCTGTCCTCACTGTCCTCTGCAGGGCTTTGCTGTCCGAAACGGTGCAAGTCCCAAACCAGGCAGTGATGCAGCTGCTCAGAATGCTCTCAATAGTCCCTCTATAGAATGTAGTGAGGATGGGAGGTGGGAGATGTGCTTTCCTTAGCCTTCAAAGAAAGTAGAGACGCTGCTGGGCTTCTTGGCAATAGAGCTAGTGTTGAGGGACCAGGTGAGGTTCTTCGCCAGGTGAATACCAAGGAATTTGGTGCTCTTGACGATCTCCACAGAAAAGCCTTCGATGCACAGCGGAGAGCGGTCACCATCTCTTTTGTTTTGTCCACATTCAGAGACCGGTTGTTGGCTCTACACCAGTCCGTTAGCCGCTGCATGTCCTCTTTGTATGCTGACATATAATGGTCACATTATTTGGACCAATCGTAGCACATTCTATCTTCAACCAGTCACGCTTCGTTTTAATATCAGGGCAGGACCAGAGTCACAGTGCTCTCATGAGCATAGAATCAAGCACTTACAGATATGGTACAAGGCTGCAAACCTTTAAAGAAACGGACGCAATCAGAGGAATACTGTGACTTAAGGTTCATATCATTTTCTCTCAGTTATAAACATGTGTAGTGTCTTGTTATATGTCCACAGCTGAACATTGCCCATTTGTAGAGTGTCCTGATCATTAGCTTTATAGCTGTTCTGTCTGACTGTATGAGTCTGCTATTTTAATTTTAACCAAGTTTCTTGACTGAAACACCTAGCTACATAGTAGAAAATGTGTCGTCATATGTGTACTGATATTTTGTAGTGTCTAGTAGTGTGTCTGTTTGTATCTGCCATGTAACATTAAGAGTAAAGGTTTTGACAACACATTTCAGTCAAGAAACTTGGTTAAAATTAAAATAGCAGACTCATACAGTCAGCCAGGTTAGCTATAAAGCTAATGATCAGGACACTCTACAAATGGGCAATTTTCAACTGTGGACATATAACAAGACACTACATGTTTATAACTGAGAGAAAATGACACAAACCTTTAGTCACAGTATTCCTCTGGTGGTGTCCGTTTCTTTAAAGGTTTGCACCCTTGTAGTTTATCTGTATATGCTTGATTCCACTGTGACTCTGGTCCCGTCCTGATAGTAAAACGAAGCGTGACTGGTTGAAGATAGAATGTGCTATGACTGGTCCGAGAAATGTGACCATTATCTGATTAGCTTGAGCAGACGATGGATGGACTCCACCTATTTGCAGATTTCTGTGCACATCTTGACACTAGATTTGTTTCAAAATCGACAAATGCGTGTAGTGATCCGCAAATGCACAGCAAGCGATCCTCAAATAAATGCTGGACAGAGTTGTGTTTGTGAGTTAAAAAATATATTTGTAAATAATTGTGACTTCATTTCATTTTTTGAAACTCCTTACATTTATTTGTGGATCTCATTCAATTAATTTGTGAACCAATTTTCTATTTTTGAATCTCTTTCCATTTGTCTCTGAATTAGAAACAATTCTAACTCCATACATTTATATCTAATCACATTGATATAAATGTGCAAGATGGTTATTTTTAATATATAATGTCCCTGGGCAGAATGACTTGTGTTTAGACTTTATATACAAAGTCTACAGAATATATATATATATAAAAACAGCATAGCAAACAAAACAAATCACATAACACACATCCAAAAAGTAGATAATTCACCCAAAAATGACAATTCTCTGCTCACACACATGCTGTACCATTTATGTATGATATATGTTCTTCTGCAGAACACAAATGAAGATTTTTAGTAGAATTTCTAAGCTCTTTTGGTCCATACAATGCAAGTGAACGGGTACCAACATTTTCATAAGTCAGCATAAAAGTAACCCATAAGACTCCAGTGGATAAATAAATATCTTCCGAAGCGAAATGATAAGTGTGGGTGAGTAACAGACAAATATTTAAGTCGTATTTTACCATAAATTCTCCTCCCTGCACAGTAGGTGGCATTATGCATGATGAATGCAAATCGTCAACAACAAAAGAAGTGAAAAATGTGAAAGTTAAAGTAGAGATTGATGGTAAAAAATGACCTGTTTCTGTTTCTCACCCACACTTATCAAATTGCTGCTAAAAGTTTGGATTACTTTTAACAGCAGCCATTTGAGACTTTCTATTAGTTTATTTATTTAGTGATAAATATTATAAACGGGACAATTATAAAGGGTACACAATTTATTTTAGCAGATTAATTTATTTAAAACAACTTAAAATAATGAGTAATATATGAGACATTCATGAAAAATGCATAGTCTGTAACATCAGTTGAAGACAGAACATCATATTTTTTTAATGTCCCTGCTCTGTCTCTTTAGGAGGCAAATACTATATGACAGTAAACAATCACAGAACAAGAACTAAGCTTTTTGTACATTGGATGAATTCTCTATTCTGCACTCACAGTGGACACGTTTTTCGTCTTGGGTAAAGAGGTGTTATGTTTCTCTAGCAGTGTTGATGTGCTGCATCTTGTCATGTTCGGGGCCTGTCGTAGGTGGCAGTAATAGTTCACCTCAGCGCAATGATTGTTCTTCCTGCTACCACAGAAGAAGCGTCTGAAGACATGGAGGCGGCAACGGGAGAAATCATAATAAATATAATATCGAAAACGACATAAAAAAATAATTAAACTCAGTCCTGAACCCGACTTTAGCCGAAGGATTATTCCTGGGAGATATTTGTCACGTATGTAGCCACAACCTTGTCCTCACTTGTTTCTTATTTTGCTAGCTTTCAGCTGTTGTCAACGGCTCGTCTGTCACAGCATCTCAAACAAAGCGGGGTTATTACATACAATTAGACATGCAATAAACCTGTGTGAAAAAGTAAAGGAAGTAGAAAGCATAAACATGCATTGATATACGTCGCTATTTGTGTTGGCTTAGTTGGGATAATCGGAATGGCTCACTGGAGCAGATTTGAGAAGGAGCTGGATCTGGAGACTAGGAGACTGATCTCACATTTATCTGGCATTCAAGATGAGGAGGATCAGAACTTTCAAATGGCACTCAAGTTTACCTGGTCCAATTTCAAGTAAGGGCGTGGTACATTTATTCCATTTATCACTTGAGTGGCTTGTGCACTTGCAGGTGTTTGTGAAAATGGAACTGAACAAATTGCAATAAATGTCAATGAAAGTGTAATAAATAAATAAATAGATAAATGCTGAAAAGAAGCAAGCCTTGTTAGGCTCATACTATTCAAGTGGATGGTGACCAGAATTTTGAAGGTCCAAAAAGCACATAAAGGCACCATAAAATGTTAAATCTTTATATTCAGAAGTGATACAATTGGTATGTTTAAGAAACAGATATATTTGTAAGTCCTTTTATTACTATGAATCTCCACTTTCACATTCTTCTTCATTTGTTTTTGGTGATTAACATTCTTTGTGCATATCGCCTACTGGGCAGGCACCTACTTTGCACATAAAATGAGTAGGAACTTATCATGTTTTTTTTCCATGTTAATAGGTTTCACCGTTTTCTTGATGTCAACGGGCACAATGTTCAGCGATCCATAAATGGGTAGGAATGTACTTGAGGCTTTGCACAATTCTGCACATGTTCATTGACTGTTTTTCCACCCTTTTCTGTTTCTCTGATATCTTTTAAGTTATTATTTCTCTCTCTCTCGCTCTCTCTCTCGCTGTCACACTCTCACTCAGGATTCATGAGAAACTCATGGTCCATTCTGACTTGAGTAAAGCAGAGAGCTGGAAGCGGCTAACTGAGGAATTCCTCAATTCTCCTCTTCCTAATACTGATGGAATCAAGGTGAGATTAGAAACTAAGGATTGGCATTTAGAGTAATTTTCTAGTCAAGTACTCTAACACAAAAAATTAGTAATTGATTTGAATGTAGAATTAAATTTCAACCTTCAACGTTTGAACCTGTTTGTCTTATAAAACAATGAGCACTATGCATAAACAACAAGAACTAGATTAAAAAATGAACACAAAAATAAAAAAAATGTGCACTCTCACATAGAAATATACTTTCCAAGACTTCTGAAGCGATACAATCACTTGGCAGGATTTTCTTTTTGGGAGAACTAACCGCAAGTTTTAGGTGAGAAATGTAGTTTCAATGTTGCCCACGGCAGGCAAAAGCACAAAAGAAAATCAAATCACAATATTGGAGTAGTGTTTTTACTAGTCAAATATTTAAAGCTTGTACTCGATTAATTGATTGCTTGTGCACATCCCTAAAATAAACCCTGACATCCATATAGAGAATAACCAACCCACCTTATTAAATGCACTAAATACTTCTATCACTCTGTGTACTTGCAGACTGATGTTCACTACAGTATGGTGGCTTTACTACTCCACCTGTCTGACTCTCCATCCAACACTAACTTCTGTGAAAGACCCAGACTGAAAGAAACGGGTAAGAGGTTGCAAATGCATACTGTTGGACAGGGATGTGGCTAATATATTTTTAAGACAGTTGATCTAAATACATTTACATTTTAATTCTACAGAGAAAGAGGACACGTTTGATTGGGCAAAGTACCTCATGGAAGGAGAAGATATTGATACTGGACCCTTTCCAGACACTCCAGTGAGTGAACTCTATTACACTAATATCAGATCAAGTTCTGTCCAAAATCCCCCCTTTGACCCGGCCATTCAGACCATATGGAGTAAATTTCCTCACAGTTGATAAAAGTATTATTTACAAATTACTGAGGTAATTTACTTGGTTCAGTCTGTTTCCTCTGTATTTGCAACAGAACAGTTAAAGGTAGGAAAGCCCACAATATCTAGTAGCCATAACAATGATAAATCTCGGTTACTGGAAATCTCCACAGATTTTTGCAGAATTTGAACCATCCATAATTCACAAATTTCAAAGAACACTTGCATTTTCATTTATGCAATATGATTAAGAATAAGAGTGTAGTACTCTCGGTTCTGTTTATCACATTAGACCATGTTTAAATCCATCCCACAGATTGAGATTTCAGTGCAGAAAATGTAAATAAACTCTTCCAGTTCCATCTGGGCTGTCGAGGCCTAACTTCTCAATATTATTCTATACTATGCTGAATATACAAGAACAAAGTGGCACAAGCCATTGGATTTTTATTTTGGCAGGAGTGGTCTGAGGATGAAAGTGAAGAGGAAGATAGCCAACAGCCCTTGAGCAGAGAGGATTCTGGTATACAGGTGGACAAGACTCCACAGGAGGACCACGAGCAGAATGACAAGACCGTCCAAGTCACCTGGACTAGTGAGGAACAGCACCAACAACACACATTTTTTACTAATGAAAGTTCTTGTCAAGACTCTAAGTTTTTACCAAACCTTTCTCTTATAGTGGGTGAGCCTGACTCCAGGGCTTGGTTGGAGCAGCATATTGTCACCTCATATTGGGTTCCTAACTCTCCCCGGTTTCCACACAGCCTCCACCTGCATTCCAACCTCTATAATGTTTGGTAAGGCATCCATAGACAAACACACAGGATACATCAATCTGTGATTTTACTTTTCTCTAACTTTACCACCTTTGTATCAATAACAAGTCCATAGATTCAGATTTTCTTTAATTATTTTGTGGGATTTTAGAAGCAAATGCGATTCATAGTTCACTTTTATCATTTTGCGTACATTTTTTAAGTCACTATTTTTCTTTCTAGGGATCAGCACCTGTATAACACTGGGCCTCTCTACCTGCCAGAGGAGAAGTCTTTTGTTACAGAGACTCAAGTGATTCGGGAAACTCTGTGGTATGACTAAATCTGTTGCTGTGTTTACATTTTATAACATTGACAGACATGCTCTTACCAAAAGAATGTACAGTGTTTTGAAGATTGCATCAGTGGTTAAGTATTAGGATGCAAGTTGAAACCTGTACATGGAATGAAGGGTTATAGAATGGAGATATTTCTATGATTACATCTGCAACATTTGAAGATACTTGAACGTGTACTCACCCCATAAGGGAGGCATTATAGGGAGCTGATTGCTCCCACGAATGTTTTCTGATTCTAGAAATACATTTTTAACACTGATTACACCTGTTTGACAGAATGTGAACCCCATGCAATTGCATATGTCAGCCAAGATTACAGGGATAACGGAGCTAATTAATTCTACTCTCAAGTTACTCAACTTTATATGGAATCATTTGTTCTTTTCAGGCTTCTCTCTGGGGTTAAGAAGCTTTTCATTTTCCAGCACAATGATGGCAAGGTTACTGTAAGGAATGATGTCGTGGTCACACATCTAACTAATGTGAGTGATATATATATATATATATATATATATATATATATATATATAATTATAAAATGCTGTTATAAAATATCTCAAATATTTATCCCTGTTTACATTTTTTTGTACAATACCATATTCAGCACCCCCATCAGGCCCACATTTAGATTGATTGTTGGAAATTGAACCAATTCAGGAAGAATATCATATTTATTTTTTTAATTGTATTTTAATACTTTTTATTTGTACATATTTTTTTACTAAGAAGAATATACAAATCATACATCAAAAGAAAAGAGAAGGAAAAACACACACACACACATATATTCATACACACACACACACACATATATATATATATATATATATATATATATATATATATATATATATATATATATATATCTCCTCATTTTAAGTATTAAATTAGATCATCATACATCAGACATCATACCTCATAATTATTTAAATAAATATGTTCAAAAATTAAAAATCGGGGATCGGAAGAGAAGAGTCTATCCATTTAATTATAATGTTTTTGAGCAAATCCCATCTATGTTCACTTGTGGCTATGTTCACATTCCAGGCTTTTATTATTTATTTTAAATGTTACTTTCTCCATTTGGTGTATTTTCGAAATCGTTTCTCTCCATCTTTGATATTGAGGGGGTTCTGGTTTGAGTCGTATAGATTACTGTTATGCTGCCTATATGTGTGTGGCATGGGGGCGGCGGGGTCATGAGAGGAGAGAGAGACCAGAAAGCACAACGGCACAGAGAGAGTGTTACTTATTTGGAGTGCTTTCATTTATTTAAAACGTTTTCTTTATTATCAACGGTTACAATCGATTGTGTGTTTAAAAATTAAAAGACTGTCCTTGAACCTTCTTCGCTATCTCCTGACTCCTCCATGGATCTTCAAAGCTCCACCGTTCACTTGCATTGAAAGGATCTACAGAAATATTCTTCTAAAAATCTTTGTTTATGTTCAGTAGAAGAAAGAAAGTCATGCACATCTGGGATGGCAGGAGGCTGAGTAAATTATGAGAGACTTTTTTGGGGGTGAACTATCCCTTTAAATTAAATAATTTCCTGAGTTAAAATCTTTGCGGATGATGTGGAGCGTTTCTAAAATGGTACTAATTTGAATATGGCACCAATGTAATATATGATACTCTTATTATACTAAATATTGTTCATCTTTATTTACATTGTTCTGTTTTAAGATGAAACCTTTTAACATACAGAACATTAAAAAATATATTTACATATATATTCATTCTTGGTTTTGGCAAAGTTACCATTCATTTACTATTAGTTTAGTTATTTAAAGATATTATATTATATTATTTTTTGTATATATGCAATGGTCATTTTGAATTAATTTACTATTATTTTTTGAAGAAAGCTGAAAAATTGAGGCTGTCAATCAAATAACAATTTAAATTGAATTAATTACATGATGTGCCGATTAATCAAATTAATCGCTTATAAATATTTACTGAGACAGACACCCATATAAAATAATTTGGTGTATAACAGTTTAAACAATAGTAAATATAGTAATATTTTATAATGTAGATAATTCATATACATTACAAAATAAACATATATTGTGAAAGTAAAAGATTTAGACAGCTAAAAAAAAGTGGCATTAAACAATTTAGTTTTTTTATTTCCATATTGAACATAAATATGTTCTATAGAGCTGTTCAGGCTTTTGTAGTCCAAAAACCTGGAAGAGAATTGGGTATGGGTTCCCTCTGAATTTTCCTATGGAGTTTTTCAGCTTCTGAGGAAAATAAGTCTGTGGTAAACATTTTGTTCTACAACACAAATTATGACACTTTCTTACCTCAAACATGAATTTTAAAACTATTGAATTACATACTTTTTTTTTTTTTCCACGTATCTTCACGTAATGTTAGGTTAAAAAACCCCATTATAAAAACCAATAGGAAAATCTCGAGGGAACCCCTGGCGAATTAGACTTGCATGTTCACCTACAAATTAACATCATGGCTGAACAGCTGCATCTGTGCTCTTTTTAATTGATTGTCTAGATGCTTTTTGGAGCCTCTTGCTTTGATTGCAATGCATCTCACTACTTTTCTGCATCTCTTGTCATAAGCTCTGTGATTTAGGATGCTGTGTTAAGTTAAACATAGTTTGATACTTTGAAAAAGGAAAAGGAAGAGAATTCTGCATTCTGTTGTGCTTGGTCAAAGTCCTTGCTCGGTCCAGCTGTCACTGTTGCTCTCGTTAGTTTGACGAGGCTTGATGCCTGTACAGCTGGAGCTGACTGTCCCCTACTGCCAAATTGCTCCAATAGTAGTCTTTATTATGGAATTTACGGGTCGGTGGCATGATGAATTCTGTAAAGAGTTTTACGCGTTGTTTTTCATATAATCACACTAAATTAGCACATTTAATCGACAGCCCTAGTTAAAATATTGTTTTGAATTATGTAAGATGGAATCAAAAGATTCTGGGTTACAGTACTTTTCATATGTAATCATACGTGTGTTTACAGAACTGTCTTCAGTCAGTACTGGAGCACATAGCAGCTTATGGGCAGGCTGTTTCCCGACTGCAGAGGTTTATTGATGAAGTAACTGGCCACAGTGCAGAGCCCTGTCCTCCAGGACACAACCCTTCCGCTTCCTCCAAGAAGAGCTCTGAGCCTCCCTTCAGGACTTACCAAGCATTTGTGTGGGCCCTGTATAAATATTTTACCACCTTTAAAGAAGAGCTCAATACAATAGAGAGAGACATTATTGGCAAAGGTTGGTGTCTATTATGTGTGTGTGTGTGTTTGCATGCAACACTTTGAATAAAAATATGTCAACAGTAAATATTAACAAGATATTTGCATTAGAGTTTTTACAATGGGAGTACTGATTATTGCAATAGTATAGCACACCTCTCCTCAACAAGCCACATGATTTGAGGTATCATTTATGTCCGTAGCACAAAAGATGTTTAATATTTAATACTTTATTCAATCTCCCACCCAAAGTATGATCAATAGTAATAATGATTCTTGCTTTGCCTTGTATTAGTGTCATGATATAATCTTGGCAGGCTTCACTTGAACATGCTTCTTGTTGTCTTATCCATTGTC